>NC_041357.1:14629784-14964784 GCF_900634415.1 Cottoperca gobio
TAGACCTCCACTTGTCCCAGAGCCCCCACAGGAACATAACACCAAAGCCCCTTTTCCTTCCAAAATAAAACTGCCTGCAGACTGAATCCTCTTGGAGGACAATAACACTACATGTGTGTGAGTGTGTGTGTTGAAAAGAAGGACTAAGCAAATACACTTTGCAGCCTTTTCTAGATAGAGTCTGCTGATTGTGTGTGAAGCTAGCTAGATTTGCTTTGTTATTGTATTCTTGAGACAGTTTTTTAAAAAGCTTTTTAAGGTTTTAATTGCTATTTTAGTTTCAACGTTCCAAGCTACTGTTGCTGGTGGCCAAAGGGATTGTACCTTTCAGTCATCACACTGAAAGAAATGAAAGCCATGACATCACTGTTGTTTTGTTCAGCATCGCACTGATAGTGGCTCTCATAAATAAATGATAAGGAGCGGGCTGAGCCAGGTTGGGTCGCAGGGTGTACTTGTTCATAGGATAGCTTTGACCCAATACGTCTAGTCGTCTGAGAGAAATCTATGAAAACGAGCGGAAACAAGAGACACGGAGACAAGTGAGGGAAAGACAGCGATTGGGGGACGGAAGACAACAAATAAAACCAAGACAAAAGAAAAGACACTACAGTACTTTACAGCGGTGTCATTTACTAAAAATAAAACGCACCCTGCTCCATTTTGTCCTCTGTGACGAGCTTCAGAGACATTAGCAGCATTTAGGATCACTTCAGAGCCAACCTCGTGCACAGTCCAGGACCCCACCCTCCCTTCACCCTCTCACTCTGTGTGTGGCTGCTTAATTATTGATGCTCATGTATTGCTGATTTTGGTCTTTGTGTTGTCCCCGGTGAATGCTCTAGTAAGGCGATTGGAGGTATTTATCTAACTCAGAAAGTAGGGCTCTATTCCTCATCCTGTCCACACATCCCAATGGATATGACCTCAGCACAGCCCCACCGAGAGGACGATCTCACATGCAGGAGTATATGTTTTCATTTACCAAATTATATATAGGACAGAGCTGAAAGCGGTGATCAGTCTGGAGTAATTCATGAACCAGCACTGGAAGAAAACGGTCATAAAGTGGGCAATAATGTTGGGAAATCCGTCAGAAAAACACACACTGCTGTCCTCAACTTATTCAGAGAATCACAACTGAAACGTCAAATCAAAGGCAGATTTTTAACATTTTTTCTTCTTGTGATTTAAAATTCATTCATACCTTATTTCACACATTTATTTACAGTATATAGAGTACACTTGGTAAATCTGTTTTAGGTGCTGTTTATTGTTTGTTAGGACGCATGGTATTTTATGGTCCACAATGTGTACAATGTGGGGACACAGCTGCTGGATTTGTGCTCTCATGTTCTGAGGAAGTACAATGGCTCTCTCTTGTGGTGAAGATGCATCATTGCTACTTTATTTTGTCATTTCTATGACAATCTGTAGCTATGGCACAAATCCATACCACAGCACATACAGTCTATACAGTTTACACTAACTGCCAACTGAACTTCACAAGAACAAAAGCTTTTTCCTTTTCCAAGATTTTGATACTTATCTTGTGGGAGCTGTTTCAACACCACCAAAGATTTATTTAAACTATGCACAGCTCCTCCATTTCCATTGATAAAAAACAGTACATTCAATATTTGGCTTTATTTAGTATGTTTTATGATCGCTTCGAGTCACTTTTCTAGTGTGACCACAACACAATATGAAATCAAGATGTAGTATGTAATTGGGACACACTATAGCTTGTATACAGTATATACTATTTGTCAACGTATACTGTTTTTGCAGTAAACAGCAGATCCTTAATTTCCTTGCATGTAGAAGAATATTAGAGTCCATCGACGGCACACTCAATATCTATATACAATTGTGCCACATGTGTGGATCTCAATCTCATTTCAATGTGTATTGAATATTGTGTGTGTGTGTGTGAGTGTGTGTGTGTGTGTGTGTGTGTGTGTGTGTGTGTGTGTGTGTGTGTGTGTGTGTGTGTGTGTGTGTGTGTGTGTGTGTGTGTGTGTGTGTGTGTGTGAGTGTGTGTGTGTGTGTGTGTGTGTGTGTGTGTGTGTGTGTGTGTGTGTGTGTGTGTGTGTGTGTGTGTGTGTGTGTAGGCTTATAATAAATCAGATACTGTCATGTGAAAGAAAGCCATATTATCCCACACGCTTCCCATCTCAAACAGAAGATACGACCTATAGGTCTCCTACTGCCAGTCTCAGAGCTGTTCGATAGATCTTATCAACCAGATCTGGTTACACAGGCTGTAGCTCTAAGAAGGTGGAGGACCTCCAAAAACAATATTAGCAGTATTGACATCTTTAATGTGTGGCAAAGGTCTAATCCCGGAGGCCACCGCACTAATGGGGAAATATTGAGTGTTGCCAGAACAGAGGTTTTCTTCTAATCTGTCCATTACGCGCTTCGGCCAACCACTTTCACCAGAGATGAATGTACGGAGATGGATGGGAGATAATGTGATCAATTTTGATACAATATAAGGGGGGGTGATAACTCAAAGTCAGTCACACTCTCCGATGATTAGCTTGGCCCTGTATGAAAGAATACTATTAAACCAAAATCTCTGAGCCATTTCCTCTCTCACGCTCTCTTTCTATGGTTTGCCGAGTAATCCAATCAATGCAACCATTTTCGTCTTTCCCCATTTCATCCCTGACTTATTGCAAAAAATGTTCAGTGTCACTCAGTTTTAAACTTTTTTCTCTTGAACCTTACCGGCAATCAGCCATATTCCACATTCCTCCAGTCCATTAGGTCCACCTTTTCACATCAGGACACCTGGAAGAAAGCAGGACGAGTCATTAGGACGTAGGACAGCAAGCAGCAGACTCCCCTTCTCTAGCCTGTACACATAGTTTTGCACGTTTCACTAAATAAGAGAACTGGCAGGATGTGAGAGACAGTGAGGGAATTGGGGAGCTGGAATTGGGCGATTGAAGAAGACGCATCCGGTTCTCTGATGCATAACTAAGACAACACTGTGGGTCTGTGGTTTAGCAACACACAATGCTCTTCTGTAGCCCTGGGCTCTATCACAGCACCCTATCTCTCCTCCACATCCAGCCACACTGGGTCCACACATCATCCCAGCCAGCCAGCGGATGGCACTGTAGCTGGTGATAACATATTGCATTGTCTGAGTTTGGAACATTTTTGGCTACAGCCTTATGCTGCAACTCTAACTAAAGCTGCTGTTGGGAGCAAGGAGGCATGTGGAGTTTATGGGAAAAGGGACAACTGTGGAGCTGCAAATAATGATTGCTTTCATTGTCTTTTAACCTATTGGTTATTTTTTCAATCAATTAATTTGTTTATGAAATGTCATATTTCTTTTTCTCTTAACCAACATTCCAAAACCCAAAGCTTGAATATACAATGATTACAAACACGCAAGCAAACTCGTATATTGGAGAAGCTGGAACAATTGAATGTGTGTGATGACTGTGAACAGTTAGTTGATTATGAAAATTGTAAACATAAATAAATTGATGTAATCAATGTTTCAGCTCTAATTAAATCCCATTCTGACTATGTGCTATCATAAGCGTGAACATTGCAGTGGAATATCTTTGGAAGTCTTTCTGCATCACTCGTGCCTCTCAGTGTCTTCTGCATACATACCGACTGCAACGTTAACAGGACCCTCTCCTAACTTCAATCACACCTGGTAATTGTAAAAAAATGTGTTTTGTTTTTCTCACTAAAACTTATTTCCATCCCAAAATCTATCTTATTGTTATTTTTATTGTTAGTTAAAAAACTAAATCCTATACACTGAATAAGCTATTATTATTTTTTTAATATCAGTTACAACAAATGGTGGCCAATTTTCACTCCAGAAACAAATATAAAGGTTCCATTATAATGGAGACCAGAGGTTCTGTTAGCATACATGGATACATTATGTTTTACTTAACACTATGTACAGCATACATATGTAGTGTTAGGAACGTGACACAAAGGCTTGAACTCAAACGCATCGACTCAGGACAAGGCTTCAAAAATCAAAAAGGTCTTTACTGAAAAATACAAAGTACAACAAAAGATTCACTCTAAGAGAAAAAAATGTAGTAGACGAGAACTATAAAAAACTAAACTAAACTAAACTAAACTAAACTAAACTAAACTAAACTTGACTACTTTGCTCGAAAACGCTGGCTCTCTACAAGAAACAAGACGCACTGGCACAGGACAAAGGGAGACGAGGACTATAAATACACACAAGAGGTAATGGGACACAGCTGGCGACAATCAAACAGGCGGGAAGGGCTCTGAAATGAGAGGGAGAGGTAAGTACAAAATAAAACAGGAAGTGCACAACAAGAGTAGACATTAGTGACCGTAACTTAACAAGTGAACAATGAGACATGACTAAACATACTATACTAAAAAGACTATAAACTAAACATAAAACATATAAAATAAACCTGATTAATAACTTGATATAAATAAATGAACAAACATGACGGGATGTTACATATACTGTTTACCAAATGAATCGATCTATTCTGCACTGATTATTTTATACACTCATGTTTTACTGTTTGGTAGATTGCAGACGGTGAGTGATGAAGGCGAGAGGGCCTGGCCTTTGGACTTGTGTAAAAGAGTACAATTCATCACATCACAACTTATTTTAACAAAAAAACATTCTTTGGTCTCTGAGTCAAACAATTATTGAGAAGGATGTAATTAGAAAGTGAATGCAGCATTTTTAGTGACTGTTTTCTTGTCGTTCATTGTTTCACTGTCATATTATTCTGCATTTCTTCCCTGCTGAGCTGCATGCTGAGACCTTTCTACACCTGCCTGTGACCTTTACAAATGTTGCCCTTTGCCGCTGCTTTGTGTAATCTGACCTTATTAAACTTTATTTTATACTATGTGGTCACAAGTGAGAGTCAAGTCTCATCTGAACACCGTGTTAGTGCCATTCTTCAAATGGAAAGGAGCACAGGCAGGGAAGACATTCATTAAAGTGAAATCCAAGTCTAATTAAATTATAAACACAGAGTGAGACACAATACAAAGAGAAATAGCAAGACGGATATACAGAAAGAGGGAGAAGGTGAGAGGGAGGGAGGCAGAGAACAAGGGCTCAAAAGAGAGATGCGAGCTTTTGAAAAAGTTCCAGTACACAATGACTCATTACTCTGCATCTGTGTGTCTGGCAGGGCGGCACATCTTTACGCCACAGCAGCTGCCCAGTGCAGTCTAGCCAACCTTCGATATGCTTTACCAGCCTGCAGGGTGGAGACACCATGCATTATCTCTGCCTCATTCTGTTTGTCTCTCAGTCCGTCTCTCTGCAGGGTTACTCTTCCTTATACCAAACATCATTAAAAAAACAAACATGAAAACTGAAGTATGTAATTAGGAGCATGCGGATGGCCTCGTCAAAAGTTATCACAGGGAAATGTATGCTGTGGCTCGGCTCTAGGTACGGCAATGACAGTCAGTCACACCCCCACGTTGGTCCAGACTGAAATCATTTCCAAAAGAAAAAAGAAATTCCATAACATTTTGTACAGACAGATGGTGCTGAGAGGATTAATCCTAATGACTTTGGCGAATCCCTGACTTCACCTCATTGACATTTTTGATTCAAAGTGAAAAATCTCAACGATTATCCAAAGATTTACAATAAAAATGTGGTAAAGCCATTCAATGTCCCTGATAAATTGTTATATCTTTGGTATTTTCCTGACTTTTTGTTTAGCGGCACCATCAGGACTTAATTTGATCCAATTTGTCCAACACTTTTGTTTAAAACCAAATATTTGCAACATGTATAACACCCCATCAGCCTCAGCTGCACTTTGTGTTTACGGACCATTAGCAAATGTTAACATGCTAAGCTAAGTGATTAACATGGTAAACATGACCTTTTACTATAGTAGTTAGTTTAACCAAGTCTACTACAAAACTACTATAATGTGAAAAAACAATAACAAACAAAAAACAAACAACATAACACACTATTACGTGCTATGAGGGATAGTGTTGTACGATATTACAATATGTACTCAGATGATATACATTTGTAGTCATAACGTTTATACCGTGGTAGCTATCGTGGCTTCGCTGTGTTTCAGGCTGTTGTGTGAAGTTTTGCGAAGGCATCAGTTGATTTGGATGTTTGCGTCAGAGTGATGAAGTACTTTGATTTGTATGATTTGCTGGATTAAACCACAACAAACATTTTTTTGAGCAGATTCTACAAAAGAATATACTATATAGTTATACTGTATATTGTAAATAAAAAAACTAAATATATTCTTTGAGAGATCATTTATTATCCACACGGCCAAATCCTTGTAAGAGACACGGTGTTAAAACTATCAACAGCTTTCTGGCCCTAAATAACCCTCTAATGCAGAAAATGTCATCCGCGCGAGCGCACACAAACACTCTTAAGCACGCACAAAGTTGAGGCTTTGAAAAGAATGACAGGATGATATTCACACTTGTTCATCTGTGTATTTCTTCTCAAAGGTCTCACTGACAAATATATATTTAAACTACACATTAAAGAAACCATTAGACGTCCCTCTTCCTCTTTGCACAGGCTGAAACCCCCACTAAGCTTTCAAGAAGGATCAAGGCAGAATTAACCAACTTCCTTCCTCATTACTTGAAGTAAAAATAGATGTGCCAGTGTAGGATTGGTAATGACAACAGGGTGGGTAACCTCCCCCCCCCCCCCCCTTTTATCCAATCATGCTCCTGATGTCCTAGAGGATGGCTGACAGAGAGATGGATGAATCTTTTTGTGGGTTTGATGGCTAATTCTATCAAGGATGTAGCCACCGTCCTCAAAATGAAATAAAACATTAGAGCTAAAATGACTTACTGTGTCTTTAAAAGATTTCTGGCTCATCTCAGTGATGTCATACCATTACAGTATTTTACAGACCCACCTTGCGCCTATACTGTATCATTTAGACCTCAATTCTTGTTCTGGAAATGACTTTTTTCAAAAGGATATTGGAAAGTTACTCCAGTTTTAGGTTCTGTACTTTGAAGCATCATCTGTTACGACTAAGGAAACTAACAAAAGTGGCTCCATCACACAAGCTTTAAACATGACACCATTCAGCGTTTCTGAGAGATATCTGGAAATCTTTTCATATATCCATTTGTGTCAAATTTGCAGCTCATGTACTTAAATCCTAAGGAACATATATCAGGTGTATTTCACTTTGACTAAATTAGTGTCTCCAATTTGAAATCACCTCCTGTAAAATTAATTGATTTGCAATGAACTTCAGTTCACGGTGGTGAGCAACATTTAGAGTTGTGTGCCTGGCAGGCCATGTGGGATTCAGGCTGGGGTAATATGCAGCTCAGCTTCAACTGCCAGACTTCTGTGTTTATATTTTTGGAATCGATGATAGAAACTTCGTCTGAAGCAGAAATTACATTTTAGAGCCAACAGAAAAATACAATAAAAGTTTAATTTATGACTCGGGGTCTGGATCCCACCTTTAGATTTAGTGGCATGGACTTAACAAAGACACTGAACAGTTTTTCAATAACAGATCAGTGCTGAGGCTCCTCACAGGAGCAGCGCAGGTGTTGTCGCTCACATGAATTATATGCGTTTAACGAAATCTCTCATCGGCTGTTTAGTTCATTTCCCAATCTGCCACTCCAGGAAACAAACCTCTGACCTGGGGGCAAAGTGTAACATGCAGTGTAAGTGAGGCTGCCACTTGTTTCCACACGAGTGTTTCAAACATTAATGTGGTAATATTTAATTGGTGTTGAAAGACTATATATATATATATATATATATATATATATATATATATATATCATTGTTCAGGCATGCACTGTTGATTAGAAGAGTTTTAATTGAGACAGTCAAATGTAAAATTTGCTCACGTCTCCTTTAATCCCTTATGCCTCAGTAATGAAAGGAAATACGATTTAAAAGACTACTACAAATGTGAGAGAACAAATACAATGGAGGGTTTTTCAAACATACTGAAAAGAGTTGAAAGGGTCTATTATCTTTGTTTGAGATGAAACTTTACTGATCCCAACGGGGAGTTTGGAATCTGGCAGCAGCAAAAGTGATTAATCAGGAAACAGAACAGATGTAGGCGCACACGTACGATACAGACTATATGAGGAAGGAGCATGAGTATTACTAGTACTATGTATGATTACATTTCATTCAAAAAAATGTTTTACATACAAATGTTATGCTAGAGTTATGTAAATGTTACTAGATTCATGATTGTTAAATACAAATATATGTGCTCTCTCTTGCTGTATTAGGGCTTTGTATTTAATTCTGCAGTGGTGAAAGACTACAAAGCAGAATAATCAGTGCAGAAAACATGCATCACCAAGTATTCTGATCGGAAACATCATGCACCAATAGAGATAATTGAGATGTAAGAAGAAATATGGAAGAATGTGATTTGCATGCGAGTCAAATTCAGATCAAGTCTGCAAAAGTCACATAATATGACATTCTAAGTCTCACAGCATATAAAGTAGTTTGAAACAAAACTAATTATTCACAAATACAAATGCTGATAGAATATACTCTGCAGGTTGTGCCGTTTGGATTTGAGTTTTGCCATCTGTCGCCTTCACAAGAACTCTAGGAAGCTGGCATTATGCAAAATCTGCGTTAAAGGCCCAGTGTTTAGGATTTAGAGGGATTATTTGGCAGAAATGGAAAATAATATTCATAACCGTGTTTTCATTCTTGTATAATCACCTGAAACTAAGAGTCATTGTGTTTTCCTCAGCTTAGAATGAGCCCTTCATATCTACGTATATCCCACAGAGTCCGCCATGTTGCACTGCCATGTTCCCACTAGTCAGTGTCACACAGTGTTTGGGCATCGATCACATTACTTGCCCACCGCAATATATCAGATATAAACCCAATGCTAATAGGGAACCTGATAAAGTTATGGCAATCTGTTAACTTTTGGTTAGGACAGAGTATCACCGGTGTTACAAGTTTATTAACCCGGCGGGATTTCTACAGTAACACAGAACAGACACCTCAAACACTGGCTCTAAAGACGTCTTTATGTTACCAGAAGGCCACCGTAGGTTCACTGACACGCTTGGAAAGGGAGGGGTAAGCGAAGAAGGGGCATTCAGTTTGTTGCAATCTGCAACCTCATCGCTAACACCATTTATCATTTATGCAGAAATATGTCCAGGAGAGAAATGCAGCAGTAAATGATCATAAATATATTGATGAGTCTAGAGCCTGATGATGCAGAGAACAATCCAGGATATTTGGTAATCTCGGGTCAGTAGAGACGGCCTGCTTCAACACCTTCCCCGCAAAGAGGCAAAAGGGCCATTTAGAAATGAAGGAGTCTGTTGGTGGGTGGGAGAAATGAGAACCAGGAGACCTTCATGCTGCCACCGTGGGGTGTTTAGGCAGATGCTGAATATCACCTTAGAGGCGGTGGGAAATGTTATCGAGGAAGGAATTGAGATTTTTTTTTACATCTTCGTCTCAATTCTCCAGGTCGTCCAAGTTCAGACAATAGAAACATTTTTTTCCTGAAGTTTGGTGGTGATTAGGGTTGTCTCGGAAAGTTTATACTTTTATTATAATTATAATAATAATAATAATAATAATAATAATAATAATAATAATAATAATAATAATAATAATAATAATAATAATAATAATATGTGAGCTTTTAAACTAATGTCCTATGATTATTACCAAGTACCGTATTGTGCTCTAACTCTCTCACACACACGCACACGCACACACACACACACACACACACCCCCACACACACACACACACACACTTCTTTCAATACCGTAGATAAGCAAATGAACACAGTATGATAAAAGTACCGCAGTATAATGCAATATCAGTATTCCACAGCACAGCAAAGAACAGTGTGCTGGCCATCACGGATAGAAGTGATCGTTTTAAAGCACAGTATCCGGCCACCTCTTTGTTTTATTAGTCTTGTCTGGCATGTTGTTGATATGCACCCTCAGGTACTTGTAGAATTGCACCTTGTCCACCTCCTCACCCTGTATTTTGACAGGTGCCGCTGACTTCTCGCTCAGTAATAAGCAGCAAAGCCATAGTAAATGACAACCTTCATTCCGTGAGGAAAGATTCTCCCTTGATGAGGGGCCACTTCAAAGGTGAAAACTGCCCGAGAGAATGACTTGTCACTGGATTGTTTGTGGAACATAAGAGTGACAGCCCATATGTGGTGGCTGTTTCAGTTTCCATCCCAGCCAAATGAACACTTGCAGCACACACACACTTGGCCGTGGATTTGTCAATTGTTTTCCACCAGCACATAGCAAAACACCATATATAATAATAGCTTGTGGAACACCAGTGCTACATCTCCCAGGCAGAAATCCAGACATTTGTTCAAAGCGAGCCACATGCCGGTGGTTGGTAAAAGCTTGGCTGAATTGGTAATGTTATTTTTTAATATTAATGTTGCTTCTATATTTGATCTCATAAAATATACAAAACAATCATTAAAAGCAAATCAAATTGCTCATTTATATATATTTTAGACTGGCAGCAGGAAGGACAAAATCAGATGAATCAAATTAAACTTTTACTTTTACTTGACATTTTTTAGCTTCGCCATCAAGTAGAAGATTGTATCGGTGAGTTTAGTCGAAACTACTTCGGCGCAGTTTGGTAAAGCAGTCGACAAAGACTTCACGGTGCGTTCACACTTGCTTCTTTGGATTGAATGAAACAAACTCTGGCACGATTGCTCAAATTGTGTTGTTTGTTTGCACAGTCATGGCTGCCAGTTGAACTCTAATGATACAGAATGACTCTTGGGGTTTAATTAAAGCAGTGTTAAAACTAAACAGATGAGGACTCTGTTTAGGATTTACCAGCATGTAACAGTGAATTAAGATGTGAAGCAGCCCTCATTTAGCAACTTAAACCTGCATTAGCTTTTAGGCAACTGCATGGCAGTGGTACAAGCTGTAAACACAGTTTTCACATTTTCCACCATATAAAGTTGATATGGCAACAATAACATTTATGTTGAGTCGTGCTTCAGGCGTAAAACCTGTATTCACTCTCCTTTTATCTCTGTTTTGGTCTCCACCAACTCCTCTGGGAAATATCTGGCTCTTTAGTTGCTAAATGCTCCACCATGTTTACCTAGCTGGTCACCAACGTTGTTTATCTGGCATTTGGTGGTGGGCAGGTAGTGTACACTGAGTTTATCAGACATCTTTCACAGACTGACTGCTGAACCTGGAAATGAGGCAGGTGAGAGCAAAGATGCTCGAGAGTCGGGTTTTAATTACGTGGGTTTGTCTCTAAGAGCAACTTCTTTCACATCCCATCATCTGACCCATTGTTAATATAAAAACTTTGATGAGAGCAGCTTTAATTTGTAGACAGTGCAACCACATTTAACAAACAGCATAATGGAATTTCATTTGAACAGGGTATTTAGTCTATTGCAGGTTTAAAACCATTTAGATGATATATTGTAAATTCTAAAATATGTGTTGCTAATTCAGTTTAAATTCATATTTTTAATTACCAACCATTTATTTATTAATCATCAAGACTTTAGTCAAGAAGGTGTTCTTACATGGAAATACTTTTGGAGTCGTTATGTGTAAAAAGTCCAAATGCAAATACTGTTTACAAACATATTGTGTACATTAATATTCATTGTAGCAGCAGCATCACTCATAATCAGGGCAAGTATCTGGTTCCATAGTTTCCATTGATCCCTTCAGCTGTTTATTGGTGGCAGAATTGATTTCAAAATGTTGTTACATTTAATCCATATATACTTTACATGACATTACATTACAGGCATGAAGGGGTATCTTAAAGCAGCAGGACTTTTGGGTAGCTTTGGAGTAACAGAAAAAGACACCTTGTTAAGTACAGCAGTACAAGAACAACAGGGAGCGTTGATCGCTTGTGTAATGAGCGATGACCAACGAGAGTTCATGAATAAAACACAGTGGTGTGTCTGTGCAAATTCTAAGAAACTATCAAACAGTACAGCACAATGTGCTTGCCACTACTCGCATACAGATTATGTTTCCATATTGCAGAGCTGACATGAATATTGGCTGGTCTATTATTTATCTGTGTTCATAAGAGAAACCTACTTATTTCTTGCAGAGGAATTTTAATGTATTCCTTTCATTTTACATGCTGAGATCAACATGATAGGGCAACCGCAATAACAACTTTGTTTTAAATAAAAATGTTATGATAGACAGTTCTTTCACATAATGAATTCTCATTTACCCAGATGTATGCTTTCTAATGTCTTTGATCAAGACGTATTATACAGATGCTTAGTATAGCATCGTACCGTTCAAGGCTGGATGATGACCCAAGGCAGTTATGACAAAACAATGATTAGGCCTCATTTTCTGTTGTTATGAGCATCTGTATGTCTGATCAACCATAATTCTGAAAAAATGGTTAAGATGCTAGTGATTTTAAAAACACCAAAGTAGATATCATTGGAACAAGAGCACTATGTCTAGGATTTCATTGCTATAGAATAACGCTTCTGTTAGTTAAAAGTAAAACAACTAAAATGTGGTAGCTCTGCAAAAATCACTGGCATCTTCCTACAATGCAAAGAGATGTAAATGAGCAGCATGAGGCTGTAGAAGCTGATGGCATCACAGGTTTGGGCTTCAGATCTCTGCTTTCTGGATTTTGGAAACATTCGGACTAACAAATACAGAATGGACTGTAACAAACACAGGCAACACACTCTCCACTGGCTCAATTGTAAACATGTCATTGTGGTCTACTAACTCTTTTAATCTACACAGTAGTATTCATTTCTGTCGGTTTAGAGTAGTGTTGTTTGGACATTATCAAGTTGAATATAAACTACTGCACTGTTGTTGTCTTGACTCATTTAAGATGCTTTATCATCCACTGGCTCTTAAAGAGTCCCAGCTATTTAAATCTCTGCAGGTCTGTCACACACACCATGATGCACGAGGGGTCGATGAGGTCATACGGGTAATTGATCCATTTAGTCAATATTTCACTTAGTTTGTAAGACTTCAACAACCATCCCAACCATGCAGAGGTGGAAGAAGTATTCAGATCCTTTACTTGAGCAATGCAAGACAATGTAAAAATACTTCATTACAAGTTAAAGTCATGTATTCAACATTTTACTTGCGTAAGTAGTATTAAAAGGAGAATTCACTTAAACAAGTACTCCTTATTCAGCATGGTCCCTGACAGTGTACCATTACTGATGCATTGCATTAGACCATTGCAAGCAATACTGCAAAGTATTCTGTAGAACAGCATTGTGGCCATACAATACATTTACATTACTTTTATTGCATTGATGTGATGAAGTATCTTTAAATTATAGTAAAAGAAGGTTTTATTCATATCCTCTCCTACCGATGCATAAATGTTTAAGACGCAAGTCAATGTTGTAGCTTGTCAAGGTGAATTGTAAATACTTTATATACCGTTGGGTTGTTGAATCTATGAACATAATCATATTTAATTAGAACTCATATCATAGAATAATCATACTTTACATATTGATCTTGTGTTTTAAATGCCAAATCTACAAAGTAACTACAGCTGTCAAATAAATGTAGAAGAGTAAAAAATAAATGTAGTGCTGTAATACTCAATTTCCACATAGGTTAAAATACCATCGTGCCCCAGCAGCCAATACAAGTCTCTGATGAAGCATCTTGGAAAAGTGATGAAATATCCAAATAACAGACCAGTGGATAAGTTATTTTAAATTTGGCAGGATTCCAATTAATCATCTAACAATTGCTTGTTTGGAAGAACGCTAACAATGCATACAACTCTTTTGGATTCAATAAAGATTAATCTCACGCTACAACAAATTACCTTTATCCATAAAAGTCTTTTTTGACTATGACATTTCAGCCTTAACCTTTCTCTACATTTATAATCCTTAAGCACATCTTAATGAGATGTACTAATCATGTAGAAAAGAGGTAAAGTTAAGGAGATTATTTCATTTATCACTCGGGTTTTTAAAACCCAGTCACAGTGCGAACACAGCTCCTATACAGCCGTAATCTACTGGTGGAAAATCTAAAACAACATCCTTTCTATTCAATAACTAAGATGATTGACATTTCTGTCCATAGCTACTGACAACATAAAAGCAAGCCTGCCAGTAAATCGGCCAACGCTCCTAACATTCGCAAAACAACAGTCAAACATCTCTCCACATTGCCCTTCTAAATGCCCGCCGTCCATCCCCCAGGATTTAAGCGGCCCTAATAACAAGCAAACCAAGGCCATGAGCCCCGCGATTATTCCATCCCTTAATTAGAATTCTCATTATTTACAGAGTGCAGGGAAATACTCTGCAGTCACATTCACATCAAAGGCGTCATCCGAAGGCAAAGATGATAATTAGATAGTCTAATCTGTTCTCTGAAGTGTCTGTTCCAAATCAACATTTCTGGAGTGTTTGTTTTCCTTCCCCCTCTGCCTTTGCTTTGCTAAGAGACTGATCAATTAAAAAAAGATTCACTGGTGGCTCATTTTCATTCTGCCATATGCAGCTCTTTTTCTTTGCTCCGTTATAGCTGACGAATGAGATTTCTATGTATTTCTTTCCCGTTTGTTTTCAGAAAAGAGCACTGATAATAAATGAGGCTCTGTTGTGGTTCCGTAAAAAAAATGATAAGTGTGTGCCAGGTATACACAAGCAAAAAAGTTGTCCTTAAATGTGTGTCTTTGCTGCATTGTATCTTCCCTCACCAGTATCAACAGATGGCACTGTTTCCCTGCTAAGTGAAACACCTCTCTCTCTCTCTCTCTCTCTCTCTCTCTCTCTCTCTCTCTCTCTCTCGCTCTCTCCCTTTTTTTCCTCTCTGTGTCTCTGCCTCTTTGTCTGTCTCGTTCTCTTTTTCCCATTTACTTAAGCAGAATGAGGGCACCGGAGAATCATTAAGTGTAACCGCTACCTGAGATTAGCGAGAAGGGCTCAAATGAAGTGTCACTAATATGAGGATTACAACAGCAAAGCCACCTGAAGTCCTACCGGATCTGCTTCTAAACATGAGACGGAGAACGTGGTGGTGAGAGACGTGAGGAAAACGTTTAACAACACTTTTATATCTTGGAGAGATAACATTTGTCCCCTGTCTGTTTCTATATGTTCCTGTATTATAAAAACGGCATCTTAAGACATGCATTCATAAAATGATCTAATAAAAACTCAAATAATGAAAAAACGTTCTGTGATGTAATATAAATACTGAGTGTATACCATAATAACATTCTGCATCTTATTAAATTAGTTATTACAATTTGCTCTAGGATTTCATTATGATTCTGGTGGCTATTCTTTATGAAAAATGCTATTTCACATATTGGTTCTGAACAAGCATTGTAACTGAGTATGTGCAAGTAAGGACACACCAATGTAGGTTTATACATCTGTTACTTTGAAGTGTCCAGGTGTTTCACCACTGCAGACCAGTGTTCACAGGTGAGAAGCCAGTGAGCGATGACTTCCTGGTTTTAGCAAATAGACTGTCAATGTTTGCATCTTCACCTCATTGTGGTTCCTTCTTCCTGTCCGCCCATGCATGAAACATGTATTGGTTTTAACCCACACAAAAGTACAAATTGTTGCACCCAGACTCCCCCAACCAAACACTTCAGAGATCCACTGCAAAACCAGGACATCGTTCCCCGCTGGCTTCCCAACAGTTAACACTGCCAGTTATGTTAGTTAGAAAACCAGAGGCTGCACTGAGGAGCGCTGATCCCAGGTCTCTGCGGGGCCAGATTCATAGCACTGTTTTTGTCATATTTATAATGCCCCAAGTACAGCTGAGTCTGTTTTTTAAATGTCAATCATTGTGGAACTGGGTGCATATGCACAAGCCTCATTTCCACACCCACAGCTAGTCATAAATGGATGTTAAAACGCCCTAACACAAGCCGTTTGCATATAGACTACTCCACAACTCATTAGACCTGTCAACGAAACAAAGAAAGTGAAATTTCACCGACTGCGTAAAATTGCCGAGGTTCTCCAACGCCGCCAGAGCAGCTGTCATCACGCACGGCTGTGGCTATTTGTAGCGTCCATACCACTAATTCATCACTTGTTTCTGCAAACTACCATCGCAGTAAAATCTCAATCATCATTATTATGAAATGTCAGAAGGATGATCAACGATTCATTCGGAGCACTCATGTTGAAACAGACTACGAAGTGCTTCACAATTCAGGAAAAAATGAAACAATCGTTTACGGGAAGGTGACGGCTGAAAAGTAAATAAAAAGAATGATGAAATGCATCACTCATAAAATATTTTTGGGAAATTGGCAATCAACCTAAAAACAATGTTATCTCCTCATCATCATCATATCACGCAGCAACTATCTCAGCTAAATCTGTGTACGCCTGGTCGGAAGCAAGTGTGAGGTGTGAAAAGACAAACAGTACGCATGTTTTCTGTGCTTACACATTGGTTATATGCATCTGGCTCCCGGACTCTTGTCCCATTGAACTTGCTGTAGCAAAGTCTCAATTTGCCCAGATTTCAACAATCATTGTGGCAAATACAGTGTTATCAAAACTGATGGCAAAACTATGAACTGTTGTAATAAAAAAGAATGATCCTTTTAAAGTAATGCAATGCTTCTACACTTCTACATCGACACTGTTCTCGAAGGCTCAGGGTTTGACCTGTCCGTTGTCTTTATCTACTCGTCTATCAATGATTCAGCTCGTCCTGCAGACCTGTTACCTGTTTAGTATGTGTTCACGGGCTGCCATCACCTACAAATCTCACCGAATCAATCAGTGGCAGTACTTTGCTGAGCACTGGTGGGGGAAAAAAAAAGCAGTGAAAAGAAACCTGTTGTGACGAAACCGAAAGTTCTTATTCCTAAATCATGAGCTCTTGTCTTTGCTGTGCTACGAGAGGGAATGCTTTAGTGGGATGATCAATAAGTGTAGGCTGCATCAGCTGGAGAGCACTAGAAAGAGCGATACAGAGATCTTCAAAAAACTAACCGAACACAATGTTTTATTTGCAAAGGATATTAAAAGAGAATTTCTGATGGCTGCACTCACACAACAGGCTACTGAGAGTCTGAACCCTCAGTTACAACAGTCCACATAACATGGTATCGAGGGCTGAGAATTGCTTTCAAGTAAATGAAGCTTTTCATGCCCAGGATTTCATCAAAACAGAGGACTATTTCTGAGTACTGATGATGACTGTGGATTATGGAATTGTTTTTATTTTCGAGATTACTTTTTCTGAATATGCCTTCATTAGCTGGAACACACAGAAGAGAGACGGGACAGAGAAGAAGAAAGACCATTTCACCACGGCTAGATTTCAAAGCAGCATGTTGTGGTTCTGTGGTGCGTACTGTAGCAGTCTGAGCTACCGGTGCACTCGTCTGCTATATATATATATATATATATATATATATATATATATATATATATATATATATATATATATGTAATCATGTATAATTATCTCATTAGCTCAATGTTGATATTGATTTATGGTGTTGAACATCAGCAGGGATCAAAGTCAACACGTACACCGTTTCTCACTGTACCATCGCCCAGGTGGCATTTGGGATTGCCTATTCTCTTGGTCTTTCAATACTGTCTTTTCCAACTTTCGGATAGAAAATGTTCAAAGTGCTCATTGATTGGTTGTATCAAAGGGAATTCCACACATCAGGGATCATTAATAATGAAAAGGTGTGCAACGAATGGCTGGAAGGAATGTGAACTTTTCCCGGTGTTCAATTAATGTTTTAGCTGACTTCAGCTAGGGGCAGGTTCACACAATCAAGATAACAAGGCGTACAACTGAAAAAGGGGACGGCTGCATCGCACAGAGGGTAGCAGTCACAGTAACAACAGGCACCAGTGACATGGCTCTGCTTTAGTGTATCGCCATGGTGCTGAACAATCAATAAAAGGATTTCTATGAATGAGCATTTACTAGATGCTGAATAGCACATCCAAATGTCAACAGGGGTATATAAACTATAAAGTGTATGCTTCTATATAAAATAATAAATGGGTCGTCAGATTATCTGCCAAAATGAAGAGAATGTAACGACACAGATTAGCTTTCACTCTGGTCCACTGTAAAAAAAACAGAGCGCTATATGTCATTACAAGCACAGCTGTGAACATGAAGAGAAATGAAGGAACATTGGCATAAAGCACATCATTTACATGAGCCATTGTTCGAGCTATTTACTTGAAGTCACATATTGCGCAATTTAAATCTAACCTACTTTTGCTCACTTACCCACAAGTCTGGTGTGTTTTGCTTATTCTAAATTGCAGGCATATTAGAAAGGCAACACTAACATAAACACCAGTGCCATTAAACAAACTCTAATCGGGCAGTATAAGACTTTCAGCAGTTGCGCTACTTTAGAGACACATCATAGTCATAAAACAAGAATTAGTATAAAAGGTGTAAAAGAAAAGAAAAAACTGCTGTTTTCAGCTCATGTTCTCTAACCTTCACACAGCCACATCCACATCTCTGAGTGAACTCTTTTAACTCTGGTCCACTCAGCTGAGGATCTAGTGGCTTACTTAGAGTCGTGACACTAAAGGGCAGAGTTTCCCTTCCTTCATATTTGAGGCATCTCACTAAGAAAACATATTTCCGCCATTGAAAAGAACAACTAACATGAGTTTTTGATAATATTATAATGATGGTTTTAAACATTAAAAAGGAACAACTTATATTATTATTATTATTATAGTATTATTTCCATAGCTCTGGCCCTTTAGTACTATCAGTTGTAACATTGTATTCAACAATTTAGCTGCTGAGATCTAAGAATGCGGCGTAATCGCTCCAAAGAGGTCCATCAAGGCGACAAACACGAGCAGTCAAATGATCATACAGTTTGTAAACAACATTACAGTTTTGCTGCAACCAAGGAAAATGTTGCTAGTAATCCCTCTTTGCTCACAACTGTTGCAAGAATGGCAGGTCACAGTTGAACCAGGAAGTGGGGCTCTAAGCTGTGGTGGATGTTTACGACAGGCAGTTACGGTTGCTATGTGGTAATGTTGTAATGAGTCGTTTGTCTTTCTTTTCTTTTCCAAATCCATTTTACTAACCTGTTGGCTGCTTTACAACCTGCATGACTGCACGTGTTTGTTTCCCATCTTGAACCCCTTCTAAGTAATGCTGCTACCTTCCAAGATGTGTAGCAATTACTTTGCTGAGCACAGTGTTATGAATTGTAAGAAAGTAGTTTTTATTTAAAGATATTTGATCAATTACATTACCTATGTGATACTGGTGACCAGTGGAGATCTAAACAATGGTAATGTACAACTATCTCCATGTCTTGAGATGCAAAATGAGATATAGATACTGAAAGTCATATCTCATAAAACATTCATGTGACTATCCTGCAATCACGGCAAGAGAGATGGACTCAATTAATTTCATGTTCAATTAGGTTTATTGCACATTCTAATAGTTTTTAGCACTGTGCTTCCTCTTTATGTTATCCATTTCTTACTATACCACAAACCAAGAATAACACAGACTCAATCCATGCAATGGTCTCATGTTCACTTCCCCGTGTAGGTACAACACATCATATCCTAACTTATGCATGGAAATAGCCATCTGAATTTATATCTTTTTTGCAAACACAAGCATTATAAATTAGATCTCATGAGACACCAACATTGCTTAGATGAGAAAAGGGGAAAAGATATACATGCACATGCAAATATACACATGCAGATGGATTGCACATGTAAGATGATGAATCATTAATGATGCAATTACAGCGTGTATCTTCCTTCACATTTGTATAGCTCTGACAAACCCATAACCTTCTTGAATCAATATGCAATTGCTTATTGCAGGAAAAACAAACTCACTGCTCAGATGAATAGATACAAGTTAATGTTGACACATTCTGCTTGACTGTCATGATGTGTCTGTCACATTTCCTCATATGCTGCACATGCAATCGCATCCTTAGTTTGAGGATTAAAAGTTTTGCAGAAGTAAACAAGTGGAAGAGCTGAATTAACCAGCGCTTTGGAACACAACATCACATTTCACGTACTTTAAACAAAAGCAAAAGCAAAAAAAAAGAAGAAAGAATTTGACTGGTTCCAGCAGAAAGAATTCTGGCTCCAACAGTCACCACATTTGCTTAACTTCCACATTGCTGTCAAGGAAACCGAAAGACTTTAGTTTATAATCCTCACGTGTGCCCCAGTGGTTCAAACTCGTAACCATGCACAGGAGACAGAAGTGGGATTAGCCTGCAGGAACAACAAGTAGCATGAGCTCATAACTGTTGATTGATCACAAGTATTCATCTTTGACAAACAGGAACTGGTAGTAATTTATGGGGTATTACGGAAAAGGAAAAAAAGGAGACATTCACCTTTATTTTTTCCCTGCTGCCACCACGTCTACTACTGCCATAAAACAACAACAGTAAAAAAAGAGGCAGGCAGTTGTCAGTTCTTCAAGCACGTCTGTATAACGAGGCACAGATCAATGTTCTCATCAAATGGGCCCCACGATCTTATAAAAGTCTTACGGCTTCTCCCTCTTTCATCCCTCTGTAGGACACACGCATGGACATGCTGTCAACTAATGGCACTTTGAGTGGTTGTAATATTTACTGCTGGAAATATCCGTCTGAAAATGCCTCTAGATGAGATTATTTTATTGCCATCAACCCAGGTTTGAAAGGGGCTTAAGAATTCTTTAAACGGTGCAACATCTGTGAAAATGAATTCTCTGCTTTACCATCTACAGTATCCATCTTCAATGGACCAATTAAGAGATGCTTAGCCTGGAAGTCAATGCTGGACACATTTATCATTATGCAAAGTAAAACAAAGAGTGATCACCGTAATCAGATTATATGTCACTCACTTGCGTCGACACCTACATTATATTATATTCTTCAGATGTTCTTCTGCATTTTATGGATATTGCCACTGGATAGCCACCCTAATGTGCGCTGCATCTAAAGCCATGGCTCTTTACAATGCTACACTGGGAATTTATGTTTGAGTGTACTGTAGACGTGTAACAAATCTTTGCTTTTCCATGTGTGACAGCTTAAGGGGCACAGTCATTATCCAAGACATTGCCTTTAACTGACAAAGAATCTGTAGCTGCCCTGCGTATAATAGGAATCAGTTTTAGGAATGGGGATGATGGTGGGGTGCTGCTTGATGGAAAATAAATAAATAAGTTCCAAGTTCATCATGCAAATTCATCCTCCCAACCGTGGCACATTCTTCAAACAGACACCTCCTCTGGAGAGAGGGAGACACAGTCTGATAAAGAGACAAATGAGCTAGTGATCTCCATACCAGCCTCTTTCCTTGTGTGCTGTGTTCTCCTGTGTGTGTGCGGGCGTGTGTGAGCGAGCGACAGAGGGGCGGTGTGGGGATGGCAGGGTGGGGGCATCAATGACCCTTGCAATGATGACAAGCATGTCCAGGAACAGGACCGTGCATGTGGGCTTTATTTATCCTACGTCATTACTGATCTCTGCAGTACATGAAGGCGAGCTCATAAACAGTTATATCTCCCAAAGAAATGTTGCATCTATCCCGTGTTACTGCAGCAAGAAGCATAATTATATAATTACACAATAATTATATATAATTACATGATGGGATATTGAACACTAGAACAGATGTTACTGTGACATAAACCTTGTGCCTCTGCTGTTTGAGGCACAAGCTGACAAATCAACAACGAAACAGGATTTTATCTACTAGGACCGCAACTGGTATTTTCATTCATTATTTAGTGGAAATAAACGTTAGAAATAGTGAAGATGCCAATCACAATTTCTCAGAGCTCAAGCTGAAGTCTTCAAATTGCTTGTTTTGTTCATTCAACAGTCCTCAATATACATTATTATTATTATGATACAAAACAGAGACGGGCAGCAAGACTGTCATTTGAAAGGCTAGAATTAGCAAATGTGTGAAGCTACAGTACAGCAGAAGTGCTCACTCAACATCAACAATCCTATGTCCGACATGTTTCCTCCTCTCCTCTCAGCAGATAATGTATTCAGATATTCCAACAAGGTGATAACAAAATTGCCTGACATTTCCAGATTTATTGCTGTATTTTCTTATTATCGCCAAAGAAATATACAGAGATTCTGTCCCATAAATCATAGTGAGAGAGCAATGCAGACACTATTGTGTTTAGCCCATTGCTACCATTTTTTGGATTAGAAATAAATTGCCGGCTCATTTTCACAAATGGAAATGAAAAAGACCGCTGCTGGAGCCGCAGCGTGACTTTCTCAAGAAAGTGGTTATCAATGGATGGATTTCCTGAGTGTTGGTGCTACATGGGGATCAATTCCGATTAGCTTACTGGTGTTGACAATGCACTTAGATACTTGTGCATTTTGTAATATTTGTTTCATCTCTTCTCTCCCCCTGCATTTGCCTGAGTACCTCTCGCATGCAGTGTTAGATTAGAATACACACATTTCTTAACGGAAAAATACACTTTAATGTAATATAAAAGAGGATTTATGTATACGTGTCATGACAACGGATGACATACATTTGTGATTAATGTGCCAGCCTAGCAATAAACATATCCATAGCCATACAATCGATGTTCTGCGAGGCACTCCCGCTTCCCCCCCCCCCCTATCTTCCTACTATACATAATAATACATTATGCACAACATGAATAGAATTTTGTATAACATTTTTAAATTAATATTACACAATATCTATTTCATCTTATTTTACAAATAATACTTTTTTCTGGTTTCATGATGCAGTTTGGCGGCCTGCGTTGTTGTGATACAGAGTTCTTTTGCACATAATGATGATGATAACATTGCAACAGAGACCTTACACATTTTACACAAAGTGTCATTTTTGGTGTTAGAAAACAGATTTATCCTCGATTGGGCTGTGACCTTTCCCAACACTGTTGAGGGCAAAGGATCCGACACAGACACTTTTTTAAATATTTATAGGCTTTTTGATGCCACACAAGGTCGAAGCAGATTTTCTTCCTACACTTCCTAGATAGTTATACCCTTTGAATCTGAGGAAATGTTTTTCTGTTTAGAAATCACTTTTTCATGCTCAAAGTCAGCACATCACTGGGAAGGGTACTGAAAAGGATTTTAGGCAGTTTACTTTCAACTCGGGGACAAGAATGTCGGTCCAAAGTTTAAGATCTGCCTGCCTGGTTGCTCTGCTATCCACAGCTTACATCTTATATTTCCATTTCTGCAAGGTTAAAAGCTTTTGTGCTCTTTAGACCAGAGAGTTGGTGATAGACTGATTAACAGATCTGTTCAACACTGCTGGAAATGCTCAGACTCTTTTGATTATTTAACTTTTTAATTTTAAATGTAGGAGACACTGCGCACATGCAGGTGCCAACATTCTTATTAATATTATATGAGAATTAAACTGATACTACCTTAGTTTTTCTCTTTGCTGGGAGGAGTATAAAACCTAAATGGACTGCATTTATAGAGCACTTTTTCCAATCTTTGCGATCACTCAAAGCGCTTTACAACACATGTCAGCATTCACTCATATTCATACAGAGTCAGTGGCTACCATACAAGGTGCACATCAGCTTGTCAGTAGAGATACGCACACGCACACGCACACGCACACGCACAAGCACACACACGCACACGCACCAGGAGAAATTTGGGGTTCATTATCTTACTCAAGGACACTACGACATGCTGACTGCAGGGGCTGGGGATCGAACCATTTTATACAATAATAGGCTACTGTACCTTCTCATATCAGGTATTGCAGTTGCTATAAGAGAGATGACAACTTAGCAAGGAAGGTGAACCCAAAATGATGTATGAGGAACAGATGACGGGACACGTGTGAATTCATTTTCACACCGCCAACATTAAGTATCCCAGCATGTAACATTTTAATCCACCTAACAAATTATATGAGAAACAGAAAAGAGGGAAATGATGTTGCTCACACAGAGATGCATCCGTGTGTGAGGGGAAAGTCTGCAGTGCCACTGCTCACAAAGACAGAGGTATGTAGAGGCAATAATAAAGAGGTCTCATCATTTGGAAAGCCACAGCAGGAACATGACATGAGAGTTTAGTGTGTAGACACAATACTATTATATATATATAAATAAATAAATACAATAAACGCATACAGTAATGTTACACTTAAAATAAACCCTTTCAGGTAAAATAGGGTTTACTTATATAGCCACGGTACCTATTGAGCCGAGATATTACCTGCAGAAACACTTCAACGAGTCCCTCGGTAAACATAAACCAGTACATTTCATTTTCCTTCATTTCCTTAGCTTTATTTTTAAATGTTTTCTGTCAAATAATGCTATGGCTCAGGGAGTTTAGTATATACTCTGCCTTGACGGAGTAACATCATGCCCACATAGCCAAAGGGAAGAGTTTAAAAAATGTGTTCAATATCAGATCATTTATTTTAGATTTCTGTCCACAGTTTTTGTCCGAGTAAAATTTGATTTGATCCTCTTATTTCATTTAATACCTTGTAGGTGACACTTTGTACAATTTGAATTGCATAATTGAAGGAGGTTTGATTGATGTTTTGCCCGCCTATGTTTTGGTTAGAGCTAAAAAAAAAAAACACAGACTTTGTCCAAACTCCAATTATTCCTATGTTGTCTTCATATATCACCTCAAGTTTATCAAGGTTAACATGAAGAACGAATGAAACATTAGTCGATCTGCAGAAAAGCAATTGGCAACTATTTGGATAATCGATCATTCCAATAATAATAAAGTATTCCCCCCAAAAACAAAATGCAATGTAAGACATTTGGTGAACATGCCTCATATTAGCTTTACTTGGTAGGCGGGTTGCAGTAACTTTTTCCCCTGCAAGCATCTCCCCCATTAAATCTATCCATCAAGTACGCAGCTGAGTAATATCTGACCCAACAAATTAACACAACCATAAAACAACCATCCATCCACTTTAGTGTACAGCAGGCAACATTACCTGTCCACCTTCCTCTCACTTCACTCTGGTGTCTGCCCTGATAACCGTCTCTTCACCATATGGCTGCAACGTTCAACCCCGCCGTGCACACACTATGGACTTAACTGTCCCGTATAACTTGGTTTGTCAGCGAGACAAATTGATTTATTTAACACTTTTAATTCATTGTTTTCTACCCTGGTGTACTTTTTCACTAAAAGATCAAATGGAGCGTTTGCTGAAATTCTCTCTTCCATTTGCAACAGCTAAGAGGATTTAGTGTGCGAGGGCCCATATCAGATTTTGAGAAAGTATAGTGGCCACAGGTCACTGCATCATGGCAAGCTGCCATGGCAAAAAAAGTTTACAGTAACATATGAATTTAGACAGTTACAGATATACTAGTTCCAGTTTTAAATGATATACTCTGTGACAGCAACGCCAGTTATAGCATCTTTTGAGCTTGAACGTATAGTGGTTAACCTACAGCAAACTGTTGGACATTTAACCATCTAATCTCTTCAAATTATGTAAAAAGAGCAGAGTCTTGCAATACAGAAATATCTAACTGATGTTCAAAAAGTGAGCTAGAGAATTTTTTCTCTCACAAAATCATTAAATTAGGGCATGACTCTCACATAGAGAGTGCTGGGTGCTGGGTCCTTTTGCATGCAGCTTGAACAATCCGTTTTACTCTTAAAAAAGGTATAATATGTAACATTTCCACATTAAAATCTCCAAAAAGGACTAAACCTAATATTTATTTTGTTGTAGTTTTGTCTGACATTATCCCAAACGTTTCCAACTAAAATCTTTCATTTGAATCAAGGTGCCTGTGAGGCGACGTATCCCTTTTGCGCAGGCGTCAGCGTTGTGGTTGTCTGCTAGAAGCTGTCATAAATTGACTTTATCCAGTTTTATGTTGGTCGTTTTTAACTTTAACCGGATGAAGGACTTCAGTCGTCGGACGTCTGGATCTTAAGTTATCAGAGAAACAAGCTGAGCAAACGTTCGCAGCAGCCGAACAGCGTTTGAGAAACACAATTCTTGAAAACGTGAAACTTCTTTATTCTGTGTTTTTGCCAGGTTTAATCACCGCGTCCATTTGTTTTGTAGAGAAAGAGACCTCTGCTGCATTTGGCTCTCTTGCTGAGAAATAGATGAGAAGATTGAAACCACTCTCATGTCTGTACGTTAAATAACAAAGCTCCTCCCAGCAGCTTAGCTTGGCTTAGCACAAAGACTCAAAATGGAGAAAACAGCCTGGCTTTGTCCAAAAGTAACTAAATCTGCCGACCAGCAACTCTAAAGCTCACTAATTAACATGTTATAGCTCTTTTTTTAATCTGTACAGAAACCAAAGTGATAAAAACGACAGTTCGCTGTTTTATAAGGGGTTATTTGTCCCACTATTTCTTGGCTGGGAGCAGTCAAATTTATTTGAGTTTAGTGAACTTCTATAGCCGAGTTGCTTTAGAAGCATATACTTTAATAATAACCTTTAGGTGATAGACAGGTATAAATGCTATGCCCATTTCATGCTGCCTAATTATTATTTCATAATTTGAAGCCACAACATATAGACTTCACTGCATTAGTGTCATGATCTTGGCTTTTTTTTTTTTTTACCTTGTGTCAGGTCTCATTTTACTTCCTGTCTTTGTGTGTTTTCCGCCTTTTGTGATTGGTTTGCCCTGCTCTGATTGGATCCTCCTGTGTGTAATCACCCTGCTGCCCTTGTGTCTTAGCCTGCCCCCTCCAGCTGTGTCCTGTTCTTGTGATTAGTTGTCTGTGTTTATACACACACACACACACACACACACCCCCCCCCATTGTTCCTTGTCGGTCCTTCTAGGTTTATTCCTGCATTGATCCTGGTGTGCCATCGTGCCAACCTGGTTTGTCATATTTTCTGTTACCATAGCAGGTCTGCTCCCTCTTTGTTTTGTAGTATTCAGCTTTGTTTATTAAAGCTCACTTTTTGTTTTTACCCTGCCTGTTGTGTGTACTGCGCTTTTTTAACCGCACCGTGACAATGAGAGACTTTACTGTTCTTTCTTTTGATGAAGCTCATAACCCTGCAGTGACTTTTTTTTTTTAAAAGTCTTGGAAAAACTTGTGACTCACATAAAAGTTTCGACTACAATTGCGATTCAGGGTTAGAAGCAAGAAAGCATGACGGAAACTTGGAACTCTGGGAAAAAGTCTTGTTTTTATGCAGGAAACAGCAAATTAATGAGTCATGGATGTATTGTATACCGTTTCATTCACAGTGTTGAGCATTTCTCTGAGAAAACAGCCCTGTCTAGAGAGAGAGTCTAATTGTTTTTGATGATCCTCAGCATCAAACTGTGGAAAAGAGACCATGCCTCTGTTGAAATTGTTGGGATGCTGAAAAGGAGTAAATTGCTTACTAGAGTGTGTATGCCACAAAGAAAACTTCTGAATTGAATACACTGACTATCACAAATTGGTGCCATGAAATGGTGTTAGAGCATTCATGGTTGGGTTCTTTTCTTTAAAATACAAATTGCTCGACCGTTATTCAGATGATGGCTGACGTAACACAAGATGAGAGGTATTTGTTTGCGTCTGGGGGAATTTTACAGTTACCACGGCTTGTTTATAAGACCTGACAGGCATTTGCAAATCTTTATTTTCTGGATTTATGTGTTATTGAAACAAAACTTGTCTCGTCTGCCTGCGTGATATCCATTCTTTTGACTTTGTTTAGTTTGACCCTGTGGTTTAAAGCAATGGAATAGTATCATTGCAGATCACAATTTACATCTTCAGTTCAGAGAGGCACTTATCGTAAATTCACCTTTCTTCCATCCGTCTTTGTCTGACAGTTTCCCTCGTTGCTCCTAAAGTTATTTCTCTTCCACGCTCTTGCCATCTTTCCCCTCACATCCCTGCTTGTGTCTCTGCTGAAACCACAGAAAGAGACACAATAACTGCAGTCATGATACATCTGTCCTCATTAAAACAATTTGGAAAAATAAAATATTTAGACCTTTTTAACAAGGGTTGCTAGATGGCAGCGCCGTTACGCTTTTACTTTGCATGTAGAAAATGCATTAGCCAGGAGTGTGTTGTCAAAAGTGTTTGCTCTAAATACCGAGATCCACAAATAATTGATGCTTCTTTTTCCCTGTCCGTTTCACATTTCCCTGAGTGAATGTTTAAAGTGAAGATGTGTTCAAATACGGCCAATCGATGAGAACACACAAGATAACGGATTACTGATGCAGCAGAGTATGTATAGGAACGTTTGTAATCATGTTTAGTTTGTAATCTGACACTGAGCTCTGTGTGAATTCAGCATTAAACCAATTTCTTAAGTCTGAAAATCAGATAGCCTAGGGTGATTATTCAATCAAGTCACTACATGTATAATTTAACAATCTGTCCAATCAAAAAGAGCCTTACGGAGAGTCTGCTTCCTTGTTACTGAGCTGGTTAAAATGCAGTTGAATCAAGTCTTTAAATCAAATAATGGTGTATGTAATGTAGGGGAAAACCATTGATTTTTGGATCCTATATCCCAGAAGCAAAGCTGAGGAGTGGAAGTCCTCTTTTCACACATCAGTAGCTGAAGCTGCTTTAGAGTTTGTTTTATGTAAGTTTCAAACACTGGAGTTGGCTCTGTCATTAACGCACAAACTAAATTCCTTCCGTACACTTAAAATAAAAATGATGGGTCATCAAATGTAGCACAAACCTGCATTGTGGTGTATTTAAGATCCAGGATAAGTGTGAAGTTGTGTTTGAGGCACACTGAAAGACTTAACTTCAAGCATATAACCAAATTCCATTTTTATTTATCGGTCACATCAGTTCAGCGTTTAAAGCTCACTTAGGGCATTCATACAGTGGCAGTGAATGAGAAGCTAAAGTAATTGAAATTAATAAAAACTAGATCAAAACCCCAAAACAACCAGCTTTTATTTTCAGTGACGGTCTTTGTCGAATCATGAATATGACTGATGTCACGAAAACCAAATGATATCCTTCAAATGCACTGGCTTGTACTGTATCTGCAAAACTCTCCGGCCTTGGGAGCTTGTTTTTCATTATTTCTATCCTTTGAAAACTATTTAATACTTGTGCATGGCACGGTGCAAGATCAATCTGAGGCATTATGACTAATAGCTGGTTTGATCTAATGAGGAAAGGAAAAAAACAAACCAAAGAAAGCAAGTTATATTCATTAGTCCTTGAAGCACACTGTAATTGCTTTAGAGATACATTAGGGGCAGCATTTTAGGTCCTAGTGATGAAGTCCGGAGCTGCATGAGACATAATTGAGAGGCTGAAATAGTGTTATTGTGTCCGTGTCTCTAAAATAACTTCATTTTCAACAACACATCCATTTCCATGATGTCAGACCCCATTTAAATCAGTACAAATGTAAACGTGACCTAATCCATAACTCTTGAAGGCGGAGCTTCTAAGTATACTATCCTCATGTTTGGGAGAGGAACATGATGGCATGCGGCCTGAATGAGGTCTGATTTTGTCTCGTTTTGTATTTTTTTTAAATGACACTTCTTTGTGTGTAAGTCAGAGGGAGATATATTTTTTACTAAACTGGCCAAACGAAATATTTCACTGAGCATCCTGTACTGTAATCTTTATCGGGTGGACAATAAAATACTTCCAACAAGCTGAATTGTGACTGTCCTCCCTTGTGTAGGGGAAAAACATAAAATCTATGAGGCACTGGCAACATCTCAACCAAGCCAGACCAGGAGTCTATTAAATGCAAAGCTCTATTAAGTAGTGCCATGAACCTTGATATAGACCCACTTGAAGAACTCTCTGTGCAGTTCGCAGCAATAATTGAAAGCGTGAATCATCCCACATCAATACAGTAAATACCTCAAACACTGCAGTTACAAAATTAGTTTAAATGAGAAGCTTTGCACAGCAAAAAGACAAAAAAAAAAAAAGTAATATAATACAAATCCAACTCAGGAATGATACCCTAAAATTTATGAGTACATAAAGTAAAACACTTGGATGCTTAGACAGGTAAGATGATGTGTCAAAACTGTGAACAGTCTGGATCAGAGACAGAATTATTATAATTGCTTGTTTATTTGTTCCTGTTTGAATAGCAAATATGTGGCAATAAGGGACAAATGTTACTCTGAATTTCAAAAATATATTCAATTAGTCCTCTCCATGTCATGCAACCTCCTGTAATGCTTTGATGAGAGAAAAATAACGCTGCTTGACAGCTTGCTTCCCAAGCTTCAAGGTATAAATGTTTGTTTTTTTTACTATTACGTTTTGTTATTGTGTCAATAGAAAACGGGAACATGCCACTGATTCTTCTTCGATTTGTACTTCAGGGAGTGTTTTTACTGCACTTGTTGTTCCTTTATGTTGTAAATCCTACATAAATAGTGAATATACAAAGGTAATGTACTTGATTGGGATGGAGTGCTTTGGAAATATACTGTAAGTTCTCTTTCATTCATATCAATAAAGTTTAATTCAGTTGCACTTGAAATGAAAGAAATGTCCTTTTCGTAATGTGCATGACATCATACTCTCTTGCAATTGAGACCATATATCATAACTTTCAAATGTTTGTACTCTGCATTTTGAACTGTACTGACTTTCAAAGTCTTTCATATTAAACATTTGTTCAACAAAGTTTTAACAATGACTGTAAACTAGCTTGCAATGAGTATTTGCTTGATTAGATATATAAATGTTTTTGATCCGTTAAGTTTTTGCTACTGGAGAAATAATACATTGTACAGTGATTTATTCATGCTTGTATGTATCTTAACTACCCCCTAATTCACTTGGGGGATTGTTGTCTGTCCCAGAATAAAATGAGAAGACATTAAACCACCCTGAACAGTTTTTGGCCTAAGCCTCATAGGTGGCCTAAGCAGAATTTGACACCCTAAATGAAAAGAAAATGAGCACAGCGGCTACATTTCATGATGAATCCCTTCAAAAACCCCTAATAAACCTGAACAACAGGCACCCTTGTGGCCTAAGGGTTTAAAGGTGCAGACTATGAATGCAAGGTCCCCACTTCAAGTCTTAACAGGGACCTTCTTAATTCCCCATCTCTCTTCTCATTTCCGGTCCCCTCTACTGCTCTCTGATTAAGTATTTTATTAAATATTTTAAAAGCCCTAAACCTGCTAAGTACATTTTCATTGTTATGGAGAGTCCAATTTAAAAAGTACATTAGAAATCATCGTAGCATACTTTTCAAGACAACTTTTAAAAACATCAACATATTAAGCCAATCTGATGTTTTCGCTCCGTTATCGGCCCTTTTTAGAGGACACTGTGGGACAGTTAACAGATCTCAGCTGGAGGATCTAAAGAGCCTAATGGTACTATAGGGTGTAACTAGAGCTGTATTGTTAATAGATGCAAGACCATGCAGGGCTCTGAAAACAAGTAATAAAGCTTTGAATTGAATTCAATATTTAAAAGGGAGCCAGTGCAAGGAGGCAAAGATTGGGGTTTTATGTTCTGTGTATATGGTACGGCTGGACAATAATCAACCAGCAGCAAAAATGGGAAGAAGAAAACATCCGTTGTTGCTGAAAAAATGAAAATCTATCTGTAAAGGTTTCGAGCACTATGTACTATCACTAAAAGGTTCCTAGCATAGGGGCTGATGTGATGATGGCCATGACGTCTTTGGAGGATGTCCCCAGCTTGGGAAAAACAGAAGTGTAAACACAATGCCGGCATATTATAACCTTTGTTGATATAGGTTGAACTCATTATTATAGTTAGCATTCGTTTAGCTAAAGAGTTTTTGAGAGTGAATTAAAACAATAAAGTTGGTGGCTGGTATTGTCAATAGTGTTTCTGGGTGCTACAGAGAACAGTGAAAGACCCAACATTGAACCCAAATGGGATTATCTCTGGGACAGATGATCAGTTACCTACAGAGACTGTGACACATTTTTCTGAGATGTAGTTTCAAGCTGTGCCAGAAAAAACAGTCAAACTGCCCAAAAGCAATACTCCTACAGTATCTAAGGCTGCACTGAGGTCAGAGAAAAAGGAGGCATTTACAATTACCATCTGCTGCATTGAGAAGGACGTTAGTTTCATAGTTGGTGCTGTAATTTTCTTTTGTTTCAAAAATGATTTACTGATTTTATTGTATTTGTTATTCTATGTTCTTAAACAGAATAAAAATCAAAGCTTGCAAAAAAGTATTGTGGTAGAGGAGTTGAGTCTTGGTTTCCAAAGAAGACACAATGCTTGTTTATAACAACACGGCTATGATGAACCCAAACTTTGTAGCTCTGAAAAATTCCAAAATGTCTCAGCTCATAGTTGCCAAAGGATTAAGAAATTAGCTTTTCTATCTTTCGGTATATTTAGGAAGTGGGACGCAACAGAGGGGCCCTGATCAGCTGCTCCAGAGTCCAATTTATAAAAAAAGAAAAAACTGATCTGTCCTGTTGTAAATAATTGTTGCCATGGAGATTTAATGTACGACCTTATGATCCCCTGCCGATTATGAGCACATTACGTACATTTTAAGTGCATTACATGGAGCTCTCCCCGGTGAACATTATACTAGAAAGAGAGGAAAAAGGGGAGAGTGAAGGGAAGCAAAATTGTAGCATGCTTGGCTTTTGTGTATTACATTAATAGGTCTCTAATTCCTCTTTCTTTCAGCGTGGGTGGGCTGCATTTTCCAAGTAAGCCATGTATGGTTGTTAGTCTTCAGGGAAGGGAAGGCATTAATAGAACCCCTGACCTGCATGGATTTCTATCTCTTAATGAAATATATTGTACACACAGTAGGGGATGCACTCAAGAGTGAAGTGCAACTTTCAGAGTAAAGTGCACCCTTTGGCCAATGCTAAACTTATTTTTTTTCCATTTAGAGAACAGTCATTCACCAGTGGCAATTTTGCAACAGTAAAAAAAATACATATTATTTATTTAATTGAGATGTTCTAATCTAGAAGCTTTCTCTGCCTCTGAATAATAGTAGCAGGATAGAAAAATGGCATGCTGTTAGTATATAACTATGTGCCCTATATACTAAGTCCATTTGAAGAATGAAGGTTTTACTTTTTTTCTTTTTTGTTCTGTATAATCAATTGAATAAACATGACATTTACCTGGTATGTCCACTGGACAAGGCTTTGCTGTGACGGAGCTGCATAATCACTGTGTTCAGTTTTTCAAAAACAGCGAGTCTTCAAGCAGCCGGTTTAATTCAGCAGCCAGATTCTTTTTTTTTCTTTCTTTCTTTCTTTCTTTCTTTCTTTCTTTGTCTTTTTTTTCTCTCTCTCTCTCTCTCTCTCTCTCTCTCTCTCTCTCTCTCTCTCTCTCTCTCTCTCTCTCTCTCTCTCTCTCTCTCTCTCTCTCTCTCTCTCTCTCTCTCTCTCTCTCTCTCTCGTAAACTGTAATATACTTCTTCTACAAATAGCTCATTAACACCCACTGGTTACTTTTTTAACACTATGATATTAGCAGTATAAAGAAATCATGTAGAGAATATTTAATTAATTAATTAAATCTTAAATAAGTAAACAAAAATAATAAACAAATGTTTTAATAGATGTTGGTCAATTGTTAATAAACACACACACACACACACACACACACACACACACACACACACACACACACACACACACACACACACACACACACACAAGATGACTTCTAAATTAGGCTGTTTTTACACCTCTGCTCCTTTGATGAAAAACATTTTTTAAGCTTAAAAGTCAGTCTCTTATTATCTATTACAGTTTCCCAATGTCAAACATTTATCCTTCTCTCAAAATATTCATGTTTGTGATGAAGTCATCTGATTAGTCAGTATAACTGAAATCTGTGTGGGCGCAGTGAAACCTGTGACCACCGCTGTCACACTGACAGTGAAGCTCCCCAGTCTCCCCATCTATTGTCTGTCATCATTTCACACCACATGGGATAAAACACCCGATTATTATCCCAGATACTCATTTTTGTTCCTGACACCCAACGTCTGTTAGATTACTGCACTGATATCATGTAGGCTGGAGGCCACACCGGTGAAACAGGAAGGTCACCTTGACTGATGTTTGAACAAAAAATAAAAAATGTGTGCTCCATGCTGCGTAAGATAATGGACTGCTACTGGGCTAATTTCATCCTTTAAAAAACCCAGTGCTATGGAACAACATGCTACTCAGTTTCTTTTGTTTGAAATCATGGCCCATAAATATTATATTTTACTTTTCATTGTACATGGCCAGTGTGGTATTTAAATATATCCCATGCCATATATAGATACATAGAATAGATAGATAAAAAGAAATAAAAGTAATTCATATGCACATTTAATTGCTTTTCAATAAGAATGAAACCCAGATATGTGGTGCCTTAAAACTTGCAGGAATAAAGTGCACATCTCTCACAAAGCCTACAAAGCAAAAGAAGCTCCACAGAACCATAGCAATTATATAGCATGGCCTTGGTAGTTTGACTAGGTATGCCCCTGTGAAATGGTGCTTTAAGATGATGCAATAAATGTCTTTTATTTCTTACACATGCCTACAGCCCCCAAGGTAGTTGCAGAAACACAAAAGGACAGCTGCTCTCTCTATATGCTGATCAATCATAATGAAATATTGCAATAGTCCCTCTTACAATGCAAAATGCAAGCCAGAGCAAACAGGGCACAGGCAGTCTGGAAACTCTTCGAACATTTGAAAAATAATTATTAGACAGCAAGACCTGAGTCTTGAGAGTAGAGCTGTCCCAAGATGTTCCTAACAATTGGTTTCGGGGGCCATATTTCAAGGGATCTGTATTGCCTATAAAAAAAAAAAATCCTTTCTTTACTGAACTCTATACTGTGTTTTGTTTTACGACAAAAGAAGTTGCCAAAATGCATGGATTCGCTCAGTTATTACGCTAATTATCATTAGCGTTTTTTTTGTGAAAGGCTGCTGCAATTTCTATAAGATATGGAGGAGGCTGTGAAACAATATTCCTCTGAAATATCCTCGGTGGAAAATGTGTAACTCAAATCATCAACAGCATTGTCTTCTGGAGGTAAAATATTGGCTCATTGTCACTGTAATGTGTTTTTCTATGTCATTGTTCCCATCTAGAACAAAGGATAATGGTTGGCATTGTGATTCTTTTTGTTGTGAAACTCACTGTTAAGAACATCATTATAAATGTATCAGTCAATAACACTGTAAATTAAATCAATCCATATAGTCTCTCCATGACATCTTTGTACAAATAGCAGACTCCAAATGTAACAGTTAGTTGCCAGTTTATTATTAGGTACATCTAGCAAATGTAACAGGTTAATATAAACATACATTTCACCAAACCATTCCCTGTCATTATTTCTTTGGTTTTATGTTTTGAATCGCATTGTGTGTGTGTTAATGGGAAGTGTGTCTGCGTAATTACGTGCGAGCCGCTCTAAGCCTTTTCCAACTGACAGAAAGGTGAGACAGAAAGGAAAAACTCCGTCCGACAAATGTACATAATAGTTGTAATTTATGATTTAAACCTGATGTCATTGTTGTATCTAGTTCTGTATCATATCAAATCAAATCTGTGCAAATCCTGTTGAAATCTGAGAACGCTAAATTCGTTTTTTTGTAATATTTTCATCTTATATTGGCTAATTTCAGAGGTTTGCCACCTATCATAGCGATCTCCGTCCTCGTTAATTGCATCGATTTTGTGTGTTTTTATCCGGAGAGCCATCTGTCACACACACACCTACACACACACACAACACACACACACACACACACACACACACACACACACACACACACACACACACACACACACACAGTTGATGATCCCATGTATATATTTCTCCACAGGTATAGAGGTGTTTCCCTGTGTTTAAATGTTTCTTTAGATCTGTAGGCTTATAGTTCATTCACACCAGTTTGTTATATAGGTTGAGTCTAGCTGGTGTCGTTGCTATGGTAATACTACAGCGTAAGTCTGTTAATGTCATTATTAGAGCATCTACACATGAAATGTCTAGTTTTTAATCATACTGTGATTTTCTATATTTTCTATTGGTAAGGGCTTTTATGACTATCAAAATGTAATCTTACTAATTTTGTCTAATTTTATTTATTATTATTCACATTTCTATAACTTATATTTCGGATGTTTCATTATTTACGCTTATACTTATTTATATATTATTGATGTGATTCATATCGTATAGCCTTACTATTGAATTTTATTGTGTCAAATTAGCTTTCATATTATATTGTAATTTGTAAGTATTTATTGTAAAAAAAACTTTTCCAACTGACAGAAAGGAGAGCCATCTGTCACACACACACACACACACACACACACACACACACACACACACACACACACACACACACACACACACACGATGATGCCATGTACATATTTCACCACAGAGATAAAGAACAACCAGAGACCTAGTACTGCCACCTGCCTCTTCATTCAGACACTAGAACACATCAAACACACCAGTTACACCACATTACACACATTACAGTTCATTAACACTAATGTAGTATAATACAACAGCCCTGCAATAAATCCTACCTGCATGAAGGTAACTGAGTTCAGATTGTGAGATTGTGGTCTGAAATTATTCATACTGACAATATTTTGTCCACCCTAACTGACATGTTTGAGTTTCTAATCGACCAGAATACAACATGCAGAACTGAAGCAGCGTATTGAACAACACTCACTGACAGACTACATATAAAAGTTCACAATGCATGTGCCAAATACACGACTTACACTCTCCTCAAATCTATGTATACAAATGCACCACGTGTTGCTTATCAAGTTACTAATTAAAATGAATGTATTGTGTCATTGTGCTCGTTTTCTCTGTAAATAACTTTGTAACTTTGCTGAGAAAATATTCTATATATATACAATTGTATTTATTTATCAGCGTCTATAATAGTTACACATACTGACTCAATTAACAACAAAGCAAGGACATAATTAAGTCCAACAAACAACCACCAGTCCTTACAGGCTAAAAACAATCACAATCACACACATTTATTCACAATAAATGTGAAATTGGGGTATTCAAACTTGTTTCAAAGCATGGCAGACTCTGTCCATGGTGCTGAGGGCCACACGATAACACACTTCAGTAGCTACTACACAAACAACTTCATTTAGGAAAAGAAGGTAGCCTACGTTGCTTTACCCAGTAAAAGCAAAATAACCACATAAACACCAGTAAACCTTATATCTCTATAGACAGCCACAGTTGGCCATTTAGCCACCAGGAGAGCCACAGAGGGGCAGACAGAGAGGGGAGTGTGTGCGTCACCTACCTGTGTTTGAAGAAGACTTCATGGTGGCAAAGTGTTCAACAACCATACCATATAATTTCCCACTGGAATTGAGGTCTTCTACCAGCGTGGACTCTGTTGATATTGTACAGTAGTTAACAGTCCAACTCTCCTCTATCGACAATGTTCCTCCAGTCCTCTTTTCCACCGGGTGCGGGTCCAGTTTACTTCTCATGAGATGTGCACACATTTTCCTTCTACTGCTGCTAGTTTAAGGTGACGCGCCAGATAGTTTGTTTACAAATTACCGTGATATGTGATCCCGTCACTTATCGCGAGAATCCAGCTGCCACGCAAGGTAACAGCAGTCTGTCAAAAGCATAGTAGCTAATATCCATTAGCAACACTGAAAAACGTGCTAATGCTAACTGTCCCGGTTATTACATTTGGCTAATTTGCTAACTTTTTCATTGATGTAAACACTTTTTTTTCCCGCCAGACGTTCACGGTTTTCACCATCTCATTTCGGACACATTGCAGCCCACAGGGGGCGCAGGAGATCAACAACAATGCAAACATGCAGAAGATGTTATTAAACTAAGGACAGGGTTTACATTTTTAACTAGAATGACAGCAGCAGCCTGAATAAAAGAGGTAGGTTGACTTCCCTTGGCTTTTTGAAAAAACAACTAACGCATTTCAGCCACTGGCACAGTCTGGGACACTTTAATTCAGTTTGTGTGCAGTTGACAGTTTTACCAGTCAAGCTGGAATTTTACTTCATATATCTAACTCTCATTTAGCAAGAACGAGAAACTGTTATTCATCTACTATTTATATATAGTAGTATATATATTCATATACTATAATAACCTACTGTATTCACCCATCTGTCGACTCCAGCCCTGTCCAGATTGACAATCTGGCCAAAGTACATCAACTTTGAAAGCAAAGTTGATGTATCTTTTTTTGTTGTGATGGAAGTCTACAACTGAATACAATTATCATCTTTCTCAATACACATCCAAGAGGGAATAATAAATCCGTATTTGGAAAGAAAAACATGAGATCATAAAACATGCTCGCAAATGCTGCACAATGCTACTAAAAATACTTCTGGGCAATTCTCTCCTTGTAAATGTCAAGACCTATAAACCAATAAATGTAAACACCTCCAGCCCACATAATTCAACAGGGCTGGCACACTGCAGGCTAGTGTCACATGCGCGGATTAATGTAAAAAAACTGAATAACAAAATCGACTAGCAATGAGTTTGGACTATTCTTCTGCGACTTCAGCTACAGGTTTATAGTCACTAAGACTGTGTATTTCAATTCAAGAGTAATGAGCACTGAAAAAGCAGTTCATGTGTTTATTTTTCCACAGCAAAGAGTCACCAGGATACCACTAAATTCCCCAGAAGGCCTCATTCAGCATTGTTCACAGGCATGTTGTATTAATGCAGTAACTTATAGACAAATGACCACAGTCGGCCATGTCATCGTTTTTTAAATAAATGGTCATGAAAGATTCTGACACCTGTCGCATACAGTACTTCATCATTTGTCACTGGACAGGTATAGATTTTTAATCTATGTATTTTTTCAGGTGAGGTCTTTGCAGAATTGCATCGTGCATCAAGAGTTATCAATTAGGTGTAAATTAATCTTTTACAGATTAAAATGTGATAGCAATATATTTTAAACTGACATTTAATCGAGCAATTTAATTAATTATGGGTCTTGTTTACCATGCAAATTTAAATGAGGTGAGTGAATGTGCCATTGCATAATGTGTTGTTTTTCTTCTTTCATGTGAGTTATTGTGTGTTGTGCATACTTAATATGTAGCACAGTGGTTTCCATATTGATGAATAAACAGTATAATTTGCTTGCTGTGTAGTATTGTCTTATTGGGGAAATCAACAATGGGGCTGCAATTGAAAATAATCATTCAAATTTAGTATGTTTTGCTTTCCCCTTTGTAAAGACACAGGTTTCAAAGCACAGTTTTTCACCTTTCAAATTGCGGTTCCCCTTTCTTACCGCAGGGCTGTGACCAACAGCTCATTGCTGAGTGTCCAGAGAAATGTCAGAATGCCGACAGGTTGTTATCATCAGTGCCCTTATCTTCCCCTTGCAGGTGCACCAGCACAGGAAAAAACAGCCTGCACATCCCGACAGTCAAGGTTTTATGGCCTACTGCAGCAGACATGTAACTCTATCAGGTGATCAACTTCACACTCCTAAAATTGTAACATTTAGCATATGCCATGCTAAATTAAAAGATATTAAACCCATTTTGTTTTTTCTTACCAACGGCACACAGAAGTGGTATAGAATTGGTCTAAATGTATCTCATGGTGAGATTTTTTGCAGGGATTGTAGTACCTAATATTTTCTTATGACAGTGGGCAGTTATATGTTTGTTTTTTTCAATAGTTTCACTCAAAACCACCTCATACATCGTCTGGGATACATGAATGTCTATACAGAATTTTCAGTGTTGAGATGTTGGAATATTTCACTAAATAAGTGAAAACTTTGATCTTTGAGTAGCGCTAGAGAAAAAGTAGGGAATCTCAAAGTCATTATGGGATTCATCCTCGGGGGACCAGTGAATATTTGCACACGATTTCATAACAATCCATCCAGTAGTCTGTGAGCAGTTTTCAAAGGAACTATTTCTTTGTTACAAAATAGTCACTATAAAAACATTGTTTCTGGAGAGACATATTGCTTGCTGTTGATGAATTTTTTAAAATGTTCAATGATGTGAGCACCACAACCAACTTCTATTCACCCTCATTTCAGAGATAAATGTCTCAAACTTGGGGAAATAAAGCCTACATGGCTAGATAGTTATTTTGTAATTTGGATCAACCAACATTTCCACCTTTATTATTTATATTATTCCAAAATACCAATCTAAATCGGTAAGGCAAGTTTTTAAAAGAGTAAAAAGAAATATTAAGCACTTCTAGCGTGGCAGCACTGGGCTAAGGGACTCCACTTACATTTTAAGCATCCAAATCAAAGCATCATCATTTGTAAAAGAGATCAAGCAATGTTTCTGCATTAAAAATTAATTCAAACTTAATACAGGAAATGATGGGACCCTTTTTTCTTCTAAAGGTTTGTTTAATCTTCACACACATGCCAGAAAGAATCTCTTTGATCCTCTTCTCCCCTTTAATCAGGGTACATGCTCTCATGCCCCCCTCCTTTTCTGTCTCTCATTCAGACTTGTTCCTCCTCAACCCGTCTGTCTCCTTGTACTGGTTTCATTCCTGTTGACAAAGCATTACAGAGCCCCCATGTCTTGTCTTGCCTAATTGGTCCATGTGGACTAATTTAGCATCTAATTACCAAGCTAGTTTTCATGCTTCTCAATTTTCAGGGTCGTGTCTCGCCTTTAGATAACTATTCTCCCTCTCAAGGCTATAGCTGCTCACATTTCAATGAACCATATGAATAATTGTGTATTGTAATAGGTATAAATAAAAGTTCAAATACAATAATAGCCATTACTTGGAAGCAAGATCTGAATAAACCCACAAGTAGCAACATGGAGGTTACAGGACAACTGGGGCTTAAAAAAGAAAAATCTATAAACAAGTGTGAGCATGTCAAAAGTGATAGATGGTCATTTGAGTTGAGTTGATGCAACCACACGCCCACTGACGACTTAGATAGCTCAGAGCTTAGATCGTTTTATAGCTGACTTTGTTACTGTGGTTTAGATAATATACTAAAGTAATGTTACAGTACACGTTAACGCATATTTATTTAAATAAATATAAATGTTGGTTCAAACTAATAGTTTAGAATAAGACTACAAAAATTACAATTACTCTCATCAATACAGTGTGGATATAAACAATGCAACTTAGCATAAAGACTTTCTACAGACCTAAAATATGTGGGCTGAAGCTATAGCCGTCATCCTATCTTACATATTCTTTGATGGTTTGTTTGCTATCTTACAAACAAGTAACTTTTAGTCCAGATGAACTTACTATACTAGGGGAGCTATTTTAGGTACATTTATATTGCCAGAACCGGAAACAAAAGCATAAAAGAAAATACAGTAGGTTAATGTATAGAGCTATAATTTTACAGAAATAGTTGTAGTAGCAGTTTAACTGCTGTAATAAGTTGTTATATTGGGTTTATTTATAGATGTTCTTTAGTCTGACTCACCGCATGCAGACTTGGGGTAAAAGCCTGCCATTGGCTACATATTTCACCTTCCCTTCCGCTATCTATTTTACACGGGCACCACCGAAGACAATTGGTTTATAGAAATATAAACAATCCAGACCTTTTTTTCCCCGTATGGCAGAATGACAATATGTGGAGCAAGACCTTTTTTTTTGTTGCGCTGTGGAGATATTTCTGGGTATGCGAGACTAGTCCATTAGTGACATATGAGGCAATGTTCCTCACCTGTAAAGTGAACAATTACTATTGGTTTGTATGTTGGGTTTGAATTGGTGTTATGGTGAGGTATAATTTTTTGTTATTATCCCTGACAAAGACCTACAGTGGTCAAAACATGTGGCTTTTTTAATGATTTTGCTATTACAATAAAGGCATCTTTTTGTAAATAATAATAATATTATTTTGGGCTTTTTTTGCATTTTTCATACTACAGCTGAAAAGAGACACTGGGGGGAGAGAGGGGACAACATGCAGCAAAGGGGAACAGGTTAGATTTGAACCAAGGTTGCAGCTGAGGACTCAGCATTAGTAAATGGGACCCCCGCTCTACCAGGTGAGCTACCAGGGTGAATGAAAGTTTTTTGTTTCAAAATATTTCCATCATTGTTGTTACTCCTATTCCCAGTTTTCCAAGAGCACCAGACACATCTTTGATCTACGGTTGAAGAAATAGAGCAGTCAGTCATGTCTTTTGTCTCCTGATGTTATGGTCTGTTGGACTGTTTTCTGTTAATATAATTGGAGCCAGCAGGAATAGCCTCTGGTTTGATGAAGCTAATGGGGTACTAATAATGAAAAAAAAAAAAGCTTGTTGTGCTTTAAAAAAGCATTAAAAAAAAAAGTACACTATACTTACCATACCAAAGCAAACATAGCTCTGATCATACATTCAGGGACGGTTTCACAGACAGAGTTTAGATTAAGACAGGAATAGGCCTTAATGTGGACTAGCTAATCTAAAACATTTAAGTAGCTTGCATAAAAGTGGCTTAAATTTGGCTTAGTTAGTCGCAGACTATAGAGTTTTGGAGTAAGGTAAGCAAGACTAAATGAGAACACCTGGGTTAAGCCTCATTAGGTTAAGTATGAGCACATGCTGTTGATGTAATGGTGATCATGAAAACCCAGAATGGATCAAAAACACCAATTCTGATGTGAATCTAGAGACAGAAGTCTGGCAGATGCAAAAAGAATACGTTCCAAAAACTTTAGTGAATATGAAAAAAGCTACTGAAGCAGAGTTGTCCAACCATCCAATTATAGAAAGTAAAAACCATACTATAATTATTTCATATTTCTCAAATTTATATTTTCCAAAATCACATGTAGAATTCTATCTTCCTTTTATAGACTGTGGAAGAACCTTAAACTGGCTTTAAAAAGCTTGAACGCAGAGGCCAGAAGAGAGTGATTTAAGACTGGTGGAGGACCAGAACATAACAAAACCGATGAATTCAGTGACTTGCTGTCTGGAATTATAAACCGCCAGCAACCTCTGGGTGGTATACCAGACGGTGACCATGTAGAAAGGTCAGATGAAGACCTCAGCACAAATGGTAAATACACCACAGAAAGTTAATTAGTTACGTTGCCAGGTAATTATAGTCCCCTGTCAGTTTATCTTTTTTCCACAGCTTTCATGTTGCTGATCTGTGAAGCACACACCACTGAACACAATACTACTGTACATACATTTACATAGGTATAAGGTGTTATACGAGTATGACTGTGGACCATATGGTTATATTTGTGTTTCTAATGGTGTTCTATTCCCAGAGGAAAGGAATCTAAACAGGCTTGAAGAGCCAGGGCACAATGAGTGTGTGCCATCCACCTGTATTGTAACATCCCTGAGAGAAGATGATGCCACCACCTTTCAGCAGAGAACAACAAAGATGACCATGCGTGAAAAGGTAGCCAGAGAATTTCATGAGCAAAAAATGAAATGACACTCTAAATTCGGATTGCATACACCCTAGACATTGATGGAAAACCAGTTCTTACAGTTCCTGTACTCCTCAGCATCAGGACTTGATGGACATGGGAACATGACATCCATCTATGCAGCCAATCACTCATGGGAAGTGCCCATATTCATAGAATTGCACTTTATAGTTGGCTTGGTCAGCAGCATCAGGGAACATCAGGGAAAATACTCCTCAATTCACAAATGGCCTTGCAGACTTTGTGAACTATTCTACAAACAGTTGCTTCACTGACGCCACACAAATCACCAGTTTCCCGATGAAAAGTTCCAGTTGCCAAAAACCTGAAATGAGCAAAACTTGGTGCGAAGTGTGTAAAGGCCTTCCTTTTTGAGACAATGAGGAAAGGCTAGGCTCAAGCAAATATATTATTTGCAATGCATTTTCTTTATACATTCTAAAGTGGTCTGGAAAAGTTATTTCATCATAGTAATTTAATGGATTAAATGCTGCCCATAAAAGTCCATGCTGCCTCACAAACAAACAGTTGGATTTAAACAGAGGTTAAATCTGCCTCCTTGAAGGATTCATTTAAGATTCAATTTAGTCCTAGAGTAGCTCTAATCCTCCCCCTTGCAACCAGTTTAGTTTAATCCAGAACAAGCTAAATCTAGGACTATTTTAAGATGAGTCTGTTCAGGTCGCTTAGAGTTAAAACAGTTGAAACAGGCACATTAGTCTGGGATTAGGTTTAAGCCTTGACTGTGAAATCGCCCCTCAGTGTGTAATATTTTCAGTCCCGCACATAGATAGAACAACAACATAGACAACAACATAGATTTCAGCGGTGGAAATAACAAATCGCATTTTGTCTCCGTACTACGAAAGCTGTGCATGCAATATAATTACATTAATTAACCAGATAAGTAGTCCAAGTAACAATCTTAGTGCGTAGGGGAAGAAAAACAAGTTGCTGCGTGTGAACAGTAACATTAGCCTAATCACTTAGCACCACAGGGGCCTAGATAACTCAGTTTCAGGCTAAGCAGGGTTAAACTATTTCTGGGGGTTAAAAACTGGAGGCTACAGTGTCAAACATGTAAGGATAATCCATATGTTAACCCAGAATAAAGTTATGTCTAGGTTAAAAAATGAACTCATGATCCTTAAAATAACAACTTAAAAAAATGCTTTGCAAGCATGGCCATTCTCGGCTTCCATAACCTAACATCGGGTTTTCTATTCTAGTATTTTTTTAAATCCCACATTTACAGAGCCTCTAAATTCCTGAAAAGTGATGTGTTTATCTTGTAAGATAAAAAAAAAAAAAAACCTTTCTGGACTTTAGGGGCTCCTTACTTTTACTTCCACTAAGTATTTTATATCTCTATTGTACTTCACATTAAAGTCGCATCTGTTAAACGGTAAAAAAAAAAATATTACTATTAAAAATTAGCATTACTGATTTAATGCACCACCCGTCCAGCATGCTCAGTGATGCAAATCAAACACACCTAGCAGGTGCGTGCTAGATGCTAACAACATACTAAATGCTATATGCCTATTGCTAAAATGATGATGACGGTGATTTCGGTGTTCACTGAGGAACTTCAACCTTCAGTGAGGTGTGTGAGACCTTTTCTACTGTTTTCATATGTTTCCTCATTCAGCACAACATGTTTGAAAACTTTGAGGAGCGCAGTTGGACAGACTGAGTGGACTGGGTTTATTACACTTTGAGAATGGACGAGCAAATAAGTTTAACCTGGAACATATTGTGGAGGACGTCACAGTGCACAAGACCCACACAGGGTGAAATGCCGACAGGCGAGTACAACAAACTCTCTGTGCTGGTTTAACTCTCTAGAGGCGAACGTCAACAACGTAGCACTGTGTGCGTGGGTGGGCACGACACATTCTGCAAAACTGTGCAGTCGCTTCATTGCTGTAAATATGTGTGTTTGTGGCTGTAGTCGCGGTGGATTTTTTTTTATTGTTTTTAAGTCTTCTGCTGTTAAAGTGGAATGTTATTTAACTTCTGTAGACATTTTTGTTCAATGTCGGTCATGTTGTTGTTAAATATTCTGAATGTGGTTGTGTAGTTGTTAAAAGTAAAATAACATGACAGATTTTTGAAAAACATTTTTCATTGAAGATATTTCAAGGACACATTTTTTTACTAACTTTGTTAAATAGACATCTGTTTGTTAATTAAAAGTACCTGCATGTACTGTAGTTGTAATTTAGTGTGATACTTTGTAGAATGACACATTCCTACATATTTGGTGTAACAATAGATGGATGAAACCCATTCATATCTGTGAAAAATCAGAATACACACCCTCATCAGCTTTGACCTAACACCACATTTAGATTGACATCCTGCCTGTCCCTAACAGTGACAAGTGTCACTACTCTTACACATTTGGTCAGTATATAAAACAACTTTTACTCTTCAACAAACGGGAAGAGTGTCTTTCACAGCAGCACCTGAGAGCAGAGAAGAGTTATGATACAAGTTGATCAGCTGATGATAAGGAGGAACATAGTATGTGGAAGACCTGAGAGAATGAGATCTTATTGGTACTTATTGTAAGTACTTATTTCCTCGTTTAGCCCGAGGGTATTAGATTGTTTGAATGGTTTTAATGAGTGACTACGTATGTCTATATGCATATTGATCACACATTTCTGAGAATGAGAAGAAGGCTGACCAGGAAGCAGGTTTAATTTGGCTTAAACCCAGACAGATGGCAGACACTGACAAACAAGCTAAATTGAAAACGTACCTGTGAGTCCATCACACTATATTTTGCTACCATAAGGTGACTTTAATTTCTCACTATAGTTTGCTATGGGACCATTATGTCATGTTGATTACATCATTGTGTCATCTTGGAATTAAAGCTCACAGCAGTGCTCACTTTGATTCTTGGACTTTTAATGCTAGACATATCATTACAAAGTCTGAACTGAACATGCTTATATTTTATGTGGGTTTTAAGATTTTGCACCCCATAGTTACTTCACTATTACCTTAATTACATGCACAGTTGATTTGTCTGAAAGGGCGAAAAGATTAAGAGTGCCGGGAGTGGCGGCGTATGTCTATACAGTGGCTATTTGGAAAAGTGGGTGCATCTAAGAGTGACAACAGCAGCATTTTCAGAACGATCCACTCTGGGGAGCATTTTTGTAAAAGCAACAGCAATGTGTGAGTAAAACGGTGGTCTTGTGTGGACATAGCCTGAGGCTGGAATGTATATATTGCTAACTACAGCTAGTTCAAGAAAAGCAATATCTACTGCTGTTATTGGTTCTTGTCCTCATTACTCGTGGTCACGTACTCCTCCTGAACAGAAACCAAATATCTTCCCTGCAAATGATCCAATACTAGACTGAACTAGTTAATATTATGATAATGCCAGTCTATGGCCTGTGTACTGTATATCTTGTGGAGCTTGCAGTTCTATGGGAAGCCCCATGAGATGTGACATTTGAAAAGATGTATAAGTTCAGTAAGCTGGCAGGGGAGGCAAAAAGCAAAGGTGTGTGTGCGTGCGTGCGTGCGTGCGTAGAGTTTGAACCATCCAATGTTATCTTTGAATTAAGGCTTTAGGAGCATTCCTTAAAGATAACGCTGTCGGCTATCTTCAGTGGCTTCGAGTATTCAGTAGTATTTCTTTAGTGTTTGCCACATTTTGTTGCATCACAAACTGAATTTCTGATAGTTTTTTGCCATTAATCTTTACACAACACCAGCACATAGTAAACATCGAGCACACCCACTCTATATTTGGGCAGTGTTTTTCCTTTCTGCTCTGGAAGATTGGACAGAGCAGGATCTATAGGTATCTACAGATATTAAATTTGGAGAACTCTGTCTGCGTTTGTACAAACTTGTCGTTGTGGCACATTGGCCTTCTACCTCCTGTGTCCTGATCAATAGCTAGGAATACTACATTTGTACATGTGTTGCCAAGGAAGCCATGCCCCTACTGTAAAGCACCAGGATGTGTTTGACATTTCTGTATTTTATTTTAACTTTGTGTTGTACTGTCAGCCGCTGATTAAGTTTAATATATTGTGACGACTCCAATTCCAGACATATAAATAAAAAGTCAAACAGAAAGTCAAACGCAGTTTTTCTGTCTAATAATATGTCGTGGTCGACAATGTCAAATACAACACTGAGATCTGAAGACTTAAACTTTGCCACTGTCTGTGTTTTAAATTGAAGTCATTCAAGATTACTTTACAAGATCAGTGTCGGTGCTGTGATGTGAAATACTGGCTGGAAAACATCAAAACAATTGTTTATGTCCAACAGCTTGTTAAGATGTTGAGAAAGAGCCTTTGCAATGATTTTACCTCAACATTGGATTTCATTAGGGAGTTGTCCGGATTATTCTTTTTTTAAGAGTGGCTTAATAACTGCAGCTTTTAGGGCCTGTGGGAAATAGCCTGAGATACGTGTTGACTATTTGCAGAAGATCTGATGTCATGCAGTTAAAAACATTTTTGAAAAAAGTCTATTGGGAGAATATCAAGGCAGCAGGAGGAGGATTTCAGATGTTGCACAATTTCTTCCAAGGTTTTATCACTGATGGGTTACAATGATGTCATGCTAATTGACTTGATTTAAAGTAGAGAAGAAAGGTCAATACAGACCCTATGCCTGATTTTATAAACTGAACAACATGCCTACTTTTCTGAATTTTGGACAAATTTGTTCCATAACTTTAGTGGATAAAAGTTCAGGGGCCACTGATACACGGGGGTTTTGTCAGCCTGCAACGGAAGCGTATAAGGCATGTGTATTATTATTGTTTTTGGCAATGACATGAGAGAAGACTGCCTTGCCTTTCTCAGTTCAAAATTATGAATGCAAAGTATCTTTGTAGATGATTATAATGCACCTGCAGATTGTTTTTATTGCCAATCTCTTTTAATGATTTATGTGTGGCATTTCTCCATGGAGTTTTTCTTTCTTACAGGAGAGAGAGAGAGAGAGAGAGATACCTTTTTACCTTTTCTGTAGTGGGGGCCATGACATCAATAACATTCATAACTTAAACTTCATTTAAAACTGTAATTATCTACAGGATCATTATCTGAGCCTCAACAAAGGTCGGGTGTGGAAGAGAGAGCCTGAATAACTAATTCACTGGAGTTTTCAGTGATTCACTGTTTTCTTCCAACCTCTGATTGAACGTTGGTGTGCACAGAGATAATCATCGAGGAATGATTAGGAAGAGCAACATCAGTCACCACAACCGCAGAAATGTTAAGACCCTTGGAGATGAAGTCCAGCGTGTGCCCCCTGATGTGTGAGGACTCAGTCAGTCCATAGTTATCCAGAATACAACACGGTTCTTTAGTGCTGCAGTCCTGTGGGTTGTCAACATGAATGTTAAAATCACCAACAATAACTGCAAAGTCAAGTCAAGTGCAGATGATGGACAGCAGCAAAATCATCCAAAAAGTCTGCATTGTATTGAGGTAGCTCGCAGATGTTTAAGAAGACAGCTCGACGTGAGACGTTCAAAAGAAGCACATTTTTGATAAGACATCCTCTTGCACTCTGTAGAATTATTGAGCAAAATGGCAACTTCACCTCCATGCTGATGCACTCAAGCTTCGCTCAGAAAACCAAGTTGGAAGGGGTTGACTGAATAAGAACTGCTGCACTGTTATCTCGGTCGAGGCAAGTTTTAGTTAAAAACATCAAATCAAGATTGTGCTCGATAATTAAATCCTTAATTAAAAACGATTTGCTCGTCAAAGAGTTGATGTTTAATAAAGCAAAGTGAAGTGTGTTTAAAATACTCTGTCATTATAAAGTGTTTTTTGGTGACCGGGCTGAAGAAAGAGTGCGGGTGACGAATGTTCGGTATTCAATTTGAAATATTTGCAGAATTATGTGAGTGTATCGTGTTCCTTCTACTCCTTTTTATATAAACATGAATCCAAATCAGGTGGCTATCACTTTTCTCTTATGTCACAGATAATGGCATCTGGGAGGCAAAATGTTTTAGTGTTTTATAATCCTGATAGCAGCATCTCCCACAACAATTACAGGTGTATCCACTGTATGAGGCAGTAGGTCCGTGCCTAAGAAGAAAGAGGCATATTGAGTGTAGTAGAAGGTGGTCAAGGACCCTGTCTGTCCTGAACATCTTCTCTCCTGTCTGCGCGGATGCCAGGCAGATTTGCTTGCTGTGTAGCCATGTTGGTGTTACAGACTGTGCTTGGTTTGGGTGGCAGTGACCGGGGAGGGAATTTAATGCCAGCGTTTACCGACGCTTCCATTTTATCAGCGAATCCCAAAAGGGCTGAGGAAGGGGAGACGGGCGAGTGAAGAAAGGCAGAATTAGGAGACGGATCCATGAGCTGGTTGTCAGCATGCTGACATCGAGACTGTGATGCTTTGTCTTTGTGTCAGGGTGCATCACCTTAGGCATGTCTGATGGGTGTCACAGACTGAACCAGAAATGTACTTTAAGTACTTTTAACTGTAGATCATCGGCCCTGAAAAGATGCCTGTGTCCGCAGAAGAGATTAAAGTTTTCATTGCAGTTGATCACTTTCAGACCGCAGGTTTTGCTGAGCCTTGTGTTGCGTTCCTAAGCGTCTCTGTTGATCCCTCTTTTGACCGCTGGAAGTGATCCACTAATGAAGAAAAGAAACATGGACTTCCAGTTTGTCTGAACAATTAAACGGTTCTATGGAATCCTGCTCGAGCACTTCTGATTGCCCTCTGCAAACATCATTGGCACCCACATGTAGAATCATTAGATTAATTTTGAGGCGTTTACTCTAGTGATGTTGATGGGTACGTGTCCTGCGTCTCTGATGCATATCACGACCGCCAATAGAGTCAGACAGAGTGTTTGGGCTTTTATAGTGCAAATGATTATTTAAATAAAAGCTACAAGGCTTTCAGCCCATGACTTTTCCTAAAAATGTGTTTTTGTTGTTTTGTGAAGCCTGGAAGGTACTAAAAACAACCACCAGATTTCTGAGCATTTATTCCTCTGACGGTCATATAGACTGCGGTTGGCATATTATTTGCATTATTACCATATAAGGTAATGTTTTTATCTCTTGTGTTTTTTGTTGGGCACCCACTCTAATGACCACCTTACTACTTTGTAAACCTATCAACATCACTTTTACTCATTACTTAATTTTCTTTTTTTATGTCACAGTCCGTCTCTTTAGACGTCCTGCCTCCCCCCCCTTTGCTCTGTCGGCTGGCACTCTTCCTCATACTCCCCATGTCCAAATTTATGAGTAGTCGTCTCCACTTCTGTGTCATTGAGATTTATCGACGGTTCACCTGCTTTCCAGGTGTAGTGTCAGGGTTGATGGAGGTCTGTGTTTATGCCCACCTTTTTGGCTGTCAGCCAGATGTCTAGGGTTGAAGTTAGCTGGGATCAATCCATACATTCAGTCTTTAGGTTTCGCACTCAGACTATCCCAGGTAGAAATCCCATTCACATCACATGACTTCGCTGGTTTCGTTTCAGTGAGTCTTGGGAAAGTTATGGTGTCATTTATAGATGGCTGTCCATTTAAATCTTGTCGAGTTGAATTCTGATGAACTAGCTCACCGGCAGAAGACATTGACAGAGTGTCTTGGAGTTCAGAAGACTTCTCCAGCGCGAATATCCAATCTTCTGTAACAATTTATGACAGTCTGTGCACTTCATCGATTCTGAGGAGCAGAGAGGCATAGAGCAGGGCACAAATTCTGTCAGTAGTCTGCTAAGTTACTGTTTGGGTCTGTTAAAATGTGTGTAGCAGAAGGCCGTTAAAAGTAGTTAATTGCAACCCAGAGTTGTCATAAATGATCCTCACAATGATTTAGTTGTTATAGGAAACCTCTTTAAATGTATTGTACTTTGAGACAAGTAGAATAACAACTAAGCAAAGAGAAAACAAGAAGAGCTTCTGCACAGAAGCAACAACAACACAAACATAATGCAAATAAAACACAGGGGGACTTTTAAACATGACAATCTCTTGCAATGTATTGCCATGTTACTGCAGAGACGAACACAAGCAAGCCTTCTCAACATACTGTATGCACAGGTGATGCTATGCCAATGCTGTTTTCTAAATGTATGCTGAATAATTAGTAATTGCCATTACATAAAATGTTATTGCATGGCAAAAAAGACTCATGCTCAGGCTGTTGGCTGTCACCCTCTCTGTCTGCCACAGAGTTAATAGCTTCACTAATAGCCGTCGTGTTCAGAAAATACCATGTGCTATTTGTTACCTTCTCAGACAGAGCTAACTTTGCTTAATATTACACATCGATGCCCCGAGTTCAGCTAAACTTAAACATCCCTTGTGTATAATGGCATATATTGAAAGCACTTTTCATAAAAATAAATTGGTTGCCATAGAGCCAAAAAAAAGTTGAAAGATTCTAATTTCTTCTCGACTACAGAAAAGGCTTCGAAGAGCTCTCAAACAATCTGAATAGACACATTTGTTTTAGCAGCACTGTGAAATGACTTGTGTATCTCTCAATTAATTTTGATAAGGAATCTGAGGTAAATTATTAATGACTAAGATGCAATACCATAATTACCTTTTTATTCAGTTGCACATATGAGAGAGCTTTCAAATCTGAAGTCAATACCAGTCAAATGTACCCACTATATATTATAGATATTTTGTATTTTTCTGTTATTTTAAGTTTCAAAATATAAAGAAATGACCACTTTGAGACTTTCATGTTGAAATCCATTCAAAGACCGGAAGTTTGATCATATACCAGTTTGCTAAAGTAATGGCAACAGTCACCAGGTTTGAAAGCTTTTTTTTTTAAACTCAAAATGAATCCAAATACTTGTGCTTTAACTTTTTGAAAATGTTTGAAGCATGTTAAGGAAACAAATTAATTTTAAGATAAATCACGGTCGCACCACATGGCATTTTTTGACATCATGGCCAATTTACCTATAGCAACTATAAAATCACTTCATTAAAATGTTTAATATGAATTTATGTGTACACCACATTCTTAATGTTTGAACAATTGCAATATATATTTAAATTAAATTAAATTAAATTAAGTTTGTTGAAAATTGCTATACGTCATTGACCCAAATACAGCCTGAAGGTACCATAACAAACCTGTTCACTCTTTCTGCATGAACTTGGGAACAATAGTGGTGGTTAAAGTGGTGCTGCACAAACAGTGTCTGGCATGCCTTCAGCCAGTGTCTGCTTCAATATTAGTTTAACTGCTCCCCACATACAATTAATTAATAAGGGTATTAAATGCACCCATGGGTGCACTCGGTCAATATGGGAATGGGCTGAACTTGCTTTTCTTCTATGGATTTAGGAGAAAGGAGGAAGGATGTCGGTTTATCTGTAGCCAACCTAATAATTCACACTCCAGAGTTAAACTGAGGACATCAGTGCTTTATGTGTATGGGTATAACTGTGGTGCACAGAATGAAGTTGTGTTGTGACGCATTAAGTCAAATGATGAAGATTCAAATCAATTCATCATGCAAAGAAGCCAGATAACCTTAATAAAACATTGTAGTTTGGCTTTAACAAAAGTTTAGATTGTCAAAGCATAACCCAAAATGCAAACACAATTGTTTAACGGGGACCTACATTTAACATTTAGTGTTGTTATCTTAACAGTTACCAGATAATCCTAGATGTATAGAAGCATAAAATCTTCACATTATTCATGTCTACAGCTCATGGGCCACAAACATGTCATTGATCTAAACTACACGATTTTGGAAAATTGCTTGAAGATGCAAGAAAATCTCATTTATACATATTTTTAAAGAACTATAGCGTAACCTTGTTAAAGATTACGGACAATTATGCATGTGTGGATGCAGCTTTATTGTAAATATTACATTTGATGGTTTTACCCCCTCTGTACCCAGACATGATCTTCCTACATTGTAAATGCAACATGTCATACATCTGAGTGTTTATTTTAACAGTGCTGCAGACTCTTTTTTTCCCTCCATTTGGTCTTTTCTCTCTTGTCTTTCCCAACAGCCTTGTCGACTCTATTAGCTCAACTTCAACACATCTTCTGTTTATTTTTTGATTCCAAAGCATCAGACACAAATATGATTGGCATCATAATTTAAAGGCAAACATATGAACATGTCTGAAGTTTTTCTTATCAAAGCCTAACACTTTTTTTATTGGGCTGTAAATTCTTAGTCGACTAATCGATTAGTTGATTTAATCGGCACATCTGTAATACTGAGTTTCTCCACAAAGAATCATGCAAAAGCACCACTTACATTGTTGTCTTTACCAGAGATGTGCTCATAGGTTTCTTGAAAATAAGTCATTCAGTATGAAAAGACCATAAGCAATTTAACTAATAGAGGGCAGCCCTACTTTTTTAATGCACACACAGTATGGAGAGACTACATTGCTTCTGTAGTGAGACTACAGAAAGATAAACTATACTTGTGTGCAACTCGTTCTTGCTTTTTGTCAAATGTGTATTTTTCAAAATAGTTTTACTCTATAGGTCAGATTATAATAAAACAGAGGTAATACATGTGTAGGGGTTGTGAGAGCTGCTTTAATGTATCATTTCCAGTTAAATGACAACCACCAGAGCAAGTGAGCACAAGAATACCTGCAATACTGATGGAACACTGCTCACAGGGACATGATGTTTGTGTAACAGCCTTGGTTTAGTAAAAAAATGAGTGAAGCCATCAAATGATCGGCTATTCAACTCCCTTTAAAGTCAGACAGCTCATTGACTGATGTGTATTGTGTCTCAAATCTGACCTGATTTTAAAAAATATCTACAAAAGGGAGACGGCCTAATTCTCATTGTGTCAGAATGGGACATGTAATATCAGTTTTAAGCTTCCAGCCGTATTATATCATGTTCCATTTAGCACCTGTAAAGCAGGTGTAACAAGGATGAAGGTTGCAACCTTGTCTCCTAGATCCTGTGCTACTCATTTGTAACATCGTCCATATTGTACAAAAACATAGCACTACCTTTCCTTGAATAAAAAACCTTCCAACTGAACATAATCTAACTATTCTACCTAGCAATTAAGTTCCCATCAAAATGTAACTGGAAAATAAATGTGTAGTATATATACATATATTTCTAAAAAGACAGGGTTGCACGTTATGTCTAACCTGGGATCATCATTTATAGTAATCCCCTTTTTGTTGGTCAACAGTTTATTTTTAATACAAATCAATACTCAAATAACATATATTCACATATTTTAATTATAACCACAAAGGGAGCTGAAAAACATATGGTTAATATTTGTAATATATTATAGTGAGACAACAGAATATCTTTATTGGATAGTTGTATTAATATTAAAGCAAACACAAATCAAATACAGAATGGAGCTGCGAAAATGAGTGTGACTGAGACAATATACTGTATAGCTACACACATTTATATATACTATATACTATAGTACCGAACAGCAGTGCATTTGATAACAATCTAATTACAATTCTATAAGACTCATTCAAATACCCTTCTGCATAATGATGTAAGATTAGATCAGGCACTAAACAAACATTTCCACAGCTTCCCAAGGGTACTACATGATCTGTTTCAGCACCAGTAATGGTGAGGTGGGGGGAAGGCACAGACAAACACGAAGCTGCAGTTTACAATTTAAAATACTGATGAATTACAGGTCAACAACCTCTCAGTGCTTGTACGGGTGGACACACAGAGGGTAGGACAGGAGAATGGACAGGGGCAGTTGTGCTGTAGACCGTAATCTGTGCTTACCAGTGCAGCTCTCTGTGTCGGCGAGCAAATAAATCTGCCAAGCAGCAGCAGATTCATAAAATCCCTCTGGTGGCTCTGTTAATTTATCTACATTTACCAGGGCTTCCAGCTGCCAAAAGCAGGTGGCACACTTTGGCTTGGAAATTGCCTGTTTTTAAGATGTAGAGCTCTTTAAATGGGTGGGAGAGCAGATGGGTAGCGGCTGGTAGGGGTTTAAAGAGAGGCAGTCGGGTACAGGTGACAAGGTCGTAAGGTGAAGGGTATCAAGTGTGTGGGAGTTCCATATTGTGGCCCTTGAAGGCTGTACATCAAAATGGTCTCATTGGAAGGATACATTGAATTGAGAATATCCTCATTTCTAATTTCCTCACCTCAATTTCAATTTCTAGATTGGTGGCACACCCAGAGAGTGAAAGGCAGGGCCTGCGAGGGGGGAGGAGGGAGAGGGACAGAAAGAACCCATACCACCAGATAAGAAGTTATAGATGGAAATAATCTAGGGATCTATTTCCTCCCTTCCCTGGCCTGCTGCGAAAATGATATGTGAAGAGGGAAATTAAAAGTCACTATGATGCACCTCATTGCAACTAGCACTTGTTGGGGACCCAGGTTGCTTCTTGGGATTGCACTTGGGGCCTTAAACAGCTGGCTGCTTGATTCACGTTAATGCACTGCTAACCCGAAACAGCATCCGCTCTTTACACGGTTCTTTCCTGCACCCAACCACATAATTAGATTTAGTTTGTAGACATAGTGAAGGAAATGCATTAAGGACTCCTTTTTAAATAATAATACATTATATTTTCATATGAATATGTTGTTATTTTGGTCACATAATAGTCAACTCGTTGGCCAAAGCTTTTATATTTGCTCTTCCATTAAGACTAATGGTCTACTAGGCGCTTTGTGAGGCCGCAATTATGCACAGTGATGCTTTGAGCTAAATGCTAACAACAGCATGCTAGCATGATCACAATGACGATGCTAAAATACTGATGTTTAGAAGATATAACGTATTCACCATCTTAGTTATGGCTGTTAATTTTGGCTAATTGTCACTAAACCCAAAGTACAGCTGAGGCTGATGGGATGTCATCAGTTCATCATGTACTGGATTTGGTTATAAACCAAAGTATTGGACAATTGGAATTTTGACCTGATTGTAAAAAGTCAGCGGACCACCAACATGATTTGCATTTCGTCCTGTGGGGACCATGAATATCTGAAACAAATGTCATGCTAATCAGTCCAATAGATGTTTATGAGCCAATCCATTTAGTAGATGTTGAGATACTTCACTGGATAACTAAAAACTTTGTGGAAAGTTATGTACTATATTTCATGTCAAGCCTTTCAATAGTTGGACTAAAGTGGTAAACCAACAGACTGACCCTCGAGCCACTGCGCAAATAATACCAATCCTGTGTTCATGGTATATGGTGATCTGTCATACAGAAATTATATTACATTGAAAGCTTTTTTTAATTGGCCTTTTCACCCTGTTTTAGGCAGATCCTTTTGTAAGTTCAAGATCACATTTGATATACAGTCACTTCTAGAGTGTAATCAAAAGTCTTTGCAATGACACAGGGACGTCTGTAATGCATAAACATTCCCACAGTCATATTCTCTCTAAGTCTTTTTGCATTTAATTGCATCTCTATTTGAATTCATCTGTGGCAGCACTTTGCTTTGAGTTGCTCTGAAATAAAATGGGGTACATGGCGGAATAAAATCAGCATAAGCAAACATGGATATGAGTTTCAAACAGCCTTGCTCGCCATTTTATTTTTTCAAAAGAACTTTAAGATTGACATGAATAACTTTGATGGTTTTCTCTCAGTGCTCTCAGGAAAATGATGGAATACACACAGCACATAAGGAGAAACATCAATCAAAGCCATTCATGATTTTCAACATACAGTGTAGCATAAAATCATCAAGAAATTACGCTAATTCATGACCTTCTATTGAAATTCTGAATGTATTCAATGGTGTATTTATTGAGGTGTGAAACTATGTCTTCTCTCGCTTTCACTGTTAAGTGAAGTATCACCATCTGCTTAAAATGTCCCTGGATATCAGTGGGGCTTGATGGTGTCTCCCAACATTGAAGGCATTATGCAGGAAACCACTGTGATTACACATCATTAGAGGCGGTGCAATGCTGCTGACTATATTTTTTTAAGAGCAGGTCAGGGGTAAGTAACAAGGAGAAAAGTGCGGGAGTGGCAGATTTCTCCATATGCATGTGGTCAAGTCTTGCAGCATCACATCATGCCCACTTTGACACTACTGCATTTTTACAGAAAAATGCCTTCAAAGCAGTATCATCACTTCAGAGGGGAGAAGAGAAAGTTTCGAATAACATCAATGTAGCTAATATATTACCTACTGTAACACATAAAGATAGTTGATCACTGCAGTATTGTGTGATATGTGTGAAACTGATTTAAATGTGCAATGATCATTTCACATTACAGTGCATTGGCTTCTACTTGGAAATTAATTTTTTTGTGCTCATTAGAAAAGCTACTGCACTGATTGGTTGGCTTTACGTGGGGGTCACTACCTGTCTTTAGCCCCAATTAGTTGTTTTCCAGATGCAGAAAGCAGGTGCCATTGCTAATGATATGAAAGTCACACTGACATTTCTATGTGCTCAGGGCTTGAGGGGACCCATAAATATGTTGATTCTTTAGCCTTAAGGAAATAGTTTGACATTTTTGGAAAGATTGACTTTCTTGCCGAAAGTTAGATGAGAAGATCGATACCACTCTCATGTCTGTACAATATATATGAATCTACAGCCAGCAGCCGCTTAGCTTAGCACAAAGACTGGAAACGGGGGAAAGGCTGCTGGCTGCAGATTCATATTTAGCATACAGAGATGAGGGTGGTATCGATCTTCTTATCTAATTCTTGGCAAGAAAGAAAATAAATACATTTTCCATCTTCAGTGAATAACTGTGCACACAGTGAGCGGCTGGTCCTTCTGGTTTTTGAGTCAAATCTCAGGCTTAGAGTTTAGACTTTCATTGTAGCGTAGCATATGATGCCCGTATTTTTGTCAAACCATGTTACACATGGGCTTCAACAACTAAATAAGAGTAGCATAAGCAGAAGTGTTTATATGTGAGGTCTCACAAAATTGCAAATTGAAAGATTTTCTGTAATATGTTTGATCACAACTTGATATATAGCTGTTTTTATATTTGTATATGTGTAGATGTAGATTTAGTGTGGGCTCACTCATGTAATTGTTATGAAGAATGGCTAATTTGTTAGCTCATTCATGTGTTATTTTTTGGGTTTTAAAGCCCTCTTTGAATTTACATTTGCATAGCCTCCTGTTGCTGTCCATGGCTCTGATCATGACATTCTGCCAGACAAGGGGAGGACATGCTCTGGGCATCAAAGTCCCACCAAGACACTAAACCATTTGTTGCAATTTGGGAATAGCAAATTATCTAGAAATTAAGCCATGTCTATGTTAATGACCCTGTGGCTGCATGGCCGAAGAGAGACATTAATTCACTCGAGTCTATTCTTAGACTCTTGTCTTCAGGTCCCTTGTCTATAAGACATTTTTTATAATAAGTTAAAATGTTCACAGTTGGATCCCTGTATTTAAGGAATCTTATTCTGATATAATATTTAGTACTTCTATCAGTTTAGTGCTTTAACTATTAATTTTAAGATGTTTTAAATCTGTACAATATGAAATATCATCATTGTTATTATTTAGAGAAATTTAAAGGGTGTGATTCAAAAACCCATTTCTTCATATTTTTTTTATCCCGTTACCAGTAGTGCCAGAAGTGTCGACAAACGTCGCCCGGCAGTGTGACAGAATGTCCAGGGGAAACCGATTAAGCTTAATGACTGCCTGGGTGTCCATTTATTTTTTGAAATCTTAGGGAGGAATTTGCAATATCATGCATAGCTATTACAATATCTTGAACTGAGTTATATATGAAAATGTGTTCTGACCTGCAGATTACTGCATGGCATCCTGTGAGAAAATGAAATCGACAGCCATGGAAGTCATCTGTTGAACACTCCATTCTCCCAGGATATGAGTGGATGTAATTATGAGTGTATAGTGCACGCTTTCCTGTTTGACTGGGCTGCTTTTCCATTTATATACATGTGTGATAGCATTATCATTTTTATAGAAAAATGAGGGGGAAAACTCTTGCATTATATATATTAAAACAACAACAACAAGTTTGCTGTTGTGTGAAAATGTTTTTCCACTGAACATATTAAAGTTCTTCTAAAATGGATGTGTGCATTTTGTTGGCTCCAAAAATATTTTTCACCATGGTTACTAATTTTCCAATTAATTCTCCCACTGCATGCACAAATGTTGCGATCCGTCATCATCAATCATAATGAGTTTTATAGTGTCTCCCATTGACCCCGTCATCTGGTCTACCTGCTGCCACCCTTTCATATTCTTTTCATCTCATTAATTTAACAAATTTCAATTGTGTACATTCTTGACAGGTTTCATTTTCTGTCTGAAAATTTTAAACGTTTTTTATCTATGTGGAATTAAGGACTGCCAACTCATGCATATATGTGAGGCTGAGTAAACAATGCAAGGTTAATAACACTCACTCAGCCATCTCCCTCACTCAGTCGCTTGCTCACAGATGTGCCCGCACACATTGACACACATCAGGAAAGACGAGGGTATTTAAAGAGGAATTAAGAAAAGAATAATGGAATCAAAAGAAATGTGACATACAACTGCGTTCGACAGCGTTGCTGGTAAGGCAAACAAGTCAGAGCCACAGAGGTTTTGAACTATGTAAAGATGGATTAATCACCTCAGTATGAGCAATACAATATGCCAGCCATCAATCAAGCCATGAAATTACCATCTGTGACTGCAATCTATTCTCCTGTTTAGCCCCTTTTTGTATATATTAATCCTTGCGGTCAAACCACCTCCACTTCAATCTGCTCCACCACAGGAATCCATTTGATCATTAAAATTGCCTCAGGCACATATCCTTTTACGGAAATGCCTTTTGAATACCCTTGTAATAACTTAATTCTACATAGAACAGACACATAGGCTGTCATAACTCATTGCTCTGTAGAATCAAGACACACTACACATTGTCCAGCACACGCATCTGCCAAACTAAACGCCACATTGTCTTTCATTACCTTCCAAAATAACCCATGTGCAGTTAAAAGCTTCAGTTGAATCAAAGCTGCAACTGTTAACATTTGAGACCACTGTTCGTTTCACAGTCAGTATTTTCAAAAAAAGCATGACTAAGATCTTTCCGCAAACCTAGCCAAGTCGTTGTTGTGCCTAAACCTAACCACGGCTTTGACACATCAGAAAACAGATTTATATGTTATCAGTTATTTGTTGTGGTTTTGAAAGGCACAGGAAAATGATGTCTTCCTGCCGAGTGGGGCTTCAGATCAGGAAATGATTCCGTGTTTCGTTCTGATTAATTAATTAATTTGGATGACACGCATTGTGTGTCCAATTAAGCGGTTTTCAAGTCATTTGTCCTCGTGGTCTTGACTTGACTCGCACGTCATAGCCAAGACTTACTTGTGACTTCCAAACTGTTTCTTGCATCTGTTGTGAGGATGACAGAAAAAGGTTTGCTGTGTTACATTATAAAACATGAACTTGTCTAGCATTACTGGAAAGCAAAAATATTACTCTCGTCTCTTGTGAAGTTGCTCCATGTTTTTTTCATTATCAACAGTCTCAACCAGCTTTGCAAACAAGTAGGAGAAAACGTGCTCTCCGGGGCCACTTATGTGTAGTTACGTTTCTGTAGCGGTGCACGTCAGCTGGAGCATGAGCAACAGTAGTAAGACTTTAACTGAAGGTCTGTGTCATGTTTTTATTCATTTTTAAACACAGATCTCACATGATGGCATTAAATAGCATCTTGTTCTTTAAGTACTTACTTGACACAATCAGAGGATTGACATTAAGAATATACAGTATGGCAACATGGTTTCAAATATTATAGTCTTAAATAATGTATGATTCTTTTCTCCTGTATATCTCAGGATGGAAAATATCAAATAGAGAATTTCTGATGGACGCAAATAGCACATTTCTCTTATTCATAAGTAAACAAGTCGAATCCATGGATTTTCAAAGCAAGCTGCTTGATTATGTCTTCATTTTTTAAGCATGGTTGATTTTTAAATGAGGTGAGGGAATTTGAAATACAAGAGGGAGTCTTAGGCTTGTCAAGGTTGCTTGCATGTACACATATATTTGTAGGCTATGCTTAATGTGGCAAATGGCTTTTGATGCACATTTTGATTTACATAACTTCGGAGGAGGGATGCGGTAAAGGATTCCCTCAGCACCAAAGGACATGGAAGATATCGCGGTGTATTAATGACTCTTCTCCCCAGCGAAGAATCAAACAGAAATTCCAAGCAGGACACACAGAGAGTGAGGCCGGGCAGGGAGATCTGACAGATTCCAGCATCACACACAGTCTGCCATAATCTATTACTGAATGTGGTTATGTACTACCATGACCTTCTTTTCCTCAGCTACGCTCTCCTGTTCTCCACACCCAAATTCTAAAACATCCACATATGTTCACAAACACATGCATCACAGCTTGTTTTTTTTTATCAATAGGACATTTCTGTAGTATTTGAGGAACAGCTCCCGAGAACCCTGAACATACATCGAGTCTTTCTGGGTGGGACTGGGCTGGTTTCTGTCATCATACGGTCATGCATGCAGACGTTCGCCTTAGAACCACTCAGAGGATCAATATGGAATGTTTGCGTATTCACTCTCCCGGGCTCTAACGGCACAAAGCCCCATCATTTACCCTGACTGCATTAGCAGCGAGATAAAGGGCTATGTGTTTTCTTGCTTAGCCATTTGAAACACAGGGGGAATGTATTTATATTGCTCCCATTAATATCAAACATAACTAATGAGGTGTGATTATCCTGTGCGCTTATTGTGATAATGATCACGGATCACACAATAAGTGAGGAAGGCTTGGCTTGATTTTCGGCTTTAGTGGCATTCTTAGCCTGATTCTATTTCAATACCTGTGAGCATTTGTTACTTCCACGAAGCAGTAAATCAACTGTAGCGCAGAGGAAAATGTAACAACAAAATAGCTCCCACTGGAGAACGTGCAGCACAGACTTCCCAATGCTTTATGATAATGATGAGACGTATCTATCCACCTAACAAACATGACACAGTACTCCATTATCAGCAATAAGGATCATGGAGTACAAATGGCTGCATGCGAGTGTAATTAATGTCTGATCATTTAGACGGCTCCTCTCCTACATGCAAGTATATATTAATAACATCGTTTCCATTTTTTCCTTAATGTCCGTTTCTCCGTCTCTATCCATGCCTGTGTCACTTTACATTTGCGTTTGTGAATGGGCCGCCATGTGTCATCTGGCCTGGCTTGGCCACCCTGCTCTATCTTTAACGTGGCTGGCTTTGGCCTTTCTATAATATCTATAGGTTTACTATAGGGGTCCTTATCTTCCACGGAGTCCTCCATGTTGCACCGCCATGTTTCTACAGCAGATCAGAACGGACACATGGTTTTTCCTTACCCATAACAGTAGTAGTTTTATTAGCCTAAACTGGAATTGTTATTGTGGCTATATATATATATATATATATATATATATATATATATATTTGTATTTCAAATTATTGTGGCTTTCGTTCGTGTACTCATGTAATTTCTTCTCTTTTCTTCTCGACCCGGCGTTCCTTGGTGGTGAAGCATCTTTTGTTAAGCTTGTCTTTATTTCTCTGTACTCTTCTCAACTCAGTCTTTCTTCCACGGCCATGGTCGTTTTCTGTTCCTCTCTGCCACAGTCAGCTGGTTTGATGCTTTATTCAGCGTTTTGGCCCGCCATTCGTTTTTGCGACTGATGAGGCCTTGACACTGGTCACAGCTCTGTACCCAGCCTCTCTGCACTGCACTGTCAATTTCAAGCATTTCGACCTTTTCATTTATTTTGTTTGCCTTCTTCTCGCGGCTTCTGTGGCAGGTCTAATTTGATGGTGCTCTCTTTTTTTTTTTTGTCCTGTATAATTTTACTAATGGTGAGATGTCTTCATAAACATTTTAAAGAGATTAAGCATTAACAATGCTTTTTCATTGTTTTTGCAGTGATCGTGTGAGACAAACTAAGTGCCGTGCAGTCACACTGGGTTGCCTCACATTTATCATCATTGTTATTGTGACCTTAATAATATCTCTTTGATTGTGTGGTGTGTAATGTGCACAGTGATTAATAGTGTGTGATTATCTGTTCAGTCAGTCTTTGTCACAGCACTGAAAAGATTTGTTGAGATGGGGGTTGAAATGCAACTCATTCTAGATATTTAAACACTTTCTATTCCAAGATTTACAGAAAACTGCTTAAGTTAAAGATGGGTTTAGAAGGAAAAGCCTTTTTGTGTAAGTGTATTTCACAGATATTCCTCCCAACTATCCACTTCTTATTCAACCGCAGGTACTCCTGCACTGCAGCCATCAGTGGACATGAATAGAGCATATTTAATAGGACTCCCTACAGTTTAGATGAAAGTGGCGGATGCACGGAACACTTTGCTGCTCTTATAAGAAAGGGTTTTGAAACGGGTTAGTTCCTGGGCCAGACTTGGCAGAGATGAAGGGTGGCATAGTGGCCCTTGATTGTCTCCTTCACATATAACCTTTTACTGTCTTCTGGCTTCTTGTTCACCCCCCACACACACACTATATTTGCTCAACATTAGTTGTACGTCTCAAGCTTTTTCTTTGCTAATGTCCATTATGTTGTTCGTCCTGCTCTGGTCAATTCTCCTCTTTCAGAAACACTTTTGTCCTCCAGCTCTGTTAGACATTCTCTTTGCATGTCGAATAAACAATGGGAGATTTTGAAAGGATGTGAATTACTTCAATTGATGATGTATCTAACAAGATCAACCACTTTCTCTCCTTATCTTGTCAATCAATAGAACACTGTGGTGCTTTTCAGGGACTTCCTTCCTCAGGATGCCATTTCATTGACTTGTTTTTTCTCTGTGTACTTGTGTCAGCTAAATGGTATTGTGGCATGAGCAATTGCTCACGAGGAGGCTTACCGAACATCAGGCACAGAGCGCATGCTGGAAAAAATCGTTCTATTAATTAATGGTGTAATTAAGGTTTTGTCATTGACATGCCACTCGCTGACAGGGATGGATGGGGTACTTGGTCCTGCACCAGGCAGTCGCACATTCGATAATGAATGGCAGCTATTACCAGCACGTTTGGGTGGTGATGGGGCCACCTGCAAAGGCTCGCCTTCCCCACCTCCCCTTGCTCTCTTTCCTCCCCAAGCCCTTTATCTGTTCCCAACACTTTGGTTTCCCATTCCTGACCTTATCCTTCATTTAGCAGATTTGCTAGACTCTGCTCCCTGAAATTAATGACAGGTCATTTAGCCAGAGAAAATCCTTTTTTCCCTTTTTCCTCTTATATTTTTGTTGCCGGTTATTGTCACCTTTTCACATCCTTTACTTAATTCAACCTGGGGAAAATGTCCACGTTGTGTTAGTGTGCAGTCGGTCAGGGCAGTCGCTATTCCTGATTAGGACAATCTATTCTATAGTGTAACACTAAAGTGTCCCAGTAGAACAAATGCATTTGTGTTACGTTTTTAACTGTGTAAAACTTCTAAACTCAGTCCAGCTGCATCACTTGAGTCTTCTTTGGTTTCCTGTTTAGGTAGATTACCATTAATAGCGATTTCAGTCCTGGATATTTAATTGCTTTAATTTAGGCTCCGATTGGAAAATAAAACACATGCTTTACCAGGTCATAACTAACCGCTACCACAAGGAACATTATCATGGCACAATGTTTTGAGCGGTCTGGTCTGCAGCCCTAAGACCAAGACATGGTCACCCTCTTTGACACTGTTCATGAAAAGCTTGCACTGTGGAAACTCAAAAGGATGCTCAGTGAAGTGTGTCAAGAATATATCTGTTTTCCCTTATAAGCCAAGTGAAAAGCTTCTAATCAACATCAATGGTTCAGTCTTTAATTATTAAAACCAAAAGGATGGCATGCAATATTAAAACATCTTCAGGCACTCCACAGTTATGGGGAAGGAGGAGGATGATGATGATGATGATGATGGTGGTGATGGGGGAGTGAATCTAATTCTGCGATAAGGTGATATTTTCATTTCCTATCAGGAGTGATACTGGATGGGTTCGGAGCTATACGTTTGAGGTCGGTGTCAAAAATGGCGGTTCTGGTGATTTATGAGAAGGCTAATTTAAATATTTTACTCATAAAGTTGCAGTCAGAATGCTCATCACCCCAAAAGGTTTGTATTGGTCAACACAGACGAACATATTCACTCTCCCTGTTGCAGCATGTAACGGAGCATACAGAGCAGCATGTCTGTGCAGCAGGAAAACCAGAGCATTTTGAGGACACCCGCACACACATGGGGATAAGATGCAAATGTCGCACAGTAAGAAAAAAGGGCTTGAATCTAAACCTGTGTTGTGAGGCGACTGTGAGCTGGAGGTGGGAAATTCTGAGACATGCTGCTGCCAAATATGGCATCACGTGCAAAACAAGAAAATAGTAAAGAAAATGAAGGCAGCTTTGTCTTAAAAAGTGTTTGGTACAGTGCATCCTGATGAAGGCTGCCATGCTTCAACACCCTGCTGCAATAGTCTTGCAGGATTCAATAGCCAATTCAATAAAGGTTTTAAAAGCTTTTCTGAAGTAGTCTTGGTTGGTTTTGAGTTACTTTTTGTCAAATAAAACATAATTATGGAAGCAGTATGCGTTTCATTAGAGATCCACACACAAACCGGTTATATATATATTTTCTATTTTCAGATAAAGAAATATACTTTTCATAAAATGACATGTAAATGCTTGGACATAAAAGCAGAAAAAGATATTTTGAAAGAAAAAGTTTGAGATTTGGCAAATGTGCTTGGTTACTTTATGGTGCGCATTAAATAAATGTGATATAAAGTGTAAATTGGTGAGCTTTAGAGACACAGGTAGGCAGACTTTGTTCCCTTTTGGACAGAGCCAGGCTAGCTGTTTCCCCCTGTTTCCAGTGTTTACGCTAAGCTAAGCTAACGGGCTGCTGGCAGGATAGCTTTATATTTACTGTACAGACGTGGGAGTTGTATAAGTTTTCTCAGCTAATTCTCCACAATTCTAAGCATATTCCCCAAAAAGTTGAACTATTCCTTTTTAGTGAATACAATACACAAAACACCAAGTTACTAAATGTTCCATTTGTAAATTGAAATTGAACTCGTCCAAGGGGAACATTCAATCAAGATGGTATCAACATTTAGCTTTCATTAATACATAAAACTATTTTAATCAGTTTTCTACTCCATTGAATCAAGCTCCATTTTACTGCCTTCATCGTGGTGTTACTGTTCCCACATTATTTAAAAAATGAGCTTTTATCATGAAATGTGAAAGCAATAATGCAAATAACAGTAAACTGCTTTTCCTCTAAGAGAGAAAAGACGGAGAGACACGTGTCCTAAAGTAATTTAAGCTCTTATTGCCCGGTCTTGGTGAAGGTTTATCAGTCAAATAAATTAATCTTTTCATCTCTGTGCCACCAGCAGTGTAACGGTTATTCAGATATATAGATTAGATCATGCATGACACGGTACATTCTTTCCCTCATTGAGCAGGCTGGTTTTTGCATCAGATACTGCCTGCTTGTCAACATATATCCTTATTTTTTATGATCATTCAGTCAAGGTTACCCTCTGCTTTGGATTCCTGACAAGTTAACCTGCAATGTGACCTTTCCCTGCATCTTATTCTCCTCAAGTACCCAATTCTATCCGATGTAATATCAACCCACTGATACCAGCTGCACAAAGGAAATTAGTCATTTCAGGAAATCAATCATCCTCATATAAATTCCTTTATCAAGTTGACCTGTTTCCAGATGAAATATTATAGGGAAGTGATGGGACTTTTGATTCCCTACTCAAGAGCTTAGCTGTTGCACTTTTTTGAAGGTTGAGCAAATTTGCTTATTTGGTTGGTTAGTTTGTTCAGTATTCACACAATGCGCTGGATTTGATTTCACTGGAGATGTTGGATCTTCTTAACAGCTTAAACAGGCATTACAATTGGAGGATGTGAACCTCAGAAAAGCAATAACACAACTTTATGAAATATATTTAGTGCTGCGAGTGGCTTTACCAAGCAAAGCAAAAATGCACAAACATTCTAGGTACGTTCTTGTCAGAAATGAGTCAAACACGGGGCTAAAGCTGTTCAAATTTCAATTACCCTGTAGGAGGTAAGAGGAGGAAGGAAAGAAGGATCAAGAGGAATGAGAAATAGAAGGGGGGGGGGGGGGGGGGGGGGTTGTCACTGAAATGCGAGAGAAGCTATATCAGTCTGATCAGTCATCCGTTCTCCTCCAATCTCCTGATAAAGCAGGTACTGCAGGAGGTGAAACGATGTGTATCAAAACCTCATGAAGATCGATGGCATCCTTCTGCCAGCTTTGAGAGAGACAAAAGAGAATGAGTGCAAGAAATAAAAAAAAGTAAAGAAGGCTATCTAAATTGGTCAACACAAAAGTGACAACAGCGGGGAGACAGAGGAGATTGTGGACTATTAAAAAGTAAAAGGAGGAAGCGGGCTTTATTTCTCTACAGCCTGTTAACACAATGTGAGGACATGCGGTAAATAGGTCCCAGAGAAATGATCGAGGGCTGTAATCAGAATTCAGTGGGATCTTGAGCCAGTTGTGTTTATGTACACAGCGCAAACAGGCAAACAGCAGAACGACAGGTGATATCAGCTTTAAGAGCTTAACAGGCCTATAGATGTAGAGGTCATGTCTTGTTTCACAAACACACTCGGGCTACAGCAGAGCCACGATTTCCATTTCCATCCCTCCCTCTTGCCATTATTACAGAATTTACTCAGGCATCCTTCCATTAAATTCACAATAACATAAACGTCAGAGGAAGGTTTGTAGAGCTACTCTTCGAATTGTCTATGCAAGCCGACCACAATCTGTTTTGAAATCTGTTCAGAGCTCTAAGAGACATTTTTAAGAGCACCTCTAATGAAATAAAATATAGTTATTCTAAATCCAGCAGAGGATTAATTAAATTACAAAATGCTATAATAAAAACACAAAAGCAAAACATGTAAATTGTGTCCCTGGAAATCTTCAATAAATGCAAATGAACTTATTTTTAGTAAACAGTCACTCATATCCGACTATATTGTAATCATAAGTAAGATGTGTTTATTTAACATGTTAGGACCATTATGTTTTACATGTGTGTCATGCTATTAATAGATTGAAACTGTCTATCATTGTAATTATATTATTTAAAATCATTTACATTGTATATGAAGACGGATATAGCTTTAGAATCTTTAATTATTCCCCAGGGAAAAACAGAACAGTAGCACACGTGGTGTCAAAGCAAATGCTGTGTTGTCTGTATAATGCAGAAACTAATGCACTGCAAACTGCGAAGATATAAGTAAACAAAAAACAAGCATACATAAGAAAAAGTTATTATTTGTGAACTGATGACTTTGTATGATGCAAAAATACTTTCAGATGTCATTTTAGCCTTTGTTCATATTCAGAGTCAAAGTCAAAATGACTTCAAGTGTTTATATTTATTCTCTCAATTGCACAGGATAACCATCCAAAGCTGTAAGTGCTATGAAAGGGGGTGTGACGTCATGTTACGTAGAGTAGGATGGACGAGATTAGTTCTACTTTTATCTTTCGGATTAAGATTTATAAAAGCCTTAAGACCCATCCTGTAGGATGTTTTAGATAAAATACATACAGTGAACACAAAACACCTCTCAAAAACACAACACCTCTCTAAAATAAGAGCAAATCCCTCGAGTCAGCCAAGATCTTCTTCCCTTTGTCTATTTTCATTATTTAACTGTCCTTTTTAAGAATAGTCAAATATTAAGACTCACACCACATGATATGTACGTTTTTCAGTTCAGTTACTGCGACACATGTCGTACACCTGCTCCCTTGTTGAGGCTGAGTAGTGATCAGAGGTGGGCGGGACAGCAGCTGGAGGGGAGGGGCTTGTTAAAGGGGCCATGAATCATACACTGAGCTTGATACAGGGATGGAAAAACCACACAGAGAACAAAGAGACTGCACTCGCCTTGTTGCAACAGAAATGTTCAGATTTGATGCTGTGAGCGTGTACATCATGTACTTTCAGTTTTTTCCACAATCTTTAAACTTTTAGTAGTGTTCTGCTGCGGTTGAGAACAAGTATTTTCTAAATGTGTGAAAAGCCATTTGCAAACTTGTGAAAAGATTTGCGAACAAACACATTTAAAAGCAGGAGGGACAGTTGTTAATTATCTGGGTAAATTAGTGAAAACACTTGCTGTCATTCTGGCAGCATCCTCCCACAGAATAAGGTTGGTAATTGTAATGTGTGTGTTTTAAGTACAAGGGACTTTTGTTGTCTCAGTTACGACTGGAGGGGCGCCAAAACTGGGCCTGCCCACTCTTCATGTAGCCAGCCGCAAGTGATGTGCACACTGTTCTTTTGCTCATTTCCCTCAAGCTTTAATAAAACTACTTTTTGTAGTTGCTGACTTTTTTCACGGTGAATCCTGTGATCCAACTAATGTTAATTGTTTTTGCGCCATCCCGGCACGACTGACTGCAGACAGTGAAAGTGGACACCGAGATGATGGTCAACCACAGCCTGAGCTGCACATTAGAGCTTTATAATGGTGAATTATCAGTAGCCCTGTTCCATAGTCATTATGCGTGTGACATCAAGTCCTTCCCTGGTGATTTGGAGTGAACAAATGTACGACTGAGAGAACAGAAATATTTGGAAACAATCACAGGTGATTTGAAGGGATTGTACAGCGCTGTAACGTCGAACAAAAGCACACCATCTAAATCAAGGGAGCAAACTAGTGTTGCCACATGATATTGTAACCCTGATTTATTTATGGGGTAGCGTTCTCCAAGCACTCTGAGCTGTGGTTAATATGTGGGCTAGTTTCTCTTTGAATAGTAATAAGACAGTTCCCAACTTCACTTTGTCAGGGTTCTTAGCATCATAAACTCCATTGTTGCACATTACTCTGCTACTGTTGCACTCACAACTGTCCCCTGTAAAACAACAGCAGGTAGGAACCAACATTACTCTGAGGCAAGGTTTCATAAATAAGCAACTTAAATGTAACACGTATAAATAATGTCAACAGTCAAAGAATAATAACAATAAACTTAGATTTTAAAACTAATAATATGAATACTAATAATATTGTGGAATTGATGTTATTTGCCATAGTGTAATGCGTACAGTGACTAAGGTTTGCTTATAAGTCACAGGCATCTTAACATCCTTTAGCTGACGGGAGCGTTTGCTGTTGAGCCCCCAGTGAAGCGCACAGCGCAGCACATGTGGTATCACATCAGACCAAAGCATCAGCCTCGACACATTCCGTGTTTGTTTATGCATATGCACATTTGAGAAATTCAATTTAGGTTCTAACGTTTATCAAATCTTATCGTGTCATTTGATGAGTCTGCACACACGCATTGATTATTATTTCAGAGGATGCCACTTACATGTGGGGTGATTGCTGTCTACATGTCTGCTTTTGCTGACATCTGCTATTACATACAGTATTTAGGCAAGGATGGCATGTTTCCCAGTTATGACATGAAAGGAATCAGAATTCAATTACTCTGATATAAAGATATAGGCTACAAATAGTGTATGTTGTAATGATTTAATAGATGAGACTTTAATATATCATGGCCTCTCATGAATTATGAAGTAATTACTTGCCCTCGGCTAAGTGATTGGAGTCCAGTGGTAAGCTGGGACAATATAATGTCTATGTATTACTCTCATGTTGCACAGGAAGTTTGTAATCGTTGCCCAGCCAGGAAGAAGTGCCGAGATATTTTACCTAAAAGTAGCAATACTACAGTGTAGAAATACTCTGTTACAAGTAAAAGTGTGGGGGTTCTTTTTAAGGAGTTTTTCCTTGTGCGGTTCGAGGGTCTGAGGACAGAAGGTGTCGTGTGCTCTACTGTCTGTAAAGCACACTGAGACAAATATGTAATTTGAGATATTGGGCTATATAAATACATTTTATTTTATAAGTAAAAGTATAAACAGTAACATATACTTAAAGTACCTGCTTATCATTTCAGAATAATGTATATTACAATATTGGCTTAAATAAATACTTTTTTATTGAAAAGAAATTGGAAATGGTCAAGTAAAGCATGAATACCTCACAGCTGTAGTTGCAGTATTTGAGTAAACGTACTTAGTTACTTTCCACCACTGGTGTTCTGGGATTTAAATTAGAATTTTAATTAAAAAGAATCTTCCAGGGTCGGTACAAGTTTGACTGGGCTGGTTGCCCAGGTAAGGCCTATGTATTGGAAACACTGATCTGGCATTCGCAAGCTGTTTGGGCAGTTTCCAAGGCTCCTCGCAAACTCGCTCTTCACGCCTTCCCTCTGCTGCTGTTAAAGCCTCATCCAAAATGTTCTTCAAACACAACAAGAGAAAGTTGGGGCAGTGATGTTGGTCCTGTAGAACGACTGATTGGGCCTTTTGTCGGTCTTTCCACAAAAACTGTCTACCTACAGAATAACTATGTTAACCCACTTCCGATGCTGTATCACTCTACCCTTCTTAATAATGTACCAACAAAAGGCAATATTAAAATTCCAGTAAGTTTGTACAACATATAATCAACCATGTCTCCTAAAAGTGTGTTTATATACTTAATTGCAATACGTTTTCCATAATATCTGCTCTCAGCAACTAAAGCATGATTAATATTTTCATGGTTATGTATCAGCAACTCTAACTACTTGGTTAAGGTTAGGGAAAGATTGCCTGCTTGGTCATCCTCTCAGGCCTCCTACCTACAACGTGCATGCCGTAGAAGAACATGGCTTTTTATAGGCTGTAAAAAAACATGTTGCAGATTAACATAATCCATGGATAAATTATCTTTCCCATAAAACATATTAAAACCATTTAATAATATTTAAATGTAATTAAGGAGATGGGATTGCTTCAAATGTATGATTTCCTTCCCTCAAATGGATATCTAACACTCTCAAAAGTGCAGTTATGGTTTTAATTCCAACCAACATTGTGGTTATTGGTATGATTTTGATTAATATTTAATCCAACACAGTGTACAGGAATATTCAAAAAAAAAATCACACTTCCCCTCTTCATCCCATCACCACAAATAAACCCAAATCTACCACTGTAAGGCTGGATACCACTGCAGTCTTAAACCTGCTGTGTACCAAGGAGATGGGGGGGGGGGTGTGTGTGTTTGTCTGCTCAATATTGCAGCAGTCCACTCAGCCGCACCACGGCTCTGTGTGCAAACACTTCTGTAGAGAAGAAATTTGTATCTAAGTATACCTCTGCCTTTCCAACAACAGTCTAATTTCATGGTGTGTCGTGTTTATTCTCTGAAGATGTTTGACCCCTTATGGAACAATTCAAATTTAATTTGTGGCAGAAAGATCCAAAACACCATCGACACGGAGTCACAGAGTTAAGCCTTCTATACATGGAAAGTAGCTGTGGGGGCACAGTGGTGTGATTTGTTGGAAAAGCAGTTTATTTATAAGGGGATTTGTGCTGATCTGCACATAAACACAAACAATAAGAGAGTCTGTTATCCTATCACAAACCTTAGTACAATAATGTGTTTTTAATTACAGTATTGTGTCCCCCAGTTGTTTATGCTATTTAAAGGAAATTCATAAGAACAACTTGGCTTTACAGTAGTGGAACATGTGTTGCATTTGATCATTCTCCACGCTTGCATATTCCACAATGAGGCATAAACACTTGATTAAAGTTACAATATTAACAGTTCAAACACAGTGGTGGGAGGCATTGACCATTGTTTTCCAAAAAAGTTTCATATATGGAACTAATGTCCAAGATTTAAATGCTCTACATGGACCATGAACCAAGAAGCGATGCAATGACCCCTTTCTCTGTAATTCTCATAATACCAGGACTCAGTGGTATGATCCATCATGCTGGGTTACAGTTGAGATACCCTGTATATCTGCTTTTTGTGTACAATTTAAAAAAAGATATATATATATATATATGCAAAGACTGTACTAAAATTATTCTTGCAATTACACTTTTCTCACTTTATCTTCCCGCCACAAACCCAAATCTAACACAATTGATATATCTCTGCAGCTTGTTGTGTTCGGAGATGAGAGTGGGGATCTTGGGGATGTTTGGCTCCTCAATATTGTCAGCAAGCGGGGTTATCTCTCTGACCTCTTTATGTTGTATAGCAACTGTCATTAACATGTTCTAGGTGATTACGTCGTGATTGGATAGTGCAAAACGCATAAAAACCAGAAGGAAATGCTTCCAGGAGACATTAAGACCTGACTACCTAGGCACATTCTGGAAGTTCATTATGATGCAATCTTATAAAAGGAGAAAGCCTAAAAAAAATATAATTGAACACTTGACCCACGCGCACACACATTTACATTGTCAGCTTCACAAATGTCTGTGTTAAGGGAAACGCACACTAATGCACACCACGCACCCACTTGCCAGATATACCAATGTCCCATTTCCCTGTCAAGTCTCCAGAAAAGCAATAATTTTATCACATTTGTTCGCCAGATTGCAAAAGTGAAATTATAAGGCTTTAATCGATAGGAAATTATTCTGTGACTATTTTAATATTGTATTATCAGGGGAAGAAATTCCAAACATTATATAGTTTCAGCTTCTAGGATGTGAGAATTTGCTGCTTTTGAACATCTTCTGGTTTTTGGAATGATAAAACACGGGATTAGAAAGAGAAAAACCCTAGGGGGTTCTGGGATATTATAATGGCAATTTATTTCTCAATTTTCTATCATTTTCTAGAAAGAAATGATACATTGAGAAAGTAATCTGAAGATTAATTGGTAATTGTAGCTCGACCAAATTGGCACCTTCTGGCTACTGTACTTTGACTACACTGACTTTACACTGTCTCGCTGTAGTAGCTGTTTTAAAGATCCTGCGCCGAAGAGTCTCTGGAACAACATATACAGTATCATGAGCCACTCCTGAAGAATATCTTCAGCTGTCATGTATGCCATATGAACGGAAGTAGGAAATGGATAAACCAAGTACATTAAAGAATTCACGTCCCACACTTGAAATGTGACACATAAAGCACGGGGCTTAGGGATAAGGGCATCACATTATTTTATAGTAGATAATCAGAAACTTTTTCAAGATAAAAACATACCTAACCAGAGATACTCTGAATTGAAGATGCATGCATTATTTATAATAATTCACTATCCGACGAGTCCCAATGCGAGACAGCTGAACAAGCCACAGTAATCACTTCCTCGAGGTGAGTGAATGGTTTTAACAGTTGTGTCAGGAACACTCGTGTCGTTTTCTTTTTGCAGATCATTTAGCTGTGACAAAGTTGGCAGCGAAGACACAAACAGGAAGTCAGCCATATCGATGCTGCAATCCTCCAATCATGATCAGAATTGCTCAGCAGACAAGTAGACAGGTCCTCATTGTACCTGTTTGCAATGCACTCTGCTTGATAGGCTTTTGCCTGGCCAATTCAATTGCTGTTTGCATCAATATATCCTGTTTAACGTGTCTAACAGGCTGGAGATATGCAGGTCCATTGAAGCAAACTTTAAACTCCTGTGTCTGGCTACAACTTTGATATTTTGTTGGCGTTGCTACTGCAAAAGTAGAAAACACAGCTTGTATCCAAAACAATAATGTCAAATCCACTGTCTAAAGTTTACTGCACTTTAGTAGATTTAATGTTAGTCAGTTTCTCCTAAAGCCAAGTGTTTCATATAACTTGTTTTTGAGGAGCAGCTGTGAAGTGTGTTCCAGACCAGTTAAAAAATAATTTTCTTGCCTAATGTGATGACATTATAAGGGGACACGTGTTGGATAGTGCACAGCTTGGCAGAATTAACCACATGTCCTAACTTGGTGTGGTTAAGTCCCTACACTCTGTAGAAATTGGAGCAAACTGGGATAGCTACTGATTAAACCTACAGAACACAGTAATTACCAATTCAATTATGCAAAGCATCTTTAAAGGAGTGGGATGGAAACAAACGCCCTCTGAGAAACATTTATTCACACTGAGTGCTACACTCTACAGCAGGGAAAAGGAAAAGGTGTACACCCACCTACTCCTTTCTCCATCTCTGCTTCCCTTTATCACTTTTAATTGACAGTGTATATTTTTCTGGTACTATTGATTTCATTACGGTGTTACTATTATAGCATAATTACATCGGATGCAACACTCATTTGTACTTAACAAGAAATACTCCCCTTTATCTCTTTGGGCCAACGGAAATGGGAGCACATTAATTCCCTCTGCCACAAAGTGGCAGTATGCCTGTAGAGTATGTCAGACATACTGTGCATCTTTACTGGCCTTGAACATTGTATAACTGTGCTCTTGATTCTGAATGCAGCTTTCTTAAGTTATCTGATAACGTAAGGCGACGCAGGTTCTTGTTCAGGCTCTTGTCATCTCACGCCTTGACTACTGCAACTCCCTTCTGGCTGGACTGCCTGCATGTGCCATTCGACCTCTACAGCTCGTCCAGAATGCAGCAGCCTGACAATCTACCCAAGTTCTCCCACACTACACCGTTTCTCCGCTCCTTCACTGGCTACCAGTGGTAGCCCGAATCTGCTTCAAGACTCTAGTGCTGGCCTACCGTGCTGTGGATCAGCCCCTTCCTATATCCAGGCCATGGTCGAACCATACACCCCAGCGCGTTCACTTCGCTCTGCGTCGACCAATCGGCTCGCCACTCCCTCACTGCGAGTGGGACCCAGATTTCCCTCAAACAAAACCCGCCTGTTTGCTATCCTGGCTCCAAAATGGTGGAACGACCTCCCCATTGATGTCAGGACAGCAGACAGTCTTCACACCTTCCGTCGCAGACTGAAAACTCACCTGTTTCGATTGCACCTCGGCGAATGAAGAAAACAAATGAACTGTTCTTTGTATGTTGCACTTATATTGGTTTGGCTTATTTATAGCTAATAGTTGAATTTGTATTCTATTGTTTCTGTATGTTGCACTTCAAACTGGCTTATTTGAAGACAGTGTTCACTTATACGATTGTACCTATTTGAAGCTATTGTACTTACAAGATTCTTGCTGTTCGGAGTTGTATCCTCATGATTCTTTGCACTTATTGTACGTCGCTTTGGACAAAAGTGTCAGCTAAATGAACTGTAATATAATTTAATCTGATAGGAATCCAACACACACTTCTTTAACTAGCTGCATAAAATATGACAACTGGTTGTACATCGTTGGGAGACTCGGCTATATGAACCCAGCAATAAAGCATGTCAAACACTATATAAAATGGTTGAGCTGTGGTATCCAACATTTTGAGCTGAATCCTCTCTGCCAATCTGATTACTACATTTTTCTTGCAAAAATTGCTCCATATAGTTAGATTTTTACTGTAATCTGAAGCGCACATTTTGCAGTAATTCCTCAATTTGGCAAATTGAAACAAGCTCAAACTAAGTAGAGGAGAAAGGGGATAAGAATGGAAATTGCATATGGGTCAGAGGGAATGGAGGGATAGACGTGTGGTTTGAAACCTTGCCAGATCCATTTAGTGATTGTTATACATCACATGTTTATTTCAATTTCAAAGTAGTAAAAAATGACAATTATAGAGCTAATGACTGTTTCATGTTGGGGTGTTATAAACTGTTATGATGAGATTTTTAATTGGGAATTTGTCGTTAATGTAAACATAGTAAATTATTAATAAAAAAATGAAAATACAAAAGAGGTTAAAGTGTAGGCTGAATGCAATGATTTGAAAATGCATGTCTTAATATGTATTGCTATGGTATGTGTCTTTTACATTTTATTAGTAATTCAGTCGGTGAACTTTATAAGAAGAAATATAAAGTAATTAAAAGTTGGGAGTTTGCAAAACATAAGCATATGGTTAACATTAGGAAACAAACTGTCTCCAGTAGGTTTCTTCTAGCACTGGCCGTCCGACCACATTTAGCAAACCTACTGGAGCCCACACACCAGTCTGACAGGACAAGAAACTTTGGCATCAAGCAAAATACCAAACACTAAACTTTCCAGTCATGATGCAATACCGGCCTCCTGCTGGAAACTCAGATACTGTAAAATACAGCACACAGAAGATGCTGCTTATGGATCATAAATCCACCATAAATGGGCCTTGTTCTAATAGAAATGTCATGGGAAGCTCATGAACAGGCAGTTACAAGAGGTTTGTTAGACCAGGTGAAGCTAACCCATGAAGTTGGTTGGAGAAATGTTTCCAGTGCATGTTTTTTGATAACTTGTGTTATTTATGTATAGTTATATATATTGTTTTTTTTTTTCAAGTTGTCCTCCTTAGCACCTGTCTTGACATCTTCTCTTTGAGAGACACACTAACGAAACAATTGGAAGAAAACAAATGATGTGTCTTGTTCTGTGGAGCTACTAAAGTGTTAACTATGAGGTTGAAGGAAGTATTGGACTGCCAGATAATCCTCGGTTTCCTTTTTTTGCTTGAATTGATTGAGCTTTTTTGTATTTTTATTGTGGTTGTTTACACTTGCATTCCTAGAAATAGACATGCCTCATAAAGAAATGCAGGTTGGAGAAACACTGCTGCAGACTGACATCCAAGTGAAGGAACAGGTCATGTTTTATAGGAAGAACACAATTCACAAGTCGACACTTGTGGTTACATTTAGCTGATGTTGGTATGTTTAAACCATAGATTGTAATAAACAATGTGATCCTAAATTAGTGGGGAGAGGAAACTCATTAGGAAACAATTAGTCACACATTCCTGTGATTCCCCACTGAGCAGTCTCACTGGTTGTACCAGACTGCAGAATGAAAACCTGGAAGGCAAGAAAGTGAAACGCTTCCTCACCGCACCTGTGATTCCTCTTCCAGACGTCTCCACCAGCTGCAACCCCTTAAAGGCCGGAGGTAATAGTTACATTTAAGTAACTATTATGGTTAAAATAGCAAATGTTTTTCAGTGAAAGGTACCTTGCTTGACCTGTTGCCACTGGGACCCACATATGAATGAGAGGCGGAAAATGGATGGATGGATGTTTGGGATATTCAGTGTTTTTTGTCTTCAGTAAACAGAAAAGAGCCATGTTCAGACCTAATGGGTTCACTAGAACTGAAAATAATATTCATTTTGCCGCTTGCCTCCAAATGTGGTTTTCTAGCTCAGCTGTTGACAATGTTTATACACAACAGAGGATGAGTGCAATGTGCAGTACATGAAAAGATAGATTATTAGATATTATTATTATTATTATTATTATTATTATTATTATTATTAGATGCAGTTCTACAAGATTCCACACCAAGCGGCAACCGCTGGGTCTGAAAAGTGAAGCCAATGCTTAAACTTGCATCATTTCTAATATCCAGCAGGGGACAACTCCTCTGTTTGCAAAAATAAGTCAAGTTGTATAGAAGTCTATGACAAAATGCCTATTTATCACCTCAGTCAACATTTTTCTGATGAGTTTATGATTTCAATCGCTAGTTTAAAGCCTTCTTCAATACAGCTCATTTTTGTAAATTATAGTATTTATTACTAATATAGTGTGTATTTTACTCTAAATGGTAAAGCGATAAAGCAGAGACAGGTTTCATGTTTCAAGTTTCAAGTTTTATTTGTCATATGTAAGTTAACACAGGGTCAACGGTACAATGAAATGTGTCTGAAAGAGACAGCATGTCAGCTCAGCTGTCAACAATAAAATAAAAGGTTGCTACCACACTGTGGTCTGGGTGATAGATAGATAGATAGATAAATAGATAGATAGATAGATACTGCCGCTGAACACGCTCCTCTGCCGGGTGAATGAGCTGTGCGTTGTCCAGTTGTCTCATGAGCTTTTCACGTACATTGTGAGCCCTTACACCCAACTAATATTTATGGCTGAGTGAGACCTTAGAGATGATTGTTAATTCACAAACAACTCTCAGTGCAAAGAACCAACAGTGTGTATATGTGAACGCATGAATAAAGCGTGAATAAGCCTTTAAGTACCCTTGAAGCGGTCGCTCACATAGCTTTTGCTGTATTCGCCATACAAACATGATAATTGGTAGTCCCTGCATACTGTAAGACATCACACCATACAAAATAAATGACAACAACACGTGACACAATTTTCTCAGCTCAATCTGTGCTTTTGGAAACGTAGCCATAGGGAGAGTGACATTTTCTCCTCTGCGTCTCATTTGCCTAACATAAATTGTATGTTGTCATCTGATAATACCTTATCATTCTGGGCAGTGATTTGAATGCTAAAAGCTTGTGTTGTCTGTAAAATGATGTGTTGAGTCACCCTGGCATTTCCTCAAAAGAAGTAAATTACTGGTATGCATTAGCATACAGCAAGACACAGAGATTTCCAGCAACTGAATTATCCAACAAGGTGATCTATTTTCTGGTCATATAGATTTTTTTTAAATGATGTATGTCATATATAACATTACAATTAATTCCTGAAATATCAAATCTCTCATCTCAGTCAAGGCTATATCATATTTCAAGTACTACATAAGTAAAAGAATAGAATGGAATAGACAACATATTTTACTTTGTTGAAATAATGAGCATGGTAGCATTAAATTAAGGTTTAGTTGCCACACATATTAATCAGCGTCATCTCTGATTTATCAGCACGTTTAGAAAAATACAAAATACCATGTTGTTATTGTCACTTAGAGTATTATTATTAGAAAGTAGCAAATCAATTCCACATGACGTGAATGCAGTATTATGAAACACGAGGAGACTCGGGGGTCAGGGACGTTGTTGAGCAGCCACATACACTTAAATGAAAAAGGAAAGAGTGTCTCTTAAACTTGTTTCTTTCTCTGTCTTCCCACCAGCGTTCGTACCCAACACGTCTATGACACCTCGTTCTGAGGGCGTGAGTCACTGTTGTACACCAATGACTAAAACTGATAAGTGGGTGTATTTAACATACAAGTGAAGCTGAAACAATGATTGCACACCTACAGGGTGAACTTAATATTTTTGACTGTATAATTCAGCAGAGGGGATCTTTGTTTTCTTTCTTTCTATTTTTTGTTAAATGCGATGAAAGCATTTTGGTAAGAGACTCAGTTCATTCCACTATTGTGGGTCTTACCCATACAGCACAAGAGGCCTAGGCTCTTTATTGTAGCCTGTGGTCTGAGCATTTCTACCATAACAGCTTTATTAACACAGTTTCTCCAACAATGTTAGTCCTCAACAAGGATCTAAAAAAAGGTTTTTGCATTCAATAGAAAAATACAATATGTTACTTTTTACATACATTGTGTACATGTTTCAAAAGCGTTATGATTAAGTATGGTTATGTGCATAGCTATTGAGCAACTGTTAAATACTGTATACACATGCTTTAGTGCAGTCTTTTGTCATTGATTTAATCCATTTTTGTGAAAAAAAGTATATGATCACAAAATGATGGAAAACTAGGAGGACTTAACTGCCTTATATCTGAATTTTTGTTACATTTTTTCTACAGCAGAGAATCAGTAAAGAAGTCCAGCGACAAGTGAAAATGACTAATTGGACATGTCCTCTAAGTAAATGTGAAACTGCTTGGCTAATGCATGACAAAAACGGCCATGTAGAAGTTTGACCTTTAGGATGGCACATTAGAGTCTCAGTATATACGTAGACATTTTCTTGCCATTCTGCCTCTTGTCACAAGCTGTCATCTCTGCCAGAGTCATAATTAGGCCTACTTCTAGAAAAAAAAAGTTAAATGTTCATTGCATTCACAGGTTCATCTAGAGACATTTAATCAAAGATATTGTGCTACTACAGACTTACAGTGACATCTAGCACAGTATGGATTCATTATACATCTCACACTTGACTGGAGCCTGCTTTAGAAGTTTCAGTGCCAAATAAAAGACGTGTGACACACCTCTGAGGAAATGCTATACAATTGCTTTTCAGTTATTCAAATAGAACAACTCAGAACAGGGTCAGAAAAGGCAGAGGAGAGAGATGCTGTAAAAAGAGATAGCGATTAAACCAGTCAGAAGTACCCGAGATATACAGCACATGTATTTAAACGTTTGTGTTGAGCTGCTATATAGATGACCTTTAAGTACATGTATTCCCAGTTAAATATATACAACTCAGTTTGACAGGTTCTGAAAAAGTTTTGGTGTTGGAGTGCATGTCAAGTATCTTATAACTTCCTATCGCTTCATTCATCTTGCACAAGGTCAGATCAGCCTGTGCACTGAGCAGAAAACAAATCTTGCTCAACTTTCTTTCCCTGGTTCGCAGAAGTCTATGACTAGGATCCATTTCCTTCACTACAGGCAGGCTTCTGGCTTTCACATAAGTAAGAAAAGAAAATGGGACGGAATGTTTGACCTTTTTCAGTGAACGGGCTGGAAAGTGATATGTGATTCAAATGTGTCGGGGAGAAGGAAAAAAACGAGGACAGACAGAATGCAAAGGGAGAGAGCAAATTATTGTCAGTGGGAAGGTATGAAGACAGAAGAAGCATTTCTTATAAGGGATATCTTGCACCTTGAAACTGTAATCCACCCAGGATATCTTCTGTAATCAAACAACATGTCAATCAATTTTCAAAGGATTACTATGAATGGCATTATACCTCTCAAATGCCAACCGTCAGGCTGTAAAGGATGTGCTGGGTGCATGAAAAATGCCTTAACAATGGTTTTACTATAATTAGGAAAGCTCAGCAGCAACCATGGGATGTCTATGCAGTTGCCATATGGTGAATCAAAACATTACTGTACCACGAGCAAGCATTTACATTTTAGCTCATGAGCCCACAGCTGTAAAGCTCTGTCCCTGAGCATATCAAAGAATCGTGTTACTACCTTGTTAAGTGATATAAAATCCGTTCCTCAAGGGAATTCAAAGTTTGGATTTCACTGAAATTCCTTTCAAAGCAAATGAAAATCATTTCCTTTCCAAATTTTCACTCTCATGCATCTAAACTTTTAAGTTGGAGATGCCTGATTAGAAGCTCTGATTAGTATTCAGGGTCCACAGCATGCGTGATGCCAATTATCCGCTGGGTCATTACCACTCTTGAAAGAAGTCGCGCTGGCAAAAAGGTTTTAAGGGAAAAGCCCTAAGTTTTCATCAGCAGTTGCGGTGGCTCTTTGGTGGTATTGACGAGGAACAAATGAAACCAATGCTAGAGTGAGCTAAGCCATAGAAATAGAAGACGGTAACTTTCTATTTGCACATTGCCAAAACATTATAGGAAATAGTCTCTCTGTTATCACATCTAACAGGAAATAAAGCTGAAGTATACAGTTTCTTGTTGGAGAGGTTTTGTCACGAGTAAAACACATTCAAAAAAAGATTGTATTAATGTTCACTGTTAAGTACTAACACTTGCTTAGCTGGCAGGTGGTACAGTATCACAAGCAGCAGGATTCAACCCATGTGATAATCGGTGCTCTGATGTTTTTCTCTGTGAGTTAGCTGATAACTTTTCACCTAAGTTTCTTTTTTTAGGATCACAAAGAAGCATTCATTATGCTCATTGTTTATTTTAAGAGGTACATACAGAATATTATTAAAAAAAATTGACATTACAAAGGATTTGGATAATTAAAATTCTTCTGGCATTATTATTACTTTGCATTATTTTGAGCATGCACCTGGCAAAGAGACGGCACTCACACTATAAAATGGTCTCTGCTTTTATGAATGTTTCTCACACAGAGAATAGCCCCAATTATGCGTAAAAGAACTTGTCAAAATTGAATTTTTTCTTACTCCTGACCAAAATATGTCATACAAGTCATTAGAGCTGTAAACAACAGTCTCAGTGAGAACATCCTCATCGTGAGAACGTTTTTCTCACCGTTTGTTATTAAAGCACCATGTTGAAGTAACAACAATATTCTCTCTGTGATATTCTGGAAAGATGATGTAATGTTGCATAATCCAAACAAAGCATTTGTATAGAAGTATAAACTTTCAAATAAATGTAAGATGTTGGTAATATTTATTAATACTTAGACAAACTGCATTCAGCCACCTTTACTGCTTATCGGCTGCGTAACAGCACTAACATTGTGACACAAACTGTTTAAATCTTACAGCACCAGCTCCTCAGACCATGTTCAAGTTAAAAAATACATAAATTACCTGTTTGACCTTGTACTTTAATGGACGAGGAAGATAAACATATTTGTTCCTTGTATTATTCATGAAGCCAGTTCAACAGCATGAACAAGTCAATAAGTCAGTGTGAGAATCAAACGAAGGTGAATAGTGTGATTGACTGCACCTGGTATATGGGGAATCATAAGGCCTTAGGTTTGGACCTTTCCCTTAGGCTCTCTCTTCGATATGAGATTGTAGGAGGTACGCAAGAAGACCTAGAACATATTTTAGCATACTACATTATTCATCACTTGTTAGTAAATGGACTGGCGAAAAATTATCCACAGCCAGTTCAAAACAGACTAAATGAGGAGAAAGCAAACCAGAGAGAGAGAGAGAGAGAGAGAGAGAGAGAGAGAGAGAGAGAGAGAGAGAGAGAGAGAGAGAGAGAGAGAGAGAGAGAGAGAGAGAGAGAGAGAGAGAGAATTATAGAATTAGGAGCTGTGCAGTTGCTGCAATTGCTGATTTCCACCCCTTCTGGTGTCCGAGTCAAGGTCAAGTGACACATAATCACAGTAGAACCCAATAACAATGATAAAGTTCAACTTTTCTTTAAGGTGCCATAAATAAGATTTTACTGACCCGTGACAGAAAATGACCATAATACATCTGTGGAGGTTTGGTGGATAAACTGATCAATACCAGTGTCTTAACTTCACAAGATGTGGGGATTTCTGGCTTTCAAAGTGTACTCTCTGTCCAATAATCCCAATCACTGCACAATCACCCCTGTGCTAAAACACACAAACACCTCAGAGACCTTGGAAATTCTTATTAAATCGAAATGTAATTCTTGTTCTGCAGCAACACTCACACACACACACACACGCCCGCGCACGGACGCACGCACGAGAAAGTGAAGGCAAGCGATGAGTTCCTAATGACTCCAGCAGACCACCAGAGCAAGAAAGTGTTTCACCACTGTAGACAGTTATGTTGTCACTTTTCCCTCCACATCAGGGTGTCAGACTTTAAACTCAAGTGACAGATCACTCCTTTAGCTGCTATCTCTGAGCAAAGGACACTGACGGCGGCAGAGAGGCAGAAAGGTCAGGCCATCAGGTCGGTTGTGCTAATGGACTGCTGACCAGGCATTACGCCAGCCTCTCGAGAGACATTGGCAGCATAGTTCTCACCTCAACAGTATGTGTCCCATGTCCTTTGCATCGCTCCCATCACCATTTGCCAACAACGTGGCTCATTCTCACTTCATGCTTTCTCTTCATTCGCACTTTGCTTCTTACTGAGTCATTAATTGGGTGATTTATTCTGTTCTCACTTCTCACGGTTGTCAAAGAGCATGTACACCAAGACTTGGTTTAGAAATGTGCAGTTTGTGGTTTTCTCGAGCTATGAAGCTCACAGCACAGTTCAGGCATTTGTGAAAGAGCACCTCAAGATGGCAGTGTTCACCATGGCAGGCTTCTCAGCCTTTGAGCTCAACAGCTTGCCTTTCTCAGTAGCAGTACAGCCAGAGAGCTGTGGAAGAAAATTGAGGGTTATCTACTGCATTGAAATTAAGTAATGGTTGGATGGCAGTATGCATTAAAGGATGGCTGTATGGCTGACTCTGATTTCCCTTCTATTAAATCTGCTGTTTTCTATTTGCATTGTGGCACTTCTGACATGCCATTTTGGGGGTTAGTCGTTTCCCGTTACACAGTTCAACCTCCTCTTGTTGCTCTGAAACTTGTCAAGTAAGATCATCTGCGGTTACGGGCAATTCCAAAGTCGCACCACAGCCTCCTCAGATCGTCACAGCTCTAGCACGAGGCAGTAAACTTAAAAAGAAATGCAATTCCCCCTTTACGCAAAGTGCTCGCACCACATGCAGTGTAAAGCTTTGATGACTGGGATAACTGTCAAGGTTATTTCTTACGGACAAATGCTGATGAGTGGCTGCAGGGTGCTGAGTGTGGCGGACGGAGCGTGAATATGCACCCCGTGCAAACATACGTAGACAACGGCTTCTCTGTCTAGAGTGCAATTAGTGACCCTTTCACAAGGCTTGTATTGTAGCCTATATGCCTGTGTTTGTTCTTGGCAAGTCATATCCAGGGTAAACCGCTGCAGTTATATGTATTTTTTTTTCAGTCTTTTGGCTTTTTGTGTCCACTGCAATTAGTGCATTCCTACCTGACAACAGCCTAACAGGTTGGCTTATGCGTTTGATGCGTCCCTTTAGAGCCAATGACTGCTATTTGCCTTTTATATAATCATCAACAGTGTAAAAGCTAGAGTACAGACACTCTTCCCCCCCCCCCCCCCCCCTCTACATTATCATCAGCAGCACACGCAGCTTCATCCTCTTCATCGTCGTCATCACCATCATCCCCCTCCAGCCTCGGGGTTTTTGGTTAAGCGCCTCTGCAGCCTGCAGCATCTTCACGGAGCACCTCACCGCGGACAACCCTCCGGTCTGCATTAAGTGACGTGACTTCGGACCAATCCTGTTGCTGCTCGGGCTGTCGACGCAACTGAAAGAAAGGGGCGGTGTCCAATGACGAGGGTCGGCGGGGTGGGGGGCGTCGGTGTGGTGTACTTCACCACCCCTCCTATGGGTTTACACAGAGTTAGTGCAAGATATTCTGCTCCGGGAGTGAGAGTGCAAGGATAAACGGCACATACACGCTGCGCATCGGTGTCACACTGAACAGCATTTATATTTAGGTTGGCATTTCCAAGTGGGATCGACTCTGAGATTTCTCTTTTTTTTTGTTTCTTAAATTTCTTCATGATCTCTTTTTAACCTTGTGTTTTTGTCGGCTGATTATTGCTGGAGCTCCATGAACTTGAAACATGACGGGACAGCAGTGTCTCCTTTTGCGTTCACCTCGTCGGCGCCTTCACCTTAACAGGTAGCCGCGGGAGAGAAAAAAAACGCCGGTTTTTCTTGGGACGTGTACGGGAGATGAGCGTTGGTTTTTGGGACCGGTTCTAATGGAAGACGGCACACAACACTGATCACCTGGCTGTGTCCGTTGGAGAGCGACGCTGATCACCGCAATCACCGCAGGTCGCACAATTAGATCCTGTCCATTCCTCAAGTTAAATGAGGGAAACGTTACTGCGACATATGCAGCATCTAATTTATCCCAGTTTGTGCGACCAGCTGATTTTAGACAAAACCTTTTCTTGAGTCTGATTACTCCTGCGGGGCAAATATTTTTTCTTCTTCTCTTTCCTGGACCCAAAGCTTGATCTGACTGAGAAGGATATCTTTGTCCGAATAAGCTCGCAGGTACACTGGAAGAGAAGACTATGAGCTGACACACTCCGGCTTTTCTCCTGCGCTGTAACGGATTTGGGTATGTACGATAAGAATAGGTCTCAGTTGCCCACTAAGAATTCAAAATCTGTCTGAGCTCATTTTGTAGGCTTCATTCATGCGTTTTAGGAGCCCACACACAGCTAAAGCTCTTTAATTTAAGTGTAACATGAATAGGAGTGTGTAATGTGTTGTGAAGTTTGTGGCCATGGGGGTTTGAGATGCTGAACATTCTTAGTGACCTTAACATGTGGAGGATTTAGAAAGTGAGCAACAGACATGGAATGATGTCTAAATGGTTGCTGCAGTGTTTCTTTTGATTTTTTCCCTATGAATTGTTGATAAAGGCCTTTGGGCAGATTTAATAGTGATTTGTGTAAAAAAAAAAAAAAAAAAAGAGAAGAAAACAGCTGACTGTGAGGTTGGGGTTGTTTGTTAATTAAATTGAATTACTGTGCATGGCAAAGTTATTTTCACTGAAGAGAAACTCTGTCATGTATTCGTAGGTTTGTCCCTGGAAGATTCCTGCCATCACATGCAAGGAGTCACTGCCTGTAACAACGTTGAATAGAAAGAAACCTTTGACTTGTGAAGGCTGGAAACACATTTACGCTGTCATGGACCTAAAAGACTATTACCTGTTGGGTGCCCTACTTGCCTGCATATGGCTAGATCCTTCAATAGCCCAAGAGCTAATCTACCCCATCAGAGAGGAGTTGCAAGAAAACGTCCTCATTGGAAACATACCAAAGGACCTAAACATTTCCCATACAAATGCTGCCACTGGAGCAAGTGCTAATCTTGTGTACCGGCTCGTCTCCAAAGCAGGAGATAACCCACTGGTGCGCGTTCTGAGCAGCACAGGCGAGATATTCACAACATCAAACCGAATCGACAGAGAGAAGTTGTGCCCCGGTCCCTCGTTTGAGGACAGCGAGTGCTCCTTTGAAATTGAAGTGGTCATCCTTCCTAATGATTATTTCAGGCTGATTAAGATCAAAATAATTGTCAAAGACACAAATGATAATGCCCCCATGTTCCCGTCCCCTGTGATCAACATCTCCATCCCCGAAAACACGCTCATTAACAGCCGATTTGCTATTCCTTCTGCCACTGACCCAGACACTGGCCCCAACAGTGTCCACAAATACGAGCTCATCAACGGGCAAAGTGCCTTCGGCTTAGACATAGTCGAAACGCCTGAGGGGGAGAAGTGGCCCCAGCTCATTGTGCAGCAGAATCTGGACAGAGAGCAGAAGGATACATATGTGATGAAGATCAAAGTGGAGGATGGTGGCAGTCCACAGAAATCTAGCACTGCAATTCTCCAAGTCACAGTAACGGATGTGAATGATAACAGACCGGTGTTTAAAGAGGGTCAGATAGAAGTGCATATACCAGAAAACTCCCCTATTGGCACGTCTGTTGTGCAGCTCCAGGCCACAGATGCAGACATAGGGGCTAATGCAGAGATACGTTATGTATTTGGGACTCAGGTGTCACCTGCTACGAAAAGACTCTTTGCATTAAATACAACATCTGGCCTAATTAGAGTGCAGCGGCTTCTGGACAGAGAGGAGACTGCTATTCATAAGCTCTCTGTTTTAGCCAGTGATGGCAGCTCTAGTCCTGCCAGAGCTACTGTTACCATAAATGTGACCGATGTTAATGACAATCCACCTAATATAGACCTGAGATACATAATCAGTCCCATTAACGGCACTGTTTTCCTCTCGGAGAAGGATCCCATCAATACCAAGATAGCTCTCATCACAGTGTCAGACAAAGACACTGACATCAACGGCAAGGTCATTTGTTTCATAGAGAAAGATGTGCCCTTCCATCTCAAGGCAGTGTACGACAACCAGTACTTGTTAGAGACATCTGCGCTGCTCGACTATGAAGGGACCAAGGAGTATAACTTTAAAATCGTAGCTTCTGACTCTGGGAAACCGAGCTTGAATCAGACTGCCTTGGTAAGAGTTAGGCTGGAGGATGAGAATGATAACCCGCCTATTTTTACTCAGCCAGTTATTGAGCTGGCTGTTATGGAAAACAACAAGCGCGACCTGTTCCTCACTACACTCACTGCCACAGATGAGGACAGTGGGAAAAACGCAGAGATAGTTTATCAGCTGGGACCAAATGCATCATTCTTCGATCTCGACCGCAAAACCGGGGTTCTGACTGCGTCCAGGGTTTTTGACCGGGAGGATCAGGATAGGTTTCTCTTCACTATAACGGCAAGAGATAACGGGACACCCCCTCTGCAAACGCAGGCAGCCGTAATTGTAACAGTGCTGGATGAAAATGATAACAACCCAAAGTTCACACATAACCACTTTCAGTTCTTTGTGTCTGAGAATCTTCCTAAATACAGCACAGTGGGGGTGATAACTGTGACGGATTCAGATGCTGGAGAAAATGCTGCTGTTTCTCTTTCGATACTGAATGACAACGAGAACTTTATCCTGGATCCTTACTCTGGAGTGATAAAATCTAATGTGTCATTTGATAGGGAGCAACAGAGCTCCTACACTTTTGATGTCAGGGCTGTGGACAGTGGCAGGCCTCCTTGCTCCTCAGCAGCCAAGGTGACGATCAATGTCATCGATGTGAACGACAACACCCCCATCGTCATCTACCCCCCATCCAACACATCTTTCAAGCTCGTCCCTCTCTCCTCTATCCCAGGATCTGTGATAGCAGAGGTGTTTGCTGTAGACGGTGATACAGGGATGAACGCAGAACTCAAATACACCATTGTGAGTGGGAACAACAAAGGTCTGTTCAGGATTGACCCTGTCACAGGGAATATTACTCTTGAGGAAAAACCAGCAGTGACTGATATAGGCTTACACAGATTAGTGGTTAATATCAGTGACCTGGGATATCCTAAATCTCTCCATACGCTGGTGCTGGTATTTCTGTATGTCAATGACACTGTGGGCAACTCGACACTCATCTATGATCTCATCCGACGCACCATGGAGACCCCAATTGACCGAAACATTGGCGAAAGCAGTGAAACTTATCAAAGTGGTGACTATTTAACCATAATGATAGCCTTTGTTACCGGCGCTTTAGTGGTAATTATTGTCATCTTTGTCACTGTGCTTCTGCGCTGCCGCCACGCTTCCAGGTTCAAAGCTGCACAGAGGAAAAAACAGGGGGCAGAGTGGATGTCACCAAACACAGAGAACAAGCAGAACAAGAAGAAAAAGCGCAAGAAAAGGAAATCCCCAAAAAGCTCCCTGCTCAACTTTGTCACCATTGAGGGGAACAAGCCTGACGATCCTGCCCACGAGCCAATCAACGGAACCATCAGTTTGCCCACCGAGCTGGAGGAGCAAGGGATTGGACGCTTTGATTGGAATGCCACGCCTACCACAACCTTCAAACCCAGCAGCCCAGACCTGGCCCGGCACTACAAGTCCGCTTCCCCTCAATCGGCCTTCCACCTCAAGGCCGACACGCCGGTCTCAGTGAAGAAGCATCACGTGATTCAGGAGCTCCCATTGGATAACACATTTGTTGGGGGCTGTGACACCCTTTCCAAGAGGTCCTCCACGAGCTCTGACCACTTCAGTGCCTCAGAGTGCAGCTCCCAAGGAGGGTTCAAGACGAAGGGGCCCATGCACACCAGACAGCAGGTAAAAGAGCACTTTTACTGGTCTATAAGTACTGCCTATAACTGCCCTGTTCCACAGTGCTAAAGTGCCAGTCTAGATTAGAGACTCGCTTACTGTGAACCAGCAGAAAAGATTACAGGAGACATACTGCTTCAGCAAGTTCCACTATTTCTCAAACTTAAAAAAGAAAAAAAGAGAAAAAAGTAACTTGAACAACTGCTAATTAATGGAGTTGATTATGGACTCAACAATCACATGCATACTTTTTGGGGAATAATTATAGACTGATGTTTTGTCATTAATATATATTTAATTAATATTAAACAAATGCAAGTGGGTGAGTGATTGCCTTGCCTTATTTTGTGTATTCAGCACCCAGGTTAGATCACTGGTAAAATGTACCAACATAACATTAATTGTGACTCAATGTTCTCTGTGAAAGAAACATTTTTTTCTTGCCTATCTACTCAGATTACTGTTTTCATCGTAGATAAATGCTGCACACATTCTTAGAAAAAAATAGCTGACTTTTCACCTCTCTCCTCATAAAACTGAGTGTATTCATGTTTTTATTTTTGTTTGTTTATTTGTTTTGATGTGTATTGTTATATCACAAAAGATGTTGTAACCTTTTCAACACCTGCAGCAATAACAACAGTCAATAATTAGTCCGCTGCGGTGGTATTGTGAATGTCACTGTAGGCTTTGCTACATCATCTAAACTCGAATTAAATGCCTCTTCTCAAAGCACACAAGCGAACTGACTGAAGCTAGTCTGGAACTTGATACACATCCAATTCAAAAAGGATTAGCCAATAATGAGCCTCACATTTCAACATAATCCATGCTGCTTTTTATCAAAGCCTTATTAATTTTTCTGCTAATAAAGCACCACTACACAACACACACACTTGGAACACACGTGAACAAATACAGGGAGCAGCAGAGAGGAGGGAAGAGAGAGCGTACGGAGGGGGAAAGGGAGGCAGTGTGAGAGTGTTGTCAGTGGGTCAGGCTTGACGGGTGGTGGTACTGAACCTTTAGGTGGCAGTGTTGAGCTGCATGGCACAGCCTGGCAATACGCCAACCTGCAGTGGACTTGTAAATGCAAAGGAGGAAAAGGAAGGAGTGAAACCTATGTTGGTGTTCTTAGTGAAATACTCTTGCCTAATGATGCACAGGGAAGATTGATATTAGCAGTTAAAGATGTGAGTGATAAGATATATCCGGAAGAGAGAGTGGAATTACAGGGGTGACACTGTGCGACTCCTATCGACGCATACCTTCGGGTCACTGCATCTGGGGTTGCATTTAATGTGTTTCTGTGTGAAAAGTAGCAGTGAAAAGAGGCATTCAGTTTGGCGTCATTTGCCAGCCGCCCTTGGTGTGCGTGTGTGTGTGCGTGTGTGTGTGTGTGTGTGTGTGTGTGTGTGAGAGAGAGAGAAAGAGACGAGACAAGGCGATGAAATGGGTGACGGTGGGGGGGAGGGATTCAACCCTAGAGGAGGACACATGAGATATGACACTATACTGTAAGCACAACTTCATTGATTCGCTCAGTCATCCCACAATACCACACAAGATTTATTGGAATCAATAATTCTGACAAATGATTCAAAGAAGCACACAAACAGAGGCAGTGTGTTCTATATAGCGCCATTGATAATATAAATGATTTACTGTTGCAGACACTTTTGCTCACACGCGTTCCTCTGAAGTGTTGTGTAAAATTTGATTCATATTTTTCTATGTACTTGTGTGGAGTGTAAATGTAATCCTCTTAGAAGCCAAGGGTTGAAATGGACCCTCAAGGTGTGCCTCAGTCTAAATCTCTTTTCTTTTTACTCTTTAATGACTCAAAGTGGTTCAATGTGACCATCTTCATTCTATACTGTCACCTATTTTTAGAACTGGAAATTGAAACATAATCATGTCATGTCCTGTCAAATTCATAATCAAATGGTATTTATTTATTGATGAAACTATATTATTCAGATCCAGACAATCCCACCACCTTTTAAAAAGTCCAGGGGAAGTGAGATATCCTTCTCTTTAGCAATACCTCTGAATTACTCAAATTAATATGCACTATTTGACTGCACACAAAGGAACACTTACTTGTCTCCTTTCTTATTATTGGAAGGAGAAGGTAATTTTCTACCTTTCCACTATTTGCTAATATCTTTCTTTGGAGATTTGTAATGAAGATTATCTGGCTGGTTCTCAGTCAAAACTTCTCACTGATAAGGATCTCACTTCAGATTTGTGGTTAAATGGCAATTATTGATTGTGGTAAAATGATTGCACTGACTGCACTGACTGCACTGACGCGTCTTCCTGGATAAAGCAGGGTACGCTATCAATGCTATTGATACCTCCATATTTTGATTGTTTTGCACATGCAACCATTTGTATTGACATGCTCATGCCATCTCTATTTCATGAGCATTGATAAGTAGATGCTCATCCAGTGTGTCCAATTCTTTTTTGAATTCTGCCTGTGTATTGAAATAAAAACCGAGAAGAGATTAACTGTAATTTAAAAAAGAAAAAAGAAAGAAAGAATAAAACCCAAAAAATACCAATTACCTTTTTGAGTGAATCTTTAAACAGACAGTAAATCCAAAAGGTAATATCATAGGATTATCATATCATATTCCCCGGTGAGTAGGAGCGCTTTGGAAAAAGATAAGAACTGCATTATTAAAAGAATTCTTATACATACAAAGATGATTAAAAAATATGTCAATATCAATGTTGTTATTCCGTTTTAAAATGTGGTTTGATGAACTGCATTTAAAATGAGTCCAGTATGGTGCTGAATTGTCTCAATATACAAAGGTATATGATGGAATGATGAAGTTAAGCATTTACGTTGCCGCCTTATGAGGAACAAACCATCATCAATCACCCATTGTTGCCTGAAATTGACACAAAATGAGCAATTACGTGAACGAGGATGTTCAAGAGAAAGAAAAATGTGTTAAAGCTGAGGGGAATAGCTTTTAAAATTGACCACTCTTAGAACTTCAAACGCCATTTTGTTCCGGTTCTCAAGAGTCACGTCTATGCAACATCAGCCACAATCAATAAATAAATCAGGGGACTGAAAGGAAATTGATGAACAAGAAGGCGGGGAAAAAGAAGTTGACAACAACAGCGAAGCATGCAGGTTTGAGTGGTGTCTTCCTCTCAGAGAATACAGAACATAGGGAATAGAACTAGCAGCAGTCTACTACAGTGTCATCACAGACGAATGCCTAGTGGAATCTGCTTTATAGAGACCCCTAACTTTGCTGATAGCAAAAGAAGCAATCCTTGCCTTTCCCCCCCCCCACACACACTTATTATTTACCCTCCAGGGACCTACATTAGTGTAAACAACACTGAGAGAAAAAAAAAAGCATGAAAACACTGTCCTAGTTTCTCAAGGCAACACAAGCATCTAAGAAACCAAGTATAATCATAGCCGTTTCGCCATCAGTCTTACTTTCTTCCTTTTTAGTAGTCTTACGGGGAGACATAGATGTGGCTCACTAACATAACATGAGCCCAGTGGCTAGGCATTAACCATGTGCACCAGATCCCAAGGCTCATGTTATGGACACATTAACATGGTTTTACAGAGTTTGAAAGAAGTCACAGAGATGGTGTATGAAACGTGCCAGAGCGATTACTATCCATATTTTAAGTTCTCACTCTTCAACATTAACCTTAAATGTCAATTTAAGGCCGCTAACTGTCTATTGAGTTAGCACGCATAGATAGACATGTGTACATTCTTGCAGATACACAAGATGCGTCCTCTTTCCCCTCGATTTGTTATGGTAATATACATTATATGCTAGGATGCACAATTATGGGCCTTATATGCTTTCAGTTGTGTGTAACCATGGGGCCTGAACACTTCATGTGCAAAAGGCTTAATTGCTGTGGGTTATTAGTGTTTTTCTTGCATGGCAGAAAAACAAGCACTGAAGGGAAGTCTGTAAATACGGTTCAGTTAGCCCACACTGCTCTGATGTGCTCTTCTGCAGCACAGACCAACTGTATTTTAGCTCTGGGGACACAGTATAGCAGCTCCCCTTTGTGCTGCTTCACTATAGTTGCAGCACATATAGAACATCTGACAATATATGCATATTAGTTTGACTTAATCCAAATCATTCTGGAGACTTTTGTTTGAAATGTTCTTCCAACACGCATACCATTTTCCTTCTTGTTGTGACTACACTACAACAATAATAGACTCAGTTAACCAAAAAATTAGCAGGCAATTAGATATTACAGTAGCTGTAGTATTCAGTTTAAAGTGCAGAAAAAACCTGCGAGGAAGAACAGGGACTCTTTCGCAGAGTATTCCTGAAGCTGCCCTGTCAGTACATTTAATGAATGGACGTTCTATGCAAACAGGAGTTTGTACAGACCATTGTAATTATGGAGCCTTGGGGGAGTCGTCCTTCTTGTGCAGGTTCATTTGCCACATTAATAAGGGGATTAGTAGTACGTACGGGGGCTGACGGCAGAAGGAGAAGTTTGAGAAGATTAATGAACTATGACAATGTTGCACCTGAGGGGAAAAGTCTGTTGCAATATCTTCTGGGTTGTGCTGACACAGAGTTTGGCGGTATGAAAGAGGAAGATGGAGAGAGGCCAGTGATTGTTGCCGACTGTGATCATACATCCTTCTCCTCAGCTATCCTGTCACTTCTTCGGGATGCTGTGCTTTTTTATATCTCTTATGCTGTACATGTCCATGACACTTTTGACTGAAGATGTTCCAGTGGATTCAGAATTCTCGTGAAAATAGTGACACCAACTTGTAAAATCTCACCATTTCTGTGCTTATTAATAAATACAGTGGATAAAACTGGATAAATAAGTATAAAGACTTTCACCAAATCCTTGAGCAAATTCTGTGTTGTCTACAATTGGGTCGGTTGCCAACATCAGTTTAATCATTAATCAAGCTACCAGTAGATGCAAGTAGAATAACTCATATTGCATTCTCTTTTTGAGTATAATGTATCAGATCCTTAAAACAAATGTAGCTATCAGGAGATCGTAAGCCAATAAGTCCGCGAGTGAAGTTTATATCAAAGCTTTAAATCATCAGTGGAGGATTTGCAGGGCTCTTTACTGCAGAGAACATTATATTTCTTTAAAAAACTTGTCATGTACTCTATGTCTAGGTGGGTAAAAGGAAATGAAATGGATTGCGGGCTATACTAAGGTAGTGGGTGAGAGTGCTACCAGAGTAGATTATTGCCCCAAGGGGGATCCAGTTTTGTCTGCACAAAACAACAAAATAAATCAAAGCTCCCTGTTGGTACATTGGCTGAACTGTGGAGTTCATTTATATGTTTTTATTTTCCTCTGTTGAGAAAAATGAAGTGCTACTGACTTTTAATATATTTATTTATTTATTTATAGCCTTTTTTTTCTTTGTTGTTTATAACTGCCAGGGAAAGTATTGCCAAAACACAGATGATGGCAAATTACCAGGAATTGCATTTGATTTTTTGTGAACATTTTTATTAATTTTCATTTGCGTCTTACACATTTTCATACATATTTTGAGAGATTTTTTCTCATCATTACACTGTTTTATTCTTGAAACTTGTCAAAAATCCAATTTTGATAATGACAAACACTGTCATATATCAAAAAGTCTTACATGTGTGTGTGTGTGTGCGTGTGTGTGCGTATGTGATTTTTCTTTCTTTCTTGGTTTGTTGTTTGTCCATCACATTTGGCTGGCAACCCATTTATCTCAAATTCATCATCCATATTTGCAATTTCTCAAAGCAAATTGATTGATGATCAATCTTCAGGGAGTTTGCTTTGTGAAATTAATGTTTTGCATGCGCAAAAACCAAAGTCATTGTGGCTTTTGTGGGACTGCCATTACTTAATTCATCTCCATGTTTTCACTAATCCACAAAACACATTTCCCATTTTTCTAAGGCAATCAATCAAGTTGACATACTAGCTTCATATTTTTTCTAACACGGCATGATGTGAAAAACAAACAGCAGCCTAAAAACACTTACAGTATCAACACCTCATCTGAATTCTCTCAAATTTACCTTAAATACAAGAGTAGAGGGTGGAAGAAAATGTTTCTTGACTTGTCCAAAAAAAAGAAAGAAAATTATATAAAAAGATGAAGTTATGATGCTACTTCATTGTTTGAATGCCCCCCACCCCCACCCAAACAACCCATCTCTCCTTTCCACTCCTCACTTGGCCCCTCCACCCACTCCTTATCTTCCCTGTCTCCAGCCCACACCTTTCACACATGTTTTATTGGGGTCAATGCAGTTACATGCAATGCTACATCACCAAGGGTGTGTTCACCTTTTGTGTTCTGATCACTTGTGACAGATGAGGGTGCTTTGTGTACGTAGCCCCACTTTCTTCCTGTTACCACCCTCTCTCCCTTTACCATTAGAGAGACGGGTGTGTGTATAAAAGATGGGCAAAGTGGTGCTGTATGTCCTGACATGACAAACCCAGAGGGAGACGTGTCCTTGTCATTGGGTTGTTGTGTCAAGTGACACACAGGCCAATGCTCTGTCACTAGCCTGTGCCAGTGTCTAGACTAATAGTTGTGATAATGGCATTGCCAGCCAAAACCCCCCTCAAGCAAAGAGCCACACTTGACTTGAAATGTGACTGCCATTGACTGCTTTACCGCTGGGCCCCATAGCTCACAAAGACTCTGTAACCCTCATCGATGTAAATCTTTCTTGTATATATGAGATGTTTCATGTAAATTGAACTCCTGGTAATCTTGCCTAATGTGCTGTGTTAAACAATAATGGACTTGTTTAATTTTCTTTTGTTTTATTTATTTGCCCTGCTTTCTCCTTTCCCTTTTTTTTTTTCATTGCAGGGTATACATTAATTATATCTGAAATAAACTCTGCCGGTTATTCAGTACACTGCACCGCATATTCTGTTAAAAAAGCTTTATTTGAACAGTGCTATCCTTTATAATTTCATAATAAATGTTTCAAAGAGATCATTTCTTTCTTGTTTTTAATTTGTCCGTTTGTTCTCCTCTTGTGAAGTTGTGATGAGACATTATGTATAAACTGGGATATGTTTCAGTCAAGCTACTACGTGTGAAGCAGTTCTAATCAGCATTTGTCCGTAAACAAGCGCCTCTGCTGATTATAATGCCAAGTTGTGTATTTTAAGAAGCAAACAGACTTTCTGGTTTGACTAAATCCAATATTTGAAATGAGGCACACAATGTCATGGACACAGAGCCAATGTAATAATTCACTTACTGTGGAATTTTAATTCAAAGTTAATCTAAAGCGGTAGTCTGGTTTGGGGGAATTTTACCATTTTCCCTCTTAACGAGTCACAAGAGCACATCTTTATGTCTCTGTGTGCAGTTTGAAGGCACGTTGAATGTTCAGTGTAGCCCGTTGACCTAAATACATTAATGTCAATGGGATCAAGTTAGCAGCTGCTTTCAAACATCTGACGCTCAGGCTTTAATGCTTTGCACTATAGCACTAAATGATAGTCTGTCTTAAAAACAAAACTCACATGCTGACATGATCTTTTATAGTCTAATTTGCCACTCACGGTTCCTGCTGTTGGTTGTAAAGGTATCACTACATCGCATCAATGCGGGGCCAACATCTAAATTCCTTGCTTCATGCAAAAATGCACGCTGAAGATCAGCGGAAGCTAATTTGAGGCTTAAGAAGTCCGAGTTAGACATTCACGTTGGTATCTTCTATAGTTAGTCTGTTTAGTGCTAAAATCTCTTTGTTCTCCATCTCTTACATTGAAGTTGTTCTAAGAAATAATGTCATCACAATGAGTGTGGACATGTGAAAACCCAAACTCTTTCAGTGTACACCTGAGCATGATTATTATCACATTATTGTCAGATTTGAATTCTTCTGTACCAATAACAATTTGTTTTGACAATTTTTCACAAAATCCTTCTAAAACATACAGTGTGTATATGTTTATACTCTTCTGAAGTGGCTGTGAGCTAAGATAATTGTCTAACATAACTTCAAAGAACATAAAAAGAAGAAGAAGAAGAAGAAGAAGAAGAAGAAAAATAACCCCCATATTTCTCTTTTATAGTAGTATCTTAGCTCTATAGAATTCCTTTCCTGCACATTTATGTTGTGTCTTGCACACTTAATCCAATTAAGATGTAATTCTAATTGTTGGAGCAGCAGAGGCAGGTGTAACTGAACAGCTCTTAATTACATCAGGAGCGCAAAAGAGACATGCAAAAACCCGCCACATAAAATGTGAATGTCAGTCTAGGGTAGACAGTAATATCAACAGTTAAATTATGCATTTCCTAACCCACACCGTCATTACCCATCATCCTCACCTCCAGCTCCGTCATAACAAAAAGTAACACACTCACAATGTAATCTTTATTGTGGTTATCTATCAAATATTAAGGAAAAGAAACACTCTTTTTTGCAAATATGCTTATTTTCTTCTTGCAAGACCTGACTTTATATAGTGACAGTTTCTTTTTTAAATCTCCGGCTACCTTCCCGTTTCAGAAGTAAAGATGCATCATCTCTTGACTGGTTTTTGCAGAAAGAGAGAGAGAAAGCGGTGTGGATGGAAGTGCCACGCAAACACATCTATGGAAAGTAGGCCTAACTCAGCTTAATCTGTCCACTCCATTTGAAAGCCAGAGGCAGAGCTTAGTCTTCATTTGAGTGAGGACGAGAGGGGAAAAAAAGAGGATAAATAAATAAATATAGGCTTTAAAGTTTGACCTCATATATACGGTCACTTTCAAAAAGCTGTGTGCACTTACTGACTGGTATTTGAAACCAAACTTCTGACCTAAAGTATAATCATATTGCCTTTCCTTTCCAGAGAAATGCTCGTATTGAATCTCTGAACATTTTATCAGAATTTATTGTCAGTGTCTCCCAATCTCATGTGGCCAGATTTCCAAATTTTGTGGAATCCATGTGGGATGGTGAAACTATAGATAACATGGATCTTTGAAAATACTATGCTATCATTGAATTTGCTGAACTTACTGTGGCAGTTGCACAGACTGTATTTGCCGGAAGACAAAGATATAGATGGAGCAATTTTATTTTGATTAAAATGCCAACGATAAAATGTAACATATATGTGTTGCCAATGAGGAGACAAATAGAAGATAGCCCACAAGACAAAACACGGATTATTTAAACTGGACCGCTCCAGCTACCAGATGCATTTACGTCTGTGTAGATGTTACATAGAAAGCCTTTGTGTGCACAGCAATATGCAGTCTTTTCATTTATATAACCCTGTGTTCACATTGATACAAGTTTGTCATCCTGAAATTGAGTGCACATGACAGTGAATAACATCCACTCCAACAATTATCCAAACAGGGATGATGTCACATGCCTTTTTTAACCTTGTTTGGACAAAAACCTGATTAATTCTGTCCTTGGTCTTCCACAAGCAATGTCCTCAAAGCAAGCCCTTGTTTCATTATGCATAGCCATTACCCATCGGTATGTATAGTAAGCCAATAAAGCTGATTGATTGATGACACACAGGTGGTCAAACATATGACGGGAATGCAGTGGTTGAGGAAGTATTCAGATCCTTAACTCGGGGTAAAACAATACTCCATTGCAAGTCCAGCATAAAACAAAAAAGGAATAATCATTCTGGAGGAAGTGAACCCTGAGATCATTATATGATTACATTTTATACTATTTGACTATTTTTACAGATGCATTAACATTTTACTTTGTAGGGGTAAGAGGGATGCACATTTGAACTATTGTATATAATGTTGGGTAGTTTAATCTCAAGCAATGCCTCATATTTCATAAGTTAATGACAGTTTTGGTTTGGCTTAATTTGTAGAAGTACCTAGGAGTCAAATAATGTAAAATATTTGCCTTTGAAATATTGTGAAGTATAAACTAAAGAAGCGTAAGATTGAAATACAAGTACCTCAAAATAGTACAACAATAGTTGAGTACCTGGTTGCATTCCACTTCTGTTCACTTGGAAGTCTATCTACATTACTGTACAGTTTTATTTCTTTTGGCGGTGGCGATATGTAGGCTACAACTATTCATTTTCACTGGAATATAATTTGTTACTGCACACATTTATATATTTTATTGAACTGTGGAGACCTCTAATGTGCTGAAAAGATTAAGGCTCCAAATAAGAAAGTCCGTGTGAGAGGTTCTTCTTCTCTTTGCACCATTAGCATTGCAGCCTTTTCACTCTCAGGGATCTAAGTATATACAGTAGGGGTAGCATTTATATAAATATGAGTATGTGTTTGTATACAGATTTTCTGTGCGCACTAAGTACTAAAGTCTCAAGGTTAAAGTTGAGACTGGTAGCAGCAATATCATTTACAGTGTACCTATGGTTATTAAAATGATGTCCTGACATTATCTTTGAAGCAATACTTACAATATATGATGCAAACTTGTACTGCAAAGGGATTTCTTTTTTTAATATATATATATATATATATATATATATATATATATATATATATATTTAAAATTGGCAAATATGGCAATTACAGTAAATATCTTCGGGTCAGAACAGAAGACAGGAATTTAAATATAAAAAAGAAAAATCATGACAAAGCACACAGCTATGGTAAGTTATTTGATTACTTTGAGGCCAGGGTGTTAAACAGCTGAGAGATAAATGCAGGAATAAGCAGAACAACAGGAGATAAGGAGTCTCTAAAGGGACATTTCTGTTCAAGCAGGCTGAATAGCTGACTTTAGTTTGTATAAAATATATTTTGACTTGAATGTGCTTACATATGCTACATTCCCATATCTTTTCATAAATTGACAGATGCTTTTTTGAACATGGAGCGTTGGCCAGGAGCTTCACTAAATTAGTCATCTGCCCGACGCCATTGCACTGAATTAAAATCAGGATCAGTCAGACACTTTCTTTTCATTTCTGCTGCTGATGCACACACTGTCATATTTCTCTCTAGTGGCAGTGTGGTCTAGTCCCACTGATATCTTTCTCTAGTGTAATCTTTCCTTAACCAGTATATAGTCACTCATATGCTCCCTTTTTGGGGAAAAGATGAACAAAGGTGAGAGTATTTCTCAAACGTAATCCCCACATGTATTTCACTCTAGACAAAGAGAGAAACTATTTTCATTTTCACCCTCAATAGCCCAGAAAGTCCCTTCAGGACAGCAGTGAGTTATGTAGTGATGCTGCAGGGAGGGGAAAGTCCATCCACTGTAATATATGTATACAATCTTTATTGAAGGGAGGTGCAGTGGTCACACCACTGGGAGCCTGAGGCAAATGTTATTTTTATATTTCCCTTTTGTTTCCAAAGACAGACTGACATACGCATACAACAGTACATACAAAAAGAAATAAAATGTGGCCTAAAGTTTGCAGAAGTGAACTTTTGACCGGAGGGTTGCTGGGTCGATCCTTGGACAGGCAGGATAAATTAGATTGGGGATGAGAAACCACCACTGGGGTGCCCTTGAGCAAGGCACTTAACCCCCACTTGCTCCGGTGGGGTCGCTCAGCGGATAAGACTCGGTTGCACTGGGCAGCTTCCAGGTGTAGCTGTGGACCTGTGTTAGTGTGGAGCAGGATATTCCTGGAAACCAACATTTGTACTCAGCGGATCTAACCTGGATGAATATAAAACATCTTAGATATAAGATATCTTTATGCTTCTCTTTTTATGTTGTCTTTTGACAGAGGATTTAAATTGAACTACTACTTTTTTTTAGATACATATGATATGTAGATAGACTCCTTTTATGACATGGTAGTTGGCTCCACATGGATTCTTACAGGAAGCACATTAGACTAACAATGAAAGCATAAATTTGATTTTATGGGAATTTTGAAGGATTTCCATTTAAGCACATGAATTACATGGAAATAAAAGGGGCATTCAACATCATTGTTGTCTTTATGAGCATGATCAGCTTGCTTTCAGAAGTGATTCTTGAATCGTACGGTTTGTAACCCTATAGGATATCATACGCTGGCACTTTCCACATTTATTCCATTGCCAATAAACTTGAGACTGACTGTGTGCTGATAAACCAATTCATCTTGTTTTAAATGAGAGCTTTAGCTACCTGGGTATAGGGAGAGGTTTGATCTTTCTGATTGAACTGTAGCAGATCATAGAATTAAGTATACATGATTTCCCATGGCGAACTGGATGAAAACCATTGATTAATTGGTGTTAAAACTAATTATATACTTTCTTAAATCTGTACCACATCATTAATAGATTCCCTTCATCACAACAACAAAGAGCAACAGCACTTAACGTGGATGGCATTTGATTTTCTCTGGTGGAGAGTACATTGGGAGATATGAGTAAATTGGTACACATATAATGCTCTTTGGGGAGCTAATTAGATAAGAAGGTGTGATGTATGGCTGCTGGAAGGATGTGTGTCAACCCACTCCTGTTCAATGTATGGACGGCAGATTTGTATTGATTGTATGCTTTGTCTTGTGCCTCAGGCATCAGCACGATATAGTGTAAGCCGTGAGCCTTGCCTTTGTCTGGTGAGTTGAGCAGATAAGGGTTATGATAAATCTGCTCGAGAATAAGCTGTCAAAGAGGTGCCGCACATGGGAATATTTAACGCAAACATAAAATATGGCTTGTCTGTTGTTTTATCGTCAAGGGTATAAGAAATGGCAGGGTTTTAAAATACTCTCACCTCCTTATTTTTGCACTTTTCTATCTCTACAGCCTACAGTCCTGCTCATCTTTGTAAGGGCCATGGACAAAAAAAAAAGTTAAAAAAGAAATGGTTTGCACGGAATGGTGAACCGGCATCTTATCGTCACTCAGTAATTTGCAGAGGTGTTAAACATTTGGCTAGCTTATTTAGATGAAATGATTTAGTCCTGGTTGTGCAGAGTTTGCGAGGGCTGAATCAAGTAGTGTGTTGGGGATGAGGAAGGGAGGAGGTGAAAATTGGTTTCCCCTATCTTACGGCGCACATAGAGACCCAGTCTGGTTTCCTCTCTCTCCACAGACTCCCCTCTGACGATAACGTGCCCTGATAATGGATATATGCACCCAGATTTATTTTCTATTTCCTGCCACAACTGCTTTTCCAGGAAACTTCTTTTTTTTAATGTATGAGCTTTATGGCTGCTTTCAGCTGTGACATTCAGAAAGCAGAGCTCCAGTACCAGAGCAAGGAAGGGAACATTTTCCAAGCAAAAAATAGAGGATGCTCTTTTCAGAGCTACAATTGTTACTGTAAAAATATACAAGAAGGCTCTAATGCAAGCTTAGATACGCAGGAAAGGAAACTTTATCCACTCTGTTGATTTGTCTACCCTGCATCTCTACCCAATGAGGTTGTTTTAATCCCATCTCGGAAACATTGCAGGAAACTAATACAGAACACATAATTACAGTTTGTCCTTCGTTGAAGTGGACCTTGTCATAAGATTTATTAAGACTGTTGTGGAATTAAAATGAGTCTTTCAGTTATACATCAACACTTAACATGATGGCTCAAGTCTGTGGAAGCATTTCAGACAGTACATTGAGTGACTCAAAGACATGACTGGATGTAACACGACAGCCCCTTGTTTGCCCCTATTCCCCCTCTTTCCTTCTAATCTTTAAAAAGCTGTGGCTCCGTCTGTCATGTGATATGTGACCCCGCTACATGCTTGATAGGGTGTGTCAGTGTTCCAGAAACTAGCCCAGCCTCTGTCCGGGGAACAATGAGGTTCCTTCACCGCCACAGACTCAGGACTGTGGTTGCCCCAGGCCATACATCACATGGAATCCCTCATGAATGGTGCACATGTGTGTGTGTGTGTGTGTGTGTGTGTGTGTGTGTGTGTGTGTGTGTGTGTGTGTGTGTGTGTGTGTGTGTGTGTGTGTGTGTGTGTGTGTGATGATGGGACTGTATTCCCTCAACACTTATTCAACACTGCTCTTAGCTGTTCACCCATAGAGATCAGTGGTTGCATTGTTCTGGTCCATATCTTCACAGTAGGAAGTGCTTATATGTGTGTGCGTGTGAGTGTGTGTGTGTCCACTTATTAATAGCCTAGCCTCTGGGATGATATTCATAACCAGAGCAGGACAGAGGGGATTTAAAGCAACACACTGGGCAGATTGGACTGATTAATATCTTAGAGGAGCATGTTCTTTGATCTTGTATTTACTTTGTGATTAGGAACACAGTTTGGAGCTATGTCTGTCCTATAGACAAAGAAGGACATTATTGATTAGTAATGGCCATGTGGGTTGAATAGCAATTATTATTCTGTCATGATGGTAGCTATATTTTAGTAGGACAACACTCTATGAGCTATAAAATATCCAGTATATTCTTAAAACAAGCCAAATCACTGTTCAATAGTTCAAGATTGTACACGCATATACAGATATATACAGTATGTAAATATACTTTTCTTTTCTATAATTAAGATCAATTCTCTTGCTGGCATCGCACTGAAAAAGTGCACATATAGAAGACGCAAATACTATTCTTGAAACTGTATCAGTAATTAACTCACCACATTGGAAAAACTAATTTTTTTATTTTATGAAATGTCATCAATGCGTAATAAAATGTTGGCGGCTCAGCGTGAAACCAAACGAAATGTTAAGACAGATGTCTTTTGCAGTGCAAGCCAAGGTCAGTTTGTCACTTGCCGTTTTATGCATGAGCACACACACACACACACACACACAGACACAGACACACACACACACACACACACACACACACACACACACACACACACACACACACACACACACACAATTCTATCATTAATGTATCTTCTCTAGCCTTAACTTGGCCCCCTTCTATTATCAGACAGGCTCTTGTTCTCTGGTTAACCTATTCTATGTGCCAGTTGCCTAATAGCTGTATTTCTGAAGCCCATGTGACTTTAAACTGACCTGATTTCTAACCTAAAGACCAGAATATCTATCGGCTGCCATTCATACTATTGTGTCTAAAACTCAATATGACCTCATACTGACACATTATGATCACTTCATTGTAGGCCAATCAACAAATCATCATCAAAATACAAGTATTTCCAATACAGCATATTTGGTTTATCATATGGGAAACAGTATATCACATATAATCAAATCACACGATGTACATATCACATGTAAGAAGTTGCTGTTCATGTGCAAATTGTTTTGATTTTGGAAATATAAAATATTACTGTGCTTAGATGGGAATGTCTGTCAGTCCACTTCATTAGACAGTTTTCTATGGACTTTTATACAAACATTCAAGCTCCCCGGAGGATGACTCCTGCTGACTTTGGTGATCCCCTGACTTTTCCACTGGCGCTACCAGTAGGTTGACATTTTTTGCTTTTACTGTAGTTAAATATCTCTACAGATATTGGATGGATTGCCATGAAATGTTTTACAAATACAGGATGAATTTCATGAATTTGGTGTTACCGCGACTTTCCTGCTCGTGCCACCATGAGGTTGACATGTGTGCTTTGAAATACAATGTCTCAACAAGTATTAGATGGATTGCTATGACATTTATGACAGACTTTTATGATTCCTTCGGAATGAATTTTAATCACTTTGATGATCCCCTGATGTGTCAGGGCCACCATCAGGTCAAACTCATCATTTGTTTAATATTTTGGTTTATCAGCCTCAGCTGTACTTTGTGTTTATAGTGCCAATTACCAAATGTTAGTATGATAACGCTATACTTAGATGGTTAACAAGCTTTATGCCCGCTTAACTTCGGCATGTTAGCACGCCATTGTGAGTACGTTAGCATGCTGACGTTAGCTTTTAGCTCAAAGCATCACTCTGGCTAAGTTCACTCACACAGCTGCTAGCATGGTTGTGGACTCGTAGTCTTGGTTGTAAAAGAATCATCGTCCAATTTAATGCAAGACTGAGTAACCAATTAGTTTCTGACGGTCACAAAGGACTTCTTTACTCTATTACATTTAGAAGCCTAACAGTATTTATCGCTATTTGTAAAATGAAATGATCATAGCAGAATATATTTCTAAATTAGCCCTATTATAATATCATTAATATTTTTATCTTTTAGCGCTGGTAAGGACAATTTTAAAGCATCATTTGATGTCACAGCTTCCTATTCTGCACCTGGCTGCCTGCATCAGAGCTTCACAAGAAGGAATCCTTTCTTCTTCTCCGTGTGTGTGTGTGTGTGTGTGTGTGTGTGTGTGTGTGTGTGTGTGTGTGTGTGTGTGTGTGTGGAGAGAGAGAGAGGTCACTGCCTTAATTGAATAATTGACTGGAAGGACTCTATCTTGCCATAAAACAGACAGACATAAAGAAAGAAATTGGAAGTCACTGACTTGGAAAACCATTCAAATTGACAATAAACCCTAAAGCTAAAAAGAAAAGGCAACAAGTATTTGCTAATTATATATAGGCTTCCTCCATCATCCTTCAATGTGCAGATGATAACAATGCATAGGTTTGTTTTCACATTTTCAATTCCTTTACCAAATGCCATCTCTAATTTTTGACGAGGATCTGCTCTTGAAGGCCCCGGTAATATCAAGCACAAACAATCAATACCGGCCAATCTCTTGAGGCCTTAATGGACTTGGAAAGAATATTAAGAGATTTTGTCTGCAGAGAAGGTTTCTGCCACAGCCGTCGTCCCTTAGCTAATTTGTGTTTGTGTGCCAAGGGAGGCCACACACTGGGACTGCTGTAACAGGCTCTCAGTCCTACTTTCTGAGGAGCTGCTGCCAGGCCAACAAGCACACACGCACATGCAAATATGTGCTCCCACATAGACACAGAAAGACTAAACAGGCGTCATCACGCAGTAAATCAATCAGTTTTCAGTCAGTAGCATACATTTCAACAATATATTTTTGACTCTTAACACCTGTCTTTCGTGTTTTTGCATTAATGTTGGGTTTCTGTGACAAACACGTGCGTGTCCATAATGCTTTTTATTTTCTATGTGTGGCTGCATGTGTTTGTGCAAGTGATGAGACAGAGAGAGAAAATGAAAGGGTGGCATTTTGGGATGCCAGGCTGAATGTGGGGTAACTATGAGAATGTGGGACCAGTGCCCGATCCCTGTGTAGCGGTCCAGTTGTAAATCTGCCTGTTGTTGCCACACATTGCTAATGAAACTACACACCACCCTAGAAGTGTCACCACGTCTTAGCCTTACCTCACTATTTAGCATAAGACAAATCAGCACTGAGAAATCTAATTAAAATGGGCTATTGTGGACCCCCTATCCTAGTTATTAGGTTTTCTAGAGAGCGCCTGTCTGTATGGTGTGAGATGAGAGGGTTGGCTTAAGATTCTGACTTAATACCAGCCTGACATTTGTTTTTGTATTTTCCTTTCTTCCCCTGTTCTTCTCTTTCTGTCAGTACTCATTTTCCCTCTCAGCTTGAGTGCAGGGACGAGACCACAGGCTACCTCAGAGACAACCTCTTCCCTACATATATGTTTTTTTTTTGCTATCCGATGACGAAGAATAGGTCGTTTCGCAATATTTGATTTCAAATCTTTCTCCTTGCCCTTGCATTCTTCCCCTCTCTTCGTCTTTCTCTTTCTTGATTTCCAATTTCCATGCCTGCATTTTTTTCTCTATTTCTTCCCTGCTGCTCCACTCATTCAATTCTCCTTCTGCATTCCTCAATCTTCTGTCTTTTACGCCCGCATTTCATTCCTTCCTATGTATTTCTCATTTTGTTCTCTAATTTATTTCTCAATTTTTTATCATTTGCCATCTGCCTGTCAATTTGCTTTCACCTCACCCCTTTCTCCATCCCTTTGTTGGAAGGAAATGTTTTCAACGTTCCAATTTAGCAGTATTCCACATTTTCTTCTCTTTTTGTTTTCAATATGCACTCACCCAAAGTGTATAACACAATATATAACTATTTGATTTTACCCACCTGAACCTTCCTGCCTAAGTGGCTGCTTAGCTGACTGCCAATTTAGAGTTTAACCTCAGGAGAGGAAGGCTTGTGCCAGAGAGGCAGATGGTCAGAGGCGAAGGCAAAAGATGCTGGGAAATTCATCCTTTAACCTCTATTGCCCACTCTGTCATTCTGTCCGCCTTCTCTCTTTATTTCTGTGGATGTATGAGTGAATGAGCGCGACTGGCGAATAGAAAGACAGAGAGAGAGAGAGAGAGAGAGAGAGAGAGAGAGAGAGAGAGAGAGAGAGAGGGAGAGAGAGAGAGGGAGGAGAGTATGGAGGATATTTGGGTGTGTTTGCAGGGTGGCAGCAGCAGTCTGTGTGCAGAGAACCTACTTTACAACCTCCCTGCATATTTCAAAGCCCTCATGCAATATTGCTTCTCAGTCTTCTGCCGTTGTCTGTTGCCGCTCTCACCAATTTTCCACCTCATTGTCATTCATGTGCAATCTGTTTGTTTGGCCAACCTCCCCATAGTCAGACCATCTCAGCCGAGCAACTTCATGTCCACGTGTCACTGAATGTATTTGGTGCTATCTTTTGTATAATCAGCATCGCCTTGGTGATTCACTCTATCAGAAATGCTGCAGGACTTCTTTACAAACTCAAGGCTTTCACGGCTCCTCGAGGTGTAATACTGGAACAATAAAGCCTTTCAGACAGTCTTACAATTGCACAATTGCTTACTTTGCTTTGCCTCAGTAGGATGAACTGTACTCTTGCTTCTTGGAAAGATTTAGTGTGGTAACCCTTACCGATACCTTTGTACTGATTAAAGAAATGATTTATATCTGCTATTTCAATTGCATTTGACCCAGCAGGAAACCTCTTCATTGTATACCAAGAAACCACAGCGATACTCGACAATGCGCTCCTGCTTATCAACATTTTTGCTGTTTCTAATTATGTGAATTTATCTCTATAAGTCTACTCCACTATTTTGGTGCTTTAACCTCAGCCGGTATTTTATTTTATTTTGAAGTAATATATGTATATATACCTTAAAATGTTTCAGTGTTATGGCACTGAACAAATATTAAGCTAATGTACAGTATATCACAAAGAAGTAATTGGTTTGCATGCTGTTCCTGATATTCTTATTGTAGCTGGTGTGTGAAAGTTGTACACTTTCGCTTTTATCATGTGAAACATGCCCAGCAGGAAAAGCTTCAGGAGTTTGAGGTAACTCGTTTTAGATATTATTCAGTTTTTTATATACAGTTGCAACAATATCATATTTGAAGGTCCAGATGTGATTATTCATACTGGTATTCATATAAAGATGAGACATATTAGCACCCCGGCAAGCATATGGTAAAATATCCGGATCTTAGAACTACACTTATTTACCACCTCATTATAAATGCAACAGTAATTCTGCTATTTTGGTGCTTTAACCTCAGCCGGTATTTTATTTTATTTTGAAGTAATATATGTATATATACCTTAAAATGTTTCAGTGTTATGGCACTGAACAAATATTAAGCTAATGTACAGTATATCACAAAGAAGTAATTGGTTTGCATGCTGTTCCTGATATTCTTATTGTAGCTGGTGTGTGAATGTTGTACACTTTCGCTTTTATCATGTGAAACATGCCCAGCAGGAAAAGCTTCAGGAGTTTGAGGTAACTCGTTTTAGATATTATTCAGTTTTTTATATACAGTTGCAACAATATCATATTTGAAGGTCCAGATGTGATTATTCATACTGGTATTCATATAAAGATGAGACATATTAGCACCCCGGCAAGCATATGGTAAAATATCCGGATCTTAGAACTACACTTATTTACCACCTCATTATAAATGCAACAGTAATTCTGCTGTGCTTTGCTGCTTATGTCAGAGCTTGTATGGTTTCCAATAGTAACCAGGCAGGATAAGAGGATGAAAGGCTCATTATAACCCCACTGAGTGAAAATTAGTCCCTCTCGCTCTCAATAGTGCTCTAGCCTTTTCTTCACTGGGCAGTCCTACATATCTGTTGTCATGATAATAGACCTCTTTTCGGTGAGTGGGGAGGGCATTTTCACTCTCTATAGGTCTTTGTCAGGCTGTTCAAGAGTGTGCAGGTGAGTGTGTGTTTGTCTAGTTCACTTCATTGCATGTGTTTGTATTTGGGTGAGTAACTGCTTCTTTAACGATAAAGCATGTATTACTTTGCAACATAGACTTGTGTGTTATTAAAATGCAAAGCTAACTGTGACGGGGGAATTATGGGATGATCCCTCTTCCCCTGCTGTTGGCATGCTTAACATCGGTGTTGCGTTCTTTGTATCACAACCTTCACCTTTCTCAAACTGAAAATCTTTTGTGCTGGTTTGGTTGCGTAAGATCGAGCTATATTGTGTTCATATATAGAGTGTGGTCTACTCGGGGAAATTGAAAGTGTTTTGTTCTGTGGCTCACAAACACACGTCAGAACCAACCTTTCCATCGAAGTTAGGGTTGGAACATCGTCATCAATCACAACATGCTCATCGTAACAGGAGGCTAAACATATACACATAATGTTCAATAGCCACCCAGTCACACTCACTCTAAATAACTCTCATTACTGTGACAAATTATTGTGTGAACACTGAATAATTTTTTGTCCAAAAATCCCACTTAAGAACAGACTATTGCTCAGTACTTAGTGTTTAATTATTTTCATTATCGGAATGCTAGAATCCTGTAAAATAATGCTATGCAAATCCGACAAAATAAGCCCCTGCAAAATAATACCTCAAATAATTTATAGTTTTCAAATATAAATGTTTTGACACATTGTGAAAGGATTCAGGCCTGCTGATGACAGAGTCATTAATTGGCCATGGCCTGGAATTGAGGAAAAAGTTCACTTTTAGACTGACGGCAGGCAAGTTATGTTCCTCTATCATCCAGGCAGAGAGTCTCAAAACTCCCTTTATAGATCTTGCAGTTTAATTTTGCCTTGCACAATACTCTCCACAACACATTCTTCATTGTTGCCGTCTTCTGGTACATTTGGCATTAAAAGTAAAACATTAAATGTCAGTTTTTGCAAGAAACATCCATCTTATAAAGCAGCTTTTATTATTATTCACTGCTTGTTTCTTGACGTCCTTGTACAAAGGTTACTCGATGCTGATCCTTTTAGTCCGTCAATTTGTCCTGACATGCTAACTGCTCTTTGTTCACTGTAATCTTTCTCAGTCAGAGATTTGTAGTGAAATGTACCTGCAACATCTATATAATTTACTGCATATGTAACCACACCGCTGCTTCCCTTGACTATAGCGAATTAACACCTAATAATACAGGAGTGCATTCTGAAGTTGATTACTTATTGTAATTTGTACTTTTTCCTTGAATGTGCTTGACCAGTATAGTATACTCACCTTACAGTGTTTCAGTTTTTGGAAAAAGTAGGTCCCATGATAAGAGGCTGACCTTGGAAAGTGATTTATGCATTGCTAGTCTGTAGAAAATGCCCAAATCACAAATGTCACAAAGACATTCTAGTCAATGATCTATGAACACAAGTACAAGTACAAGTACAAGTACAAGTACAAGGAGCACACACTCTAATGAGCATCAGTCATTTTAAGAAATAGATGTTTCAAAACACTGCAGTCTCAGATCACAAACCCGTTTTAACATTCGCCAATTTGGAATATAAAAGTCTTAATTTCCTTAATCTTTCATTTCCATTTAGAGAAAATAACTACAATTAAACATTAAGTCAATAAAAAAGCTATCATACCATAGCTATTGCCATTTGATTAAATACACAAAAATGCCAGCGCTTATGGTTGCTTGAGTCACTTTAAAGTATATATGCTTGCTTGCACATCCAATCTCAACACCATCTTACATCTCATTGGGTCTAATGTTGTTTGTTTTTCTGCACAGATCTAGGTCTCTATTATAATGGTGCAGTCACTAAGACCAGTGCAAAGTGCCACAAGGTCATGTGCGCAAGGTCAATGAGGTCGGCTATTTTCGCTTAAATAGGCACAGCGCGCAACATGGTGGGGTTGTGGAGCGTAAGTTGGAAAGGTGTGGTGATTAATCATTTTGTCCTCACCCATTTACATGACTGCCAGTGGTGATGTTACATTTTTAGAGGTGGGAAGAGTACAAAACAACAAGTTTAGTTTAGTTAGTTTTAGAGACACTTTGATGTAACAAAATACCAACTTCTGCTATAAGCACCGACAATACAAATTAGTCAGACAGTGCACGTTTAAAGGTCAGGAATGCAACATGCACCAACTTATTGCAGCTTTTTCTTTTATTTGCCCTGCCACAAAAATAGAAACCATAGACTCCACCAGCACCACCAAAACACAGAGCCTACTATTTTAACTGACTTTGTATTTGTAGGTTTGGAGTTTCTGTGCTTGTGCTTGTTTGTGTGCCATTTCGATATCTGTAAATAACTTGCACTTACTGTATACAGTAGTTTGTTTTGTTACGTATCCTTTTGTTGCAGCCATGTTTGTGCTGACCAAAGTGTGCTTATTACACAGTTGTTGGCATAAAGTTGCAATTAGGTTTCGTCTTTCCCTGTTACACAAATCCTAAGAACCTCCATTGGTTTGTTCCAGGGCCATGGTCAGGAATGCGGCTGAGGAAATTAGGGGATGTCTGTTTCTGTTGTCATGCAGCAGCTGATCTATAGAATCCGGTGAATCGTTTTGGTTCGCTTGTATGCTGCTCTACACAGTTAGCCATATGACTCTATGGACTCTATGCATACAATTTAGATTTGGCTTTATAAACACATTACCAAGTAGATACATAGAACAGGAGATACAAATTCAACCATCACGTTTTCAAAGCACTGTGTTTCTAAAAACACTGCACAGTTTCCACCAAACACCATTCTACTGTCTAAATTGCGGTAATTCATAAAACACTTTGAAGAAAATTGTATACTTGTCTTTAAATCGTTGTGTACCTTGTTTTTGTGTTTTATACCGACTGCGATAGAAACACTGCTCTGTCTGAGCTCTTCTTTTTAAACCCTTTAAAACATACAGCGCTTGTTTGCTAGGAATATATTCATATTACAGTCAGTCCAAATGAATTGACTTCAGAAAATCCCACTGCAATTATACTTAATTCATAATTAATGCAGAGCAGACTGGGGACCTAATTTACACTCGCACATTGTCAGTTTCCCTGCATGTGCTTGTCATTCTGCATAAGAGTAAACATGGCTTGCTTTGGAAAGAGGGTGGCATCTCCCCACCATTACTTAGGCTCTGGGGAGCTGTGCACTGTGGCACACAATTGTGCCATTAGATGATAAAAACAAAGGAAATGATCTGACTTTCCAGTTGCTCCGAACAAGAGCAGGTGTGCGAGGCTGTGTTAACAACAGGGAGTAACCTCTTATTGTGTTGTTTGCAGTGTTGTTTATTATTGAACACCCTCAGAAATATGACTGACGCATTCACTTTGAGTTGATGGAAAAGAAAACAAAGACTTTGTTCATCTGCAAGTCAGACCCTTAGAGCTTTTGATTATAACAAGACCCGAATACATCCATACATGTGTATATATGTATGTGAGTGGGTGTTTATGAGCGTACGTCTGCTCATGCATGAGTTGGATCTGACTCTGTGTGTGTGTGCACGTGTTTCCGAGAGAGAAAATGGGCATCTTCGACAGTCTTTAGGACTGTCATACTGAGATAGCGTGGCTCTTGATCTTTGTTGTTTGTGCTGTGGTGCTGTATTGTGCTGATCTGTGCTTTGCTGTATATAGTGGCATTCCTGATAGGGTTTGACGTGCTGCAGCCGATGTGCACAGACAGAGTGTTAGTCCAATCACAGCACTGGCAGTCAGGCTGACATCCTGAATTTGTTATTGTCCTTTATTCAAGCTCAAACATCCACTCATAGCCTGTCCATGAGCCACCTCTATTGGATCAGACTGATCTGCGTGCTATCACAGGCTTAGTGTTGGCTATATGTTTGCTCCATAACATAGGTGCTTTCAGAGTAGAGTTGGGAATGAAAAAACTGTTTTGAATTAGAAGTTGTAAGAAATGTGGATTCATAAAGAACCTTTGACCTACTCTGATAAGTCAATACATGTGTGCAGTGTTTGCAATATGGCATGCTAGCACTTACAAGCTGTGACTGTGCTCAGCATAGTGATACAGTAAAGAACTCACTGTGGGAAAATAATTTCATGGTTTGGAATTTAACATCTAAGACCATTTTAAATGACAAGGCATTTACTGGAGCATGGTATAAAAATGTGTTTTATGTCCCGAGCTCTTGTCATAATCATCACTGAAGTAAAAACAAGTATACAGCAAACAACAAGATAGAGAATCTATTTTTCTTTATTTGTCATTTCAAGCCAAATGAATTAGAATATGCATTAATGAGAGTGTACTGCTACAGAAGCTTAGACCTGCTAAAGTATAGGTGGTTTTCCCTTCCAAATGTTGGCTTTGTTTATTCAAATGATACAAATATATAGTACTAATTTAACAAAGTAATATATTGTTTTGAGAGAAAAAAATAATGGTAATATAGAATACACTAGTAAAACCTTTTACTTACAACATACTGTATTTAATTAGTTTTTACAATATCCACTTGCAGCAACTAAACCGTGATATAATGTTTTAGTTAAACGATAATTCAGGTTTAATTCAACCTGATGTATTGCCCATAAATGTGTCTATGGTTGTTCTATGGATCATACCAACTTTTACTTGAATCATCTCAAACGCTTGTCTTGGTGAGTGCAATGTAAGCACAACCCGTAGAGCCACAGTAGCCACATTAATTGGAAATACTGCAGCTTAAAATAAACCGGAATGTTCCTTGAAGCACATGACTTTTAAACCTCGATCTTAAGAGCACCTTAGCCAAAGTGCCAAAGTTCTGCATGTTTTCCATCAAAATGTAATTGGAAGAAGAGAAACAAAAGAAACACAAATGCAGTACAGAACCATCATTTATAGGGGACCGGGTTGTCTCAAATACACACATAGATAGGTATTCACACCCCCACCTACCCCACACACTATTTGAACTGTAATGGTTTTTCATGTGAGAAGTTTTAAATTGCTATTTGTAACAGTCTGTTTGGTTCTAATCAGAGGGTAGAGGCAGAGTCGTTTTAATTTCATTACCACTGTGGGGTTATTTTTAGCTCAGTACGCTTGTGATCCTTCTTGTGCATTGTAAGAGTTTGACAAGTCCTATTATTCACACAGCCGCTCATCCTCTGAGCCTTTTACTTTTCAAAGCAACCTTTCCTGCTACTCATCACACACATTTTAAAGGCTGCATATAAAGATATCTAGTTGTTTTGATTTTACAACGAGTCCGTGTGCCGTGATTTTATGGAGGGGGATCTCACCTAGAAGCAAATTAAAAAAGAAGATGGATAATTAAAGCAGAAGATTGGTAATATTCTTTTTACTTTTTTGTATCTATTACTCGTAGATTGGACCATAATTAAATGCAAAATACAGCAAATTAAGAAAATGTGATATTTAAACTAGTTATTATCAAATGGCAACTTTAAAATTGGAAAAGGAACAATTAAATGAAAATGAACATAACATTTATTTTATTTAAATTTTGTGGATTGTTGTCCCTTTTCAAATTTCCGTTTTGTTATTTCATTACAAACTATATAATTCAAGCACTTTAATTATATATTCTCAATTTCCCTGTCCACATGTATTTCCATTTAATGATGTCCATTTCACATTTCTATATTACATTTATTGTTTTTATTTATTGATTAATTATGACTTAATTATAGGCCTCACATAGACTTTATGTTGATGAAATTATGCTCTATACTATTAATGACAAGTATGTCATCATTAATGCTTAGACTTCATATACAGTATGTATATCCATATGTATATTAACATTATCAATATATAATTTTTACTGCTAGTTATTGTATATTGAGTATTGAGTACCAACTAGACTCTCGCTGTGTTTCTCAACATCACAGAAGTCTTGCCAAAGCATCTCTGTGGAAATGTTGGCGGAGAATTTGTGAGAATAAGAGAATTGAACATCCACACTAATGCGAGTGCTTTGTAAACAAATGTGTCCTGAGTGATTTCAGTTAATATGGCAACATCACAAGCACTATAATAATGTAAACATGAAAACCCAGGAGGCTTTCAAATCTATTAGATTCCCAAGCAAACATTTAATTGACTTTATTTGGTATGTGTGCATGAGTTAGTGTCTTTTTGTGTGACTCCGTGTTTGTTTTGTTAATTAATTTGGTCTCAGTGAATGCACAACCAAGTACAGACATGAGTGAGTCACAAGTTAGAACACACATGCAAAGGGCACATGTGTTAGCGGAAGAGATCAGTGAGAAGGAGAGTGAGCTGGGACAAGAGGTGACCAGGATTTCATCGATCGCTACAGGGATGGAGAGATGTGTCCCTCGCTGTGAGGCGAGTCAAGACGAGGCAAAGCTGCGTGCCACAGGCCCTTTTTGTGCCTGATGACTCGCAGCTGATGTCTTATCTTGGCCAGTCAACACTGAGGATTGAGTGTGTGCACAGGGAAAAAAGGATAGTGGGGAGAGGGAGGGGTGACAAAATATAAAAATCCTATCTGGCTTGTAATACAACAGATGCTAAAGATATGTAGCAGAGCTTCAAGATTTTGACTCGGTATCTCTAAGCATTAAAGTTTAGGTTGAGAAAGAGACAGTTGCAGGAAATGTAAGTGAGCACTTAAATGCTTTTAAGTTCTCAGCATTTGTATGTCGATCAAGTGTGAGAACATATGTTCATCATACCAGTTAGTCACAGCTTGGTTTGTTGTTCTGTACAAATGAATCTGGATCTTATTTAATATTTTGTGTAGCAGCTGTCATAGGAATTATTTTAATTGTAATACTCACTTTTTTTTACTCATTAAAGTCTAGTTAAAGTGAAATCTAAGATTTGTTTCTAAACACATTACATATGTCAAACATATTTTTCAAAACATGTAAAAAGACTGTGAACTATATAGTACTAAATTATGGAGTTAGACTGTTTCTCACCATTTATTTTGGTGGGCCTAAAATCATGGCTCGATGGCACACTGGAGCCATCCGTAACATAACCCCTCCCCTAACACAATATCAAACCTAGAGCGCACTGCGCAAACGATCAGAAGTTGAACACTTACTTACACAGCCTTAAGTTTGCTAGCTAGCAGTGGTGTACTGGCCATCTGGCATACCCCAGTGGCCCGCCGCGTTGGTGGAGCGGTTAACTGTCAAAAAACCCATTACATTTTTAACAGCCGTCCGGCAAAACTCCTGTCCGTCTTCTCTAGTTTTACATGTTGAATAGAGTTTCTCAAGTAGAAAAACTTTGAAACAGCACTTAAGAAGTTTCTTTTAGTTTTTTGATAAGGGACAGTAGGCTACAAACATTTTTGGGTGGGGAGGAGAGGCTCTATTAAAGATTTAAATGCAATAACACACCCCCTCCCCAAATCTAATTACAGTAGCTGTGTAACTTGTTCATTATTTCCCACCATGGATACAAAACTGTTGAGAGAAGTATACTTTCACACCAGTTGAAAGTAACTGCCTTGACACTTATTAACAAGTGTCCTCCTGGCCTCAGGAGCTCAATGATCAGTTATTTCAATTCTGACCTTTTCCTGCTAAAGTGTCCTGGTGGTTATTTTATCGCACACTGTCAGAGTAACGTATTTGCATTATCTTTAATGTTATTTAGTTTTAATGTAAAACCCTCACCCTGAGGAATGAGCCTCAGGGATTCATGACATCAGAATGTGATTTATTGATGGCTTCTTATTTAAACTATTTCACAATGAACGTAACATAAGTATAAGGGATGTCACAAGAAACAAAACTACGGTACCAAATCGATGCCAAATTTCTGAAAGCATGACGGTACACATTTTTCTACAATACTGTAGGTACTGTAGTGCCCCATAGTACAGTCAGGACTCGAGTCCATGGCGTCCCGGCCCGGGGACGAATAGAACATGTGTTTGGGGCGCAGTAAACTTCCTATCGACGCACCCTATTTTGTTTTCCATATGTCACATTGTACAACAAATCCGCGTTGAAATCGGCAAGAGCTAATAAACGTTAGCTGTTTGCTGTAAGCAGCAGGTGGAGCACGATGGTGCGTTCATGCTCTATTCAGTAAAAAACGAATCTTAGGCAAAGATCAATTACAACGTTATCATGATATGTTCAGATGTAGTCTTGTAAAACGTTTTTGGCGAGAAACATGAATAAGCAATATAAAACAGATATTAGAGATGGAACAATGACCTGTTTAACAGTACATGGGATTTATTGGTTTCTTTTAGTTTTTTACCAGTAGCGAGAATTGTGGAATTGGTTAACTGGTATTGGTATCAGCTACTAAGTTTCTGGTACCGTGACATCCCTACTAAATATATGTTAAAAAGTAAAACATAAGGACTAGGAAACTTGCCATCCCTATGACTTAAGAAGCAGCTTTTATCTCTGTAAACTGTCAACCTTTAAGATGGATATGAGCCATGATCCACTTATAGTGCATTGTGATAGAAGAAAATAAAGGAGTACGAAGCACAGCTGTCCTCAAAGTTTAAATCTTCTTGAAATAAGAGCTGCTATCTGGATGATGGATGATGGATGATGACCAGCTGACCCGGACAATTGAGAAATGGTCACATAGTTATGGCACTGTTTAGTGTTTGAGTTTTGTTTTAACAAAAGGAGATTGCTTTTAATTGGGTTTAAAATTCTTTGATTACGAATCAAGGCCAACATGAAAAAACGGCAAACACGTGTCCTTGTCTTGGCTTTGCAGTAACAACAGCCCCTGTGACTCTACACCTGCCCATATACCGTATGTGACAACACAATACACAAAATTGGCACCTCTTCAACTCTCCTGCACTGTCCTTTTTTTGAAAAGCGCTCATAAAAAATAAGATCCAATTACTAAGCCGTCGGATGCCGACATCAATTACTATGTGTTAATGCAAGGGCATGATCAGATTGTTCATTGTCCTTACAGCATATACAGATGCGCATTACACTTTTATAGCAGGTGTAAATAAAGTCATAGTCCATTCAGCCCTTCAGTCAGCTATACAACGCTAGTGCATGCTGAGCTAGCATGAGCGCTGGAGCAAACGATGCCAGGGACACATGAATAAATTTAGTTTTGTCATCATGTAACGGTAGGTTGACCAACAAGCTAATCTCCCAAAAAACTCAGTGTAGTCCATTAAGCAAAGCCTTTTATCCATGACAGGCAAGGCTCACCAAATAAAAAAAATAGAAACATGCATACACATATAGTGAGAGTTTGTTTTTATTTGACTGGTTGTGAATGAGACACAATAACGTAAAAATAATCACAAACAAAATACAGTGGAAGACATAAGGAATAATAATCATAGCAATAATAGAGATTGCTTTCATCCAATTTACCATATTCATAAAGCCTTGTCCACTATTACCATTTTCCCTACTGTCCCTACACTTTCTAGGTGACACGGACAATAAAGGTTCCTATTGAATATATGGGTGACAACCATGATGCATGTGTGACTTACAATACATAACAAATGTGGTCTTTACAGAACAAATATAGTTAGATATCAAACAAATATTTCACTTTGGGTACTTGATATTCATGGCTATAAGATAGTGTTACATTCAAACTGTAGCAACAATTCTTGAGCAATGCATGCATGAATAGATCCAACATAACACATTATACCTTTCTTGATTCACTGAGAGAAAAAAGACACTTTTACAAGTGTGCTACTTGTATTTGCATTTCTCCTGTTCATCATTTGCATGTGTTATTGACAGTTCTAAAAACAAGTTGACTATAGAATGAACACATCCACTGATGTAATTTAAGAACATGAGGTGGTTTCCATCTCGTTACACCATCTTCCATTGCAGTTGTGATACCAGAAAGAAAGTAGCCTTTGATAGCTTGACAGTTTAAAAGAAAATAAATCATTCAGTATATACAGTATATATACATAGTATGTGGTGGTGATCATAACTGATAGGGCTGATATGTACCCAGACATCATACTTCTGGACTTTGCCAAAGCATATGAGTAAAGGTAATGACTGATTTATGGGAACATGACTGAGATATAAGGAAAATAATAACATACAGGGATACATTTGAAATGCAACAGCTGATTACATATATTTTTTAATTCTGTTCTCCACTCTATTCCCATATGATAGCGAGGTCATTTGTTTATACACAAATACTTGGTATGATGTCATCAAATGCCTTTGAAGAGGTTGACTACATGGCACTATGTGTATATGTACATACCAACACATGTAAAAGGATGTCCCAGGCAAATTAGAATAATCTTTTTAATAATAGACAGGTTTCAGTCCTTTATCATCCATATCTGAGAGGTTGTGAATCTTTTGGTGTTACTGTTAATGGAGGTCAATTGATTATAGATTATTGAACAATGAGGCATCTAAATTCCAGTCCATTTCCTATTTACATATGTCATCCACATGCTTGTAGATTTACTGTGTATATATTGGATTGGACTTTTCAGAACAGTAATGAGTTGATAAACCAGAAAATGATATACTTGTAAGCAAAACATGTTAGACTGTTTGCTTTTGGCACATTCGGGCCTCCACTGAACCAGTTGCTTTAAAGGGCGAAGCATAAAGGCATTATAATAGGGTTAGTGTCAAAAAACAAATAAAGATGGAAAAAAAGAAATGAGATTAAGCAAGTGGAAACAATGTTGTGCATGAGTGAGCATGTATGGGAGCAGGATTTCCACGGACACGGACACGGACACGGACACAGACACAGACACAGACACAGACAGACAGACAGACAGACAGACAGACAGACAGACAGACAGACAGACAGACAGCACAGACAGACAGACAGACAGACAGACAGACAGACAGACAGTGTATTTTACTGCGTTAAATAGGCTATGACACAAAACCACCACTGATATTCAATTTTACACAAAAGTATTAATTTTTTTCTTCCAAAACATAAATCATGAATGGATTCTCTTTAATTGTCCTCTTGTCTCTTACCTTTACTTCATACACACCATAAAGGATTCATTTAATAAGTAATGCACGAAAAGACTAGACATAAAACTTGGAAATTAAAATAATTAGAATCTAACAAACATCTATTTTTCATATCTAACGGTGCTTTCTGGGTAACCTGGAAAATGTCCTTCTATTGAAATAAAAATGATTGACAATATTAGAAAGTAAAACTGGTAGGTTCAGTAATTTGTGATATAGGTTGCAATGCTGACAAAGAAATTGTATCTGAAGCTCCTTTTGGCAGGAGCACCAGCACAACAGCTCTTTGGCTTGCATATTGTGGTATTTTCATTTGATTGACAGGTGTGTCATAGCCAGAGACGCACTGGGCAGACCCCCAACTGCCGTTGCCTCTCCTGTCAGTGTGGCTGGTTTGAAGCCGTCTACATGGATTGTCTGGCCAACATGGAGAACATGGTGAATTAGAGAAGTTGACATGGTAAATCAGTGGAATTGGCTCTGCAGTGCTTTGCTGTGAGCCATGCTTTGTATCACCACAGAGGCTGGGTTTCAGGCTATGAGTCGTGCTTATCAACCAACAGATGCCAGTGAAGGTATGTGTATGTGTGCATATTGTTGTTTTTAGCATTTTAAGTTGCCTGTTTAGTGTTTTCAAAGATCAAAGGCGTGTATTTTGCAAAAGATTATGAATCAACAGCCAAAACGAAGCTAGATCTAACTGCCATCATTCTCAATTGAATGTTATGGTATTTTAAAGTGTGTGCACTGACTTTTGGTATAACGCATGATGAAAACATGGAGAGTTATATTGAGATGTTTTACCTCTTACTTCAAGTTGTCATTTTATGTTGTCATTAAGTCAAATGTAAAAAAAATGTAATTTTATATTTTGACACGTCAACAACATTTATACTTGCAGTGGTGGAAGAAGTATTCAGAAATGTTACTTCCTAGTAAACTAGGAAAGTAGCAAATTACTAAAATTATTCAACTACAACTAAAAGTCCTGCTTTCAAAATCTCAGGTACAGAAATGTTTGCCGCAAATTATAGATCTGAAGTAAACGTACCAGCATCAAGCCACCTAATATATTATTATTATTATTATAAATGCATTACTGCATATGCAGCATTTTATGTTGTAGACTAGCTGATAGAAGTTAAATGGATTAATATCTATATACTGTTTGTTGGTTTAATCTACAACAAAGCATCATATCTTAAGGACAATGGGGTGAACTATTCCATATTTTAAAGGTTAAAATAAGACATGCTTTGTTGAATTAAAAGTTAAAAGTAGATATTTGCTATGCTTTTTTTGTTTTTTAATATTCCTGTCAACTGTTGAACAAGATAAGCTGTGAAAGAAGGCAGACATGAGTGAGCGTAATTTTAAATTGCTTCAGTCACCTGTGGTTCAATCCCCTCGAGATACGTTTCAGGTAGCATGGATACTGTGTGTGGCGACCAATAGCATTATGGCAAGGAAGAAATTGAGATATACAGTCCTGTAGGGTCTGTGTGTATGTGTGCACATGAGCAGACCGCGATAAAGATACAGTAGTAACACACATTCTTTAAAAGAGATAACAAGGTGCAGTGACAAAACAGACAGAGACATATCAACGGGAGAGAAAAAAGTGCAGCGTTTTAAATAAGACCATCACCCTGTGCTCAGACCCACGTAGACTACGGACATCCAAGCTCGGCCGTCTGTCAGTAGTCAGTCGCTCACTCCCTCCATGACCTCCCTATAGCCAGGAGCTCTAATCACTGTAAAACCGATTCATTAAGATCTGCTGTTAGTGAGAGGACACACACGTGGGTGAACGAATGGACCACAGCCAATTATGTGATTCCCTGCCAGTTAGAAAGAGATTTAGGCATTAAGTGTCTCTGAGGAGGGAGACAGTGATCACTACAGCAGATCTGCACATTATTATAGGGTTTAGAAGTATGTACGTGCGATATGTAGAGAATGATGAAGGTCGACTCTTGCACATATTCGGCATTCTCAGCCGGATTGATACAACCTGAAAACTAAAAAACGAGAGAGCTAAAACATAAGCAAAAATATTTTTAAATGGTAACTCTGAAGGATAGACACAGTAATCACACCTGACAAGTTATCTTGAAATATTAAATGTAGTTTGAGGCAGCAAGTGCTTTCTGTTTCTTGCTGCTAAAGTAACATCCCCATGGAAAATGCTTTCTCTTTGCTGTGTTTGATTCTTCAATATGATAACACAGGCAAAGGACTAAATTAGAGGCCTGTGGGCAGATCCCACCTCCGGGAGAAGCCGAGCAGTAAATCCAATCAGGACTTGGTCTATGTCTGAGTTCCAGGCTTGGCCTAACTGAAATTGTTGGATGTTTAAGCTGTAAAAAAAGACCTAAGAACAGTTTGATAACACAAGATAGTTATCAGACATTGAAGGAGTGGTATTAGTTGTTTTTGGGCCCATAGATTACTCTGGTTTAGGGAAATTGGTTACTTGTCATGAGGAATATTGCTCAGCCTGTGAATAGAGTTGTATAATGTCCTCTGTGGCTCCTAAGGAAGTTTTCTAAAGTCTGACAAAATAACCCTGATGATGTTATAGTGATGACATCAGGGTTATCTCCGATTGTGTTTAAGCCATTTTAACAGGAGGCTTGAGTTCTAAACTTAGGATGTGAAGTTTGGAAAGTGTAGGAAAGTATAATGAAAAAAGGCTATCCAGTTGTATTATGGGACATTTAGTATCCAGTTTTTTAAAACTTAATCCATTCGACTAAAAGTCAGAATATTTCAGACTCTGTGTGCATTTCCTTCCTCATTAAATTTGCAAAGCTGATTTTTAAAGTATTTAAAATCCAGCATTGTTAACTTCCATTTCTATTCATTTGGCTTTAAATGACCGGCACCTGTAGATCAGCAGGATGGTGTGGCACCATTGGCAGGACTGTGCACAACGTTGCATGTGAACAATAAAACAGGCACGCATTCATAGAAGAATGGCTCCAGAGCTCTACTGGTAGTTCTCCTGGGAACCTTAAATGAAGGTGCTTAATCGATGGATTGGAGTGTGGCTTCAACATTTTAGTCATTACTTTTATGTAGAGTATCGTGGCCACGAGGCAGATGTGCCCTGCCAGCCTCAGTGAATATTATCATGTAGGCTCTTTTATGAATCATTGTGCTCTCTTTGAGCACGCTGCTGTCATGCACTGTGACAAACTGTTACGAGAGACAGACTTTCTTCTCCCCTGGAGGGAGAGTTACGGTGGATGTTTTAAGTTTACCAGTTTAGAGCCAATTCATTTATTTTAGGAAAAGGTCCAGTTGCTGTGGTGTGAATTCAGTTTTAAACCCGTTTTTAATGCACAGGACAGTTGTATCTAATGTTAGGTTAAGGAAAGTCATTTTTACATTGCATTACATTACATGTCATTTAGCAGACGCTCTTATCCAGAGCAACTTACAGTGAACTAATTACAGGGACAGTCTCTCTGGAGCAACTTGGTGTTAAGCACCTTACTCAGAGGCACAATGGTGGCAGTCCTGGCATTGAACTCACAACCATCTGGTGTTGTATTTGGAAGCCGTACCACTAGACCACGAGGCCATCATTTTTTAGGTTGCAGACAATTTTTAAGACTGTAGCGGTCTTAAACATTTTTTATATCTTGTCCCCAGCATTGAATCTCTCCTTTCCTTCCACATTAAAATATTGAATTCAGATTTGAATGTTCAGAGGTGTTTTATGTTCCAGTTCACAGTACTGACATATCACAAAGAACTTTGAGATAGTAGTACAATTAGAAGATTGGCAGCCTTTACAGCTTTCTCCGCTGCATTTCACATCCCTGTGCTCCAGGATTGGATTTCATGGATAAAATGCCAGATCGCACTAAGAAAACTGCTTTATGGCTCAGAACAAAAAGAGAGCCAGGGACCTGCAGCTTTCACAATTTATTGCAAAAGCAGATTGTGGAACAACCGAAAGGTTGATAGCAAATTCACACCCAACCTTCCATCTAACAGCCCTTTTAAAGTCCAACTGAACTTAAATTCTTCCCAAAGGCCTTGAAAACTTGAATCTGTGATTTCTTTCACTTTTATTTTCTCTTGTTACCTTTAGGGCATAAGAAATTTGTTTAAAGTGAGAAGCAGAATCAATACGGCAATATCAAGTGAACCACTGTTAAACATCCAACTGTATTTTCCCTGACCAGCAATTCTAGGTGTTCACTGTGAGGAGTTGAAAAGAGATTAAGCTTTTGAAAGATGTTGTGAACCGTATTTAAATTTGAACTTTTCACCAAAATGAAAAATAAATAAAGTTATGTCACACAAAGTATGTTTCTAAAGTATTGGCTGCACCACTATTTGCAATTAGTACCACTATTCCACCTTCCAAAACCTACTTCAGAAATATTAAATGGCTTTTGAGGTTCTAACTTAATCAAAAACGTATTTGCATTTTTCTTTTCAACGCAAAGTTGAACCTTTTACCCTAACAGTGTTAATACTGGGCTCAAGGCAGTCATCTACAGCACTGCTGACCTAAATATTTTCTCTCACTTCCATCTCTCCTTGTATACCCGTAGATCCACCAAATCCTGCAGGTTTACACACTGACAGGAACCATCGAGTTACAGTAGCTGACTTTAGCTTGTCTGTGAGCTTCATCAGCCGGGAGATAATCTATCTGGACCATTAGCTCTGCTGTCACACTTGACTTCATTTTATTCCCTGATATTAGAGATTGACCAGAGCAGATAACATCTAATGTCTTTGTGATATTAATTGTGGATTACCTTATGTGGCACTACTGTTGACTCATTTAAATCCACTCTAATATTATTTCTTATCACTTTGTGATTTTATTACTGCCTGGTTTTGGCCCTCGGCTTGGGTTGATTTCTTTTTTCAGGTTCACTGTTGATTTACATATTCATGAGGAAAAGGTTCACTGCAACCCACAGATGAAGCTGGCAGATGCTCCTTTGATACAAGCAAGTGTTTTAATTACAGTAAATTAGGTTTTTTTGACATTCAAACCTTGGAGGATGGTTAACAAGATACTTATCTGTGATATATAAAATCCTTCAATATCTTAAAGAAGCTTCAAAGGTTGGAACATGACTTTGCCTGTGCTAGTTTCCCCTTACTTCATCTTCTGCTTAGTCATTGTTTCATTTCAGCTACAGCATTTATGTTATGATGACATTTGTTTATGCTACTGTACTCTATTCTCAACTAAATGAAAAAATAGTATTGGAGACAGAATTAAGTACATATACTTAGGGCTGTTATGTGGCAATGTGTTAGGATCATGCACCTGCAATAATATGATTTAAATAGCTCAAATATAAACATTTAAGCATACATCAACAAAATACCATGCAACTCTACATCTCCAGTTCACATGCAGGACGTTTTCATGCACAACATAATCTGATATAAACCACATCCCACACTGTGCAGTGACTATAATTAGTATGTCATCTTGCTCTGATAATCTTAGTTAGATAACCATTGTAAGTCATGGAACAATGCAATTAATAAACCTAAACATTTCTTAGCAAAGGATATCATAAAATCATAGATAAGACAATGCATGTCCGATCTAATTGAATCTCAACCAAGTGAATAAAGTAACATGGCTATCAAATGATGCATGCAAACTGGGCTAGTGGGGAAATAACTTCACTCCAGCGTGACTAATAAGTATTGTTTGCATGCAAATATGTCTGCTGTCTAGCTAGCTGTTACCTGTTTGCTGTTGCAAGCTCTGAATTTATTTTGTATCATTTTATTTGAATTGCACTATATTCAGAGACAAAAACAAAGTGTGAAAGGGAAAGCATTTGATGATAATACAAATAGATTTAACCAGTCTTTGGACCAAAATACATTTAGAATATTCTCATACACAGCACGGATCACATGTGAGGTCTAATTTAGCCACTGAGATAGAAACGAATATCAATTGTGTTTGGGAAAAATCAACACTTAAACTACAGTTTGCATTCATAGACTTCATGTTCAAGTCATTACAGTGTGTATCTGCATGCAAACCATCTTAATCATTGATTTTAAGGGTCTTCCACGATGTAGATTTTACATTAAAGGTGCAACAAATAATAACAACAAATAAAGTTCATAGATGTTTACCCATTAGCTTTAGGTGACATAGCTCTCACATGATTTACTTTAACTACAATACCTTATGTTCAGATACAGGTGCAGTCTTTAGAGAGATGGTTACATCAGCGAGGATAATGAACCCCTGAGTGTTTCATTTGAATACACAACAGCAAGCACACAGTCCATCTCAAATTCTAATAAAGATTATTTTTCTGCATGTGTGTTGTTGACTTTGTTTAGAAATTTGCTGTTTCCAAAACCTCTTGGGAAAACCATTAAGAGAAATGTAAATCAGTTCAGTCTTCAATTCAAAAATAATACATCACCCCCATATTCCTCTAACATCACCTTGATGTCAAAACAGAAAAAAATATTGCATATACAATAAAATGACAGTTATGTTTCCAATCTGAATAACTTTCTTTAGCCATCCAATATTTGCTTCTCACCAGTAAAGACAGTCGTCTTACGGGTGGAGAAATACAGACAATATATTTTTATGAAGACCAACAAGCATTGAAATAAAGCTATAGATTACCCAATAATCTTTACCAAGGCAGTGGGGCTCTTTCATTTGTTTCATTTCTGTTCGTTGTACCTGACCCTTGGAGAGAAACAAACTGCATGGATTGGATTTGTGTTGTAATTGTTGTACTGATTGAAAAGGGTTTTGTCAGCTTGATGACGTAAAATATGTCTGGCAGACATTATACGAAGTGAAACATCTCTAGGCCAATGACAACTCCTGACAACTCTTGTTCATTTAATATACTTTACTTTATATGTTTTATTAAGCTTAAGCTTGTGCACTCAGTATACATGAAGAGAATGTTTACTTTGTATAAATCTACAGACATGTGATATTTTGATCAGTGAGTGTGAATTTAATGTACTTCGAGTAACAATGTTCAGTGCATATATAACTACCATAGGGATTGTGATTTTCAATCCAAAAATAGCCTCATATGTGACCATCATGACTTCTAGGTTGCACTGAAAAAGTCACAGCTCTGACAAAGAAAATAAGCTCCTACGCCCAACATACAAGTCCCACAATTCTTAAAAAGTGCTGAGAAATGTGGGTATTTCCTCACTCTGTCAGCTGTAAAACTCTCGAACATCTAAACATCAACATTCTAAAACAGCGTTCAACCCACTGACAGACACACATCCATGAATCCTTTCAACCAATTGATGAAATTTTAATCGACTATCAGTGTCTTATCGTGAGGCTTTTGTTTGAGCCATGTGGTTACCCGCCTTACTTTTGGCACCCAACTGTGACTGCTAGTTTCTGATAAGAAAAACAGAAAACAGAACAAAACAGCTGCTTCCAGTAGCAAATGATTTCACAGTGATATTATTACCATTTCATGATTTAATACAGTTATTACTGGAGAGGGAGACAGAGGAGAACATTAACAGGAGTGACAAGTTTTGGCAGAAAGTCAGGTGGGAGCACTCATGGCTCAGAGGTCTCATCTTTTTTGAAAGTAAACAACACAATGAATGGACATTTACAATAATTCATGGACCGCAATATTGGCTACATCGGTTTATTATGGCTAAAATACTAAAAAGGACATGTGGAACATTTTATACTTCCAGTCATGCTCACATTACATTATGTCACAAGGACAATCACAAGCACAGCTCCCCACTGATAAGTACAAGGACTTCAGCTGCTTTTGTCAGGCTTCAGCTGTTAACTGGTGACTGTTGACAGAACAATCTTCGACATTGTGGAACATTTTGCTGGCATATTGCAGTCTGTTGGTTGGTTCCATGTACAGTATGTGAAGACGTTTTCAAGAAGTTGTATGCAATTAACAATGGAGTCTTTTTTATGTTTTATCAGTTTCGTTAGCTTATCTGCTTCACACTAAGTTAAGGGTTTAAAAGCCTGTTAGCTGCACATACAGTAAAGGCTGTGCTGCTCCTTACTTCCAACCGGATTGAAGTGGTTTGAAACGACAATGCCATCCTTGGAGCCCTGCACTCTTGCTAGTGTTGCTATAAATGTCCAAAAGTTGGCAAAGAAAGAGAGAAGATGCTATGCAGTTTACATGTACACTGTGTCCTACCTGAAGGCTGTACGGTATTCAATATTGTGAATCAGTATTTTTCAAGAATGTTAGAATCCACATCAGGAGCGAAGCAATGTAATGCACTCAGTGCAGGAGGTCAGAGAATAATGTCGCTCTTTGTATATAGCTCTTACAGTATGGCAGGCCATTTGCTTTGTAACCCATACTAACATATTGGATACCATGGATTTAGGCTACTTTAAATTCATACAACTATCCCACCCTTCATTGTCCACTGTTATATTTAATAGGGTGGGGTAGAGTGGGTCTGAAGGTGTGCATATGCTTTGTAAATTGAACCTATATGGGTGAAAGCATTGCTCGGCCTCAAGGGGGAATGCTTGGTTGACTTAAACGCAACACTTTTACTGCAACTGCTTCTTCAATTCGCTGAGCTCTTTTGAAGCAGAGCAGCAGTTCCGGAAAGAACAAAGAACTTTTGACTAGATGGAGAAACAAAGACAGAAGCAGACAGATAGAGACATACAGGAGACAGACAGAAAATGTCTGTGTTGTGTAAGGATGGTCGTGGAGCTGTATAAAATAACTGTCACTTGGTTGTCTGACAACGAAACAGAGTGTTAAGTTTTATCAATCCCTCTCTCAGTGGATTCTATAAGATCAGCTGTCTCCTCTTCTTGTTTATGTTGAACTATTTTAATTTTGAAGGATATAGTAGGTTTGGCTATAAATGAAATATAATATTTTTAGTTTTTAGAATCCGACCTGTCATTCTCTCTCTCTCTCTCTCTCCCCCTCTTCTGTCTATCATGCGGCTGTTCTAATAAAGGCAAAAATAGGCAAAAAACTAAATCTTTAAAAAATGAAAGAAAGTTTGATCGGTTTTTCTAACACTGACAATTCCTGTACCACAGAACGTAAAGAGCAGACACTCTATTCAGTCAATTTTATAAATATTTTCCATGATAAAGGAGACCCAGTTCATGAAGATAACTTTAGAAAGATAATGTAAAGGAAAGGAATGTGCAATAAAATACTAGTCAAATGAGTAAATATGGATAACCAAAAACAAAACAAAGAAGAAGCCGTACAAGGAACAGTTTAAACGACACTTAGAGAGTTACACCAGAGATACTGTTCTCTCAAGGGGAGGGAGCAAGAACTACTGTCTGCAAAATAAAATCAAGGTCAGAAAAGTACAAAACAGACTGACCACTAGAAACCCAACTGATCTCAGTGAAAAGTGCTGCTCTGCAACAACTCTCTTCTCCTTTGGTGACTCCCTGGGTAACAATATTCTGAGGCCAGAAGCACAGAAAAGACCCCCAGTGAGATGTAGTCCTACACTTGGAGGTTGAAAGGGGCTATTACAGAATAGATGAAGGGGGGAGGAGAACAATGAGAAAGAAGAACAAACTCAAAAACTTTTCTCACTGAACTTGAATGTCACATGATTGTTAATAGGTAGGAAACAGCTTTAAAACAGAAGAAATGTTTGTTCAGTCAGGTTACAATTATTGCTAATGCAACCTGTTTCATCAGGAAACCTGACATCTCTATAACCTCAATCTTATTTCAGCATCTTAGAACAGAAGTTGTTCCAACTGTGCAGTAATGACAGAGAAAACGTTTTGTTAATTCGTTGTGTTCTCTGGACGACCTGCAGCCTTCTCGTCCCCGCCCTCGAAATTCATAAAATCTGCTTATTAGAATTCTGCCACAAGTCCAACTGAATTCCTTGAAGCCATTAGCGGTTGTTGAGAATGGTTTGGGCTGGCCTCAGCATCGACTGTAATGACAAGGACAGGGTGCCAGGGAGAATCAATGCTTCTCTGTGGCTCAAGAATGAAACTATAACAGCAAGACTGCCCCTATTGAGTGCTGGACGGCCGTCTTTTTCAACCACTTAATTGATCAAGGCTTTATTTATCTTGTCACAAGACTTTAACCTAATTTGTTTTCCATTCGCTCACAAAGCACCTTCATTGAATAACCATGTTAACAATCTGCAGTATTACATTTATTTTTTCCCTGTCTCCGAACACACTTTAGACATTCTGTCTGTGCTAATTTACATGTAGCAGGGGCACTTTTAAACTTGTGTAATTAATTATCATATCAAACATAATATATATTTTTGTGGGCACACACACATACACAGTGTAGGCTTTTCATTAGAGAATATTCTCATTGTATGTGTTTTAATGCAGCAGAGGGAGTGGAGGGGCGGAGGGCTGAGATTAATTCCTCTCTCTTTGTTCTTTCTGAACAAAGCAGAGGTGCATCATGCATCCCCTCTTAACTCTGCAACTATGCAAAGATGTCCTTGTAATTGGGTGATATTTTTTACTGCAACCCCCGCCGCATTTCCATTACATTTCTGTCATAAAATTCCTTTCTCGCTGTCGTTAACTTAAATGAAATGTCAATACTTAGTGTGTGGAATGGGGAGCGTGGAAATGGGTTTAACACTGGGACCCGTAAACATAAAGTTTAATGCCGCCACCAAAGGAAGGGCCAACCACAGCGTGGCTTTGCAAATCAAAGAATAATAATCACAGATTTTCTCACCCAGTCATCTCAACAGCTTAATATAAATAAGTTAGTAGGACCGTCTTGTGCGCTCTCATTTTCTAATCATCACCAATTTCTTTCCCCTGCATTTCCTTTTTCTTTGCATTGAGTACTTTGCCTTTCCTTGCATACAAACGACACAATCGCTTCCCCTGTTGTACATTCCTTTCAATTTTTCTAAAAAAAACCCAGCATAATCTAATTATTTGGTATGAAGTAGTTACTGGATCGTGTATTAAGAGACACCGCTCCTCAGCTGATCTCCATCTGATGTCCAGAGGAAGATTTCCCACACAGGAACACTTTATGGGCTCATGTTGTATTACCACAGCTCTGACTGTAAGTCAGCAGGCTGCTATGAAGGAGACAGCAGCGCCAGCACAGGGTGGTTATCGCCTTAATATATTAACCCATGTTGGGCAATTTCCGGAGACAAGTTAGATGATGCTTTGATTTATTTTACTGAGCTTTAATGTTAACTAAAGTGTTAACCATTAACATACTATAAGTGGAATATGGTCATCGTTGTATATCATCTCGGCAGACGATTCTACTCCGTTTGCTCCCGTTCTCCAGTTTTATAATTGCCAACCTCTAATCCATTTCATGAAAAATGTTTTTTTGTAATTAACATTTTACATCATAACATACAAATTGTGTTAATACATGAAGAACAACTAAATGAATGGCTAAGAAAATAGATAATGATCAGAAAGCTGAGTCATCAGAGAGATGAGTCATCAACATAACACACTATTGTTTTTCCCTTTGGAGTCTTACCACTACTCACAAGATAAACATCATATCATCACATCACACACACACACACACACACACACACACACACACACACACACACACACACACACACACACACACACACACACACACACACACACACACACACACACAGCACTTGTTCAGAAACAAATGTTGTCCTGTGATGTCAAGGAAGAGTGCATACAGTGGTATCTCTAAGGTAATTAAACGGAACTAAAGGTCTGCTGTGACTGGGAGGGCTTGGCAGGGGTAGACTAATGGTAAAGCTGATTAAAGTGTGTTTTATCCCCCTAATGAAACTCATCTTCTCAGCCCACAGTATACAGACAAGTTCAACAGAGAGAGTAGCTTTACAAGCCCACGGAGACTCTCAGCGGTATGCTGATATTCTTACCTTTACATGTTGGTCATAAAGGTTCGTTTTCTTCAGGGTTACTAAAGTGAGCCAAAGCAACACTAATTGTTTGTGATAGCTTTGATTAACTTTTTTAATTTAAAAGCTGTTGTAGTTTTACAAGACTTATAACTACAATTTAAATGTACCTTCTTATGATAGATGTTTTGGTCCAAAGCAATTTACAGTGAGTGCATTTGTCTTCCATACAATCACAGCTAGATCTCATCAAAAAATGTTAATGCATCCCTCCCCAACAAACGGCTACATGTCCACGTTTTACACACAGATGTAACTGAACTACACTCTATTTGGCAAAAACACACAGGGGCTCTAATTTCATGATGGCACATGGCTGAGCTTTTTGCTGACAAAGCCACATGGTTGTGGAGTGTTTTCCTACTCTTGCCCTTTTGGTATTTTGTTGAATCACTACGAACTTGATTGTGTTCAATTTCAAAGGTACCTGTCGGTGCAGTACTTTGGACGGTGGCTCGGTGGTTAGAACTGTAATTTCACAGCAAAGGGAGTCTCTGTTGGAATCACTGAGCATTTCATGTGCTCCACTTTCCTACCACAGTTTAATGACTTGCAGTTAAGCTAATCTGCAAACTCTAAATTGTCCAAAGGCATGAATAACATGTTTAACAGAATGGCTACCTTCCCAGTGTGTCTCAGACCAGTGCATACCAACCCTGTCTCAGACCAGGTAGATCTCTGGTAGATTTGAACTTGTATTGCCCAGCTAATCTCACCTATACTTGTAACACGTCTTATCAATAAAAAATAGGACATTTCTTTCAGTATATATTCATGTATAAATGTGTTCGGGCGACTGTCATCCAGCAAAGATTGTGTACCAGCATGTGTGAAATGAGAACCGTGGAAGTGTCAGCACCCTCTGAAGATGGGAATGGCTTGTGGTTTCCCCCACCTATCCCTGCTGTCCCCTAGATTCTTATATAATTTAACCTGTTCTTAAATTGAGCAATGGTTTCTCTGAGACATGAACAACACAGTAAGCAAATGTGTGATATCCTCCCACACAAATATAGAGTGATATATATTCACTTGTCATGAAACGGCATCTCCTACAGAAGAAAATCAGTTTATTTTTGGGTGAGGTGTTTTTTGTCCGGACTGTTGTGTTGCAACTGGTCATGATGGATGCCAGTCCCACCTACACCATCTGAACATGTATTTCTCAACGCTTATTCCACTGCAGCATATATGCAGCATGCCTCGAGCCACACAATGACCAAAAGTCAGTTGCGTTGCTGGTTTAATTTTGTTCTTATTTTGTTTTCCATTTGTAATGCAACTGTCCCCTCAACATCACTGTATATTTCTGGAGTACTTTCACTGTGGGACTCTCCATCAGTCATCCCACCATCATCATTCCCTTCAGCCTCTCTATTGCTTTAATTAAATTGGAAACCAAATCAATTTTACCCCCAAAAGACCAAATCACAGTTAACATTTTGCAGTTTTTCTTGGGTAGAAATTTACATTCTATCTGTTTTGGGCTAATACCTGCCTGACAGTTTAAATTAAGTCTAAATATCCATTTTAATGGTGATTTCGGATAAATGAGGAGGCAACATGGGCGCGCTATGAAACAGAAAGCAGAATATATTAAAAGTAGACTCCTAATGTGTTTGCGCTACCATGACTTTAATTACCTGTTTATCTTTCGCGGCAACATTTCAATCCAAAATGTTCTACTTTTGGCATTTCAGCTAATGGACAGTGTATTAACATCTCATGTCACTGCCAGCACTCAATCAATCTCAATAACCTGTTTTATTCATGCACCTTATTTCTGTTATCAGCTTTGACAGTATCACATACTGCAACCAAGGATTTACCAGGATCACGTTGACATGGTGGACTGAAAAATGATCAATTATAATGTTGCCAACTCTCACTTCCCCTCTCTGTCACTTATCCCACTGCTGATAAATGGCGGATACTAATAAATAATCTCACATTCTGAGCGGTTTATGGAGTAGGACTGCCATTAATTAGAGTGACAGACAAGTGGAATATATTAAGACGATGCATAATGAGTATTGCTCTACTCCTCTTTCACCTATTTCCCTCATTTTTTGCCAATAATTGGAAGAATTTGTGAGGGAAGCTATTGTGAGAAAAGTTGTCACATACTAGGTATAGAACGCTAACATTTTAACACTTACAGTTAAAGTAACACTCGCAGTAAGTCAACACAACTGAGTTCCCCCCAAGATTAACAGCAACATGAATAGGACACAAGGCTTAAAATATATCCACAAACTGTGTCATGTTGTTAGTGTCCAACTGTGTTTTCCAAATCCAAAATTGTTCACTCAGGGGATGTTTGGATTTCCAACCTAATAAAAACCCTCATACAACCAACAGCTATTGTATTATTTGTGTTTTAACTACAATATATGATACAATAATAGATGGCGAAAAACTCCTCCTCCTAGTTAATCTTCGCTGATGACAATGTTCCAATCAAAGATGGAACATGTTGCCTTGTTATTGATTATATACCTTTCCCGTGGAGACAAGAGATGCTACTGTTGCATCTGTTTGAAATGCACTGTATGTTACCATCCAGCCATTTCTGTATGTGGTGCGATATACTCCTATAAGTAACTGAGCCTGTATATACATCAAAACAATCTTTATATAGTTATTCATATTCAAAATGTGTCAGTGTCTTGTGGTGAGGGTGGTAGCTGTTTATTTGTTTATGTCTGTGTGTGAGAGTCAGACGATGGAAACAGTTTCATGCCAATGACAGCAGACAGTCTCACAGAGTGATTGGCACATTGCCATTCAACGTAGCTGAGCCTAACACAGCATCAATAAAAAGTCTCCACCTGTGTTGCATAGCTAAATAAAGCTATGAGCAGTTAATGTATTGGGAGCCAAGCTGTAAACAGATACATAACTAAGAAAAAGTGCAAGTGAGTTGACTATTTTTAGGAGACAGAAAACTGTCTGAAGTAAGCAAGTTTGGCGAACAATATGGCCTTTGCTGATAAGAAGCACACGTTGGATGCTATATAGTGCTGCTACCCAGATAACCCATTCCCTCGTTTCTCTCTGCTTTTGCTCTGTGTTGTTGTTGGTCATCTGGAAGTCAGTTAAAGACAGTGATTTATGCCTAGGGCTTCATGCAGCATAGCCTCATTACACACAGCCATGTTGAGAATCAGCAGATAATTACAGTATACATCATAGACCTCATGGGGCCCAGCAGATTCAGTCTACTGGCCTGTCACTTAGGCCATAGGGCCTCAGGAATGAAAACGTGGATTCTAACCTCATTTGGAATATCATTTGGTCTTCATTTTACAGGAGTTCCTGTTGGAAATGTGTTGTGGAATGTTGAATTGGCTTGTTTTAATTGCTCTGCTGTGAATAGTCATTATGGATAATGATTTTTTTTTTTCTCCTGGTTTATCTTTATTCATTGTAAAGACAGTAAAGAGTCAAGTGAATTTGAGGGCTGTAAAACAAATGATGACTTAAAAAATAAAAAAGCATTTTACATGGCAATATGTTTACTTTTCTTTGCTGCGGAGTATATTGGGTTTGTGAGCTCTCAAAACTGAAGATTCTTCTATTAACAGACTTTTTTTTTCAATCTTCCATAAAGGGAACATTAACTCGTGCCCGAACTGAACTGAACCCTGAATATCTGGACCTCCGTCCGCGAGCCGAGCTGAACCCTGAATATTGGACCCCTTGCACCCCTTTAGTGAGTACTGATTGTTCCATTTCTCATTAAATGATCACCATAGATTCACACATCAGTACTTTTAATAAGCTCAAATGATGTTGTACAGTAATTCTACTTTACCACCACATGCAAAGGCATGTTAAGCTTATGATTTGTTAGACTCAGTATGATTTTCTCATTCATGACTCCATCTATGCCTAGGCATGCATGTATGACTCACTGTACTGACACAGACTCTGCTTTATTCATATCTTCCCTATAGCATGTTAAAGTATATTTTGCCTCTTACTTACAGTGACGTATTGTACTTACAACATCATTACATTCAGGGCCTAATGTGATGCTAATATTCATGACATTTTTACTTGAGTAATGCATATTTGTCTCATTACCTCCATGCTTAGAAAACACAGTGCTTGATAGTCATCTGGGGGTTGGAGGAGGTTTGCTTGTGTTGCTTTACTTGCACACTGGTGAATCTTAATGATGTCAGTTTTTCTTACTCTCTGTTATCAACTGTATCAACATGGGGAGAGTTTCTTGTAGCAGTCTCACCATATTCTGCTTTCATTGTGAACAGCAATGCCAAGTTTATTTACTTTTTGCCCCTTCATGATGAAGGAATAATTTGCTGTGTGTAAATTCCTTACTCACAGTTGGATATTCTTCTCTAGAAGCGGCTCTCTTTACTTTTTTTCTATCTATATCTATCCATCCTGTAAATATTCTTCAAGAGCTCTGCATTGTGTGCATTAGAATATTCAACTTGAAAACTTGAACTTTGAGGTTTCTCTGAGTTTTGCTGAGGGATCAGTGAATCCATATAGTTATTGATTTTAATACGTTGTTGTCAATAGAGCACTGTGTGTGTCTCCTCATTGTAAGCGTGTTCTATATCTCTGCTGCCCTTATGTTATTGTTGTCTGAACTATAGCTGAGGGATTGTAATATACATAAAAAATAAGGGCAAATATTCTGAACCACTCATACTAATTCTAGCTTAAAGACGTAAAAAACATACATATATTGATCGGTGCATTTAACATCGTGTGGGAACGGTTTTATAACAAATTGCCTTACAAATCATTGTCTTGTAGTTATATTCTCATTAGTTGTAGTCTCAGATTTCCCTGCATTAATCATTCATCACCTGTTGTTCTCCCTTGGGTCCACCATCAGCAAAATGGAAAAGCTAACAATACAGAGGTATAGACACAATGTAAACACAGGGAAGTGAGGTCCCTCCTACCCAAGCTCCCTTGGGCTGGCACAAACAGACTGAGAGAAAGACTCCAATGTGAATGCATTAGTATGTAGACAGCCACAACTTCTTCCTGTGTACATGCTTTGTGGGCCACTTTCTTTGAAATGAATGGACTGCCATGTTTGAATTCTTCATCCCTTGTTTAATCAGTCCATGGCTGCGAGCACAAGATGCCTTACGACCTCTGTCTGCCATATTCTCCGGCCCCTCCACACAATCACACATCCTCTCCTCAGGCGATGTTTAACTATGTTAAACTTACAACTTACAATAAACTGGGCACAAAGTGAAAGCAAGTACTGCACAGTCATATCGTAATGTTCCACTGCCAACCTCGTCTACAGTGTAGAGAAACTGATGACCTAAGTATCTCTTCTTCTCTGTGTTTTTCCCTCTCTCTAGACTTGTACAATACATCAGGATGTTTATTAAAGAGCCACAGATGTAGTTTATGTACCATCCATGTACATGTCTCAGGTATCCCTTAGGACCCCCTTTAATGTCCAAGAAGCTGCTTGTAGACATTGTTACTCAATATGTGCAATTTCATCAAACGTAAACCCCATTGGTGATTTAAATAAACAGGAAATATCCCTGTGTTTAAAGTTTATTCTTACAAGTAACAACGCAGTGGTAACACAGCACCTCGTCACTTGTGCAAATACATAATTCCTGCTATTCTTATTAGATCAGATTCACAATGTTAAGCTCCATTAAACAATTAGATTTGTATCTTTGCTGTGAGACATCTTTCTTTTATGAACCTGAAACATTTCCCCCAAATATATGAATGGTTAAGGAACCTGTAATATGATATATTGGACAGTCTATGTTATTTGTCTCCCTAAAGCTTACAAAGTCAATATTTGGACTTTAGCCTGATTTAATGCACATAATTACACATCTTTTTCAAGCTGTATTCAACGGGAGATCTCTCTGGCTTCGTTAAAGCACTGTGCTGTTTGCTTATTGGGCCTCCCCGGACCAAAGAAGCTCAAAGACAAACACATGCATTTGGGCACACACATATACACAAACATGCTCGAACACCATCACCACAGAGGAGGCCCCTTTATTCCTGCCCAAGAGAGAATGATGACTCTCATTATCGCCTCAAAGCAAGATGGCCACAGCACCTTTCCTCTGTCATTCGGAGCGCATCAGGAAGTTGTTGTATGGTGAGGGAGGGGGTGTTTAACTAGCAAGAGCTAACGTGAAAAGACACAGCTGACTGAAATGATTTCTCCTGGGCTGACAGTCCTTGGCCACGCATACACTTTCCCTTCATTAATTGTTTCATCCTCCAGCGTATTTGTTTTGCGGCAGGATAAATACATTAAGAAACTGGGAAAAGTCACCTTGTAGACTGCATGTGACCCACTGATTTATTGGGAGTTTTTCACTCTGTGGTCCCCAGACTCATATAGATCAATATATGTACTGCCATGTATATTTATTACCAGGGTCTGGAACACTGGAGTTTCCAAATGTATTACAATATTGGCGTGCAGGGAATCCAAAACAATCAAGGCTGTATGCCCACGAGGTTTTTCTGTATGCCAATAAAATAAACTGTGATACATGACGTCCCTTATTTCAATTCACAAAATCAAATAAGATTACCTGACAATTTAGAAGGACATTAATTTAGCGTAAGCTGTTTTTCGTGTTAAAAAAGAGAAAGTAAGCTGCATGCATGACAAGTGACAAGTCATTTAGGTGTGCATATTCTTGTTTTTGACAAGTTGCTGACAAGTTGACAAGTTGTTAAGATTAGAAAGGCAGGAGTATCATCGGAGCTAATAACGGAGCGAGAAGATAAAACACTTGAATTAATTGAATTTTAGATAATTTCACTGAAAAGAATGTCGGTGGTAAAAAGGAAGGGGAAGGAAAGAATCGCCACCGCCATTAGACACCATTTCGAACTGTTCAGAGGAAAAATATGTAGTTACTTTATCGATGCTAGGAGATGAAACAGCATGTATGTAGTTTACTTGGAAAATTGTGACCTTCAAAAGTAACACATTATTTCACAATCACTTCCAGTATTCTTACAGTAAAGGAGGCATTAGGTATGTTGTCAAAAACAATCCTTGTAGGTGTCACTGTGGAGGCTGAAGTTGAGTCAATGAGGAACACAGTTACGTGGTTTACACACTAAAATATTCTTATTGACAAAGTCGGAAGATCACATTAGCAAAATGCTACTGACACTTGCAGCTATTAATGTTGACAGTATGTGGTCCTTTGAAAGAGACTGTGATGGAGTGCTACATCATATTTGGGTGTGAGCTGAGACGACAAAGAAGACGTTAGGGGGTTTGGAAATATAATAAAAACCAGTAATCCTACTTCCTAAGATACAGATTGGAAACTACACAGCAGTGCATGAGCTACAACTCTTTATATTCTTCTTCAGATTTAGATTTAGAAGTGTTTATTTAGTTGTATTTATTTTACACCAATAACTGTTCTTCAGCTCTTACCCTGAATAGTGCTTTGCAGCACAGAATGCAACAAGCCAATGGTAATATTTTGAATAGCCTTCTGTGAATCAAGTAAAAGAAATTGCAATTCTAGACCACGCTAGCCTTTGTACAGGAATGTTATTTTCTGCAACAAAGCTTTTTTGTTCAGATTTGGAAATTGCTGCATGTTTTACAGGCTCTGTTGACAGGAAAACTTTAAGGTGAGATTCAACAGCGATCCTAAGAGAGGTGCAGTTGTCATCATGTGTGTTTTCCTGAGACTGTCGCAGAGTGAAAAAATTTGATAAAACCAGAGAGAAGGGAAAAGGCTGGGGGTGATATTACTTTATATGAAACCGGTTCTGCTCTATTCTAAAACTCACAATGATACTGCCTCTATACATTACTATGCTTTAGTCAGCCTTTCCGCTTTCTCAGAAACACGATAGTCTTTTCCTATTATGGTAAGGCACAAGCTTACTAAAATAATTGTAATTATGCCAAGAGATTCTGCCTAGGGAAAGCTACAATTGTTTACATTCAGCAATTGCTAAATAATGCAAGCTGTCTCAATAGGAGGTAGTATTTTCTTTGTCTTTTCCTTTTTTTCCTGTACTGCAAATCACACACAAAAAACCACATGCACACTTTTCTTGTAATACTACTCTTATCCTACCCTTCATCATCTACGTTGCTTCTTATATTACATGGATGATTCAAGTTGTCCAACACACACTGAGCAATCAATGCGATCCATGAGGGTGGACTCATACACACTCTTGCTTCTGACAGATTTATGTATTGTGGTAGTTACTGGAGACAGACTGATGCACAGTGGTCGATCCATGGATGCATGCAATGTGCTTCATCATCAGCCACGTAAATTGGAAAGTTTTTATATACTACTGCTTTATTATATATCTGTGTTTGGGCTGTTTGAGGCTTTGTACCGCTTTGTGAAATATAGCACTAGGGGCCAATAAGACAGATAATTAATAAACATTCATATGGTATATTTTAAATCAATGGTACTACAATTGCATATATCTTTACTTACGTAAATAAATGATCTAAATCCTATAAAAACTCTCTAAATACATTTCATTTTTTCTAAAAGGTTCCAGACCAAAATGGTCCGTAGTTGAAGAATCACCCATATATTTTCTGCACAGAGTGGAAACCTAGCAACCTGCCCGAAATCATAAGGCAAGAGTGAAGTCAAGAGTAATGGCAACGACCTGGATTTAGCCGCAGTAGCTTTGTATGACACACTACTTACTCTTCTTACTGTTCGACTTTCTCTGAAGGTCAGTTTAGCCATTAGCTAGATCAGCCTAACACTGCGTGCCCCACCTCTCCACTCCAATTCTTCTCATCTCCTTTCTCCTCACTTCTCCTCCCCTCTCCATGCTCTGAAGAGAGAAATGATGGGGCTAAATTTATCTTCACACAAACCAGAGCTAAGATGTTAAAAGAGAACACCTGCCAGCTTGGTGACTGTCCGCTGACCGTGATCAACATCACCGTGGCAATGTGTCGGTCAAAATAACATTTCTCCCCTACCCTTCCCTCCATCCTTCTTTGTTTTTATCCTCCTCTTCAACTCGATCCTCCCATCCCCTGTTTTATTAACAACGGAGCTGGTGGCTTGTGATAACTGGTCACTCCTCCAGGCGTTGAAAGGCAAGGACACTTTATTATCCTAGCTAGATGGATGGGTTGAAATATTGCCTGCAAGTGGTAGAGCCTGCCAAATCCTCCAGTCTTAAAACCCCTTTGTCTCTGACAAGGAGGAACATTAGTGAGAGGGCCAGGTTCTTGGATAGGGATATGCTTCTCTGAATATAACACGGAGAGAGAGTAAGGCCGACACAGACGTGCATATGTGTGGAAAGGAATCCACAAATAACATGTCTTTGTCTCTCTATATGTAACAAAAATGTCTATGAAAACCTCCTATTGCAGAGCCTAGCGGCTGCATTGTATCTCTCTCTGTCCTCCATACTCTACCCATATGGGTGTGACATGTGTATGACAAAGAGAGAGAGGGAGAGAGAATACTTTGTATACATTAAAATGATTAACATGGTGCAGGTAGACAGCCGGCCAGCCAGACAGCAGGGTCACATATTAATTAGTGTCCTAATTATCAGTGACCTTTACCGCACAACAGTTGCAGACGTGCTTTACCCTCTGTGTCTCTGCCAATTCATTTAGGAATATGTAGCCTATTTGCAACTGGCAAGTGTCATTAGTTCATGCATCTTAAAATAAGCTTTGAGAAACAGCTGTTGTGTTTCAGTATATCTTTGCTTTTATACATTTTAATGATTTTACATTGGGCTGTGTATAGAGATAATGAGAAATAGCAAATATGCTACCTTGTTTGCATTATCGCTCTTGGTTTCCCTTCGTGAAGTTTTGAAAACACAGTGGTGAGACACGGTTATTTTTCAGCCAGTACAGCGTCGACACAGTGGACACATGAACAAAGTTGATGAAGATGCAGAACCCAAACCATTCCGTTTTCCCTTTACAACTTGTGCAGCGTAAGGCATAGCTTTCTAGCTCACAATGCGGCTCAATGCTAAATTACTCTATTTAATCCATTATTTCCTGTATTTACATCACCAACACTTTCTTATAATTGAAAAGAGGAAGCTGTGCTCCTTGTCACCCGCTTTTCACAGCTCTTTGCCAGAAAGCGCTCCTCATTTGCTTTGCAGTGTGCACTCTCTCGATAGTGCAGACAACAATTGGAGGAGGATGGATTTTGTTTAAAAATCGAGTGATTTATAAAAGGCACGAATCATTTCAAGTCATGTTTGTGGTCAGTATCTCCAAATATGACTCGGCAAATAGGAGCTTTGGTTTAATTGTTGAAACTGGTTCAAAAAGCTTCTTACGTTTGCAAAGTAAAACAGCTAGACAAACTTAGACCGTAGGCAGGGAGTAGGTCAGGTCGGACGGATGGACTCAAAGCAGCTGACTGACAAAGCAAGAATGTAGTCTTCTATTTAAGCTATATGATCTTGTCCTTGTATTAGTTGAGTAATCAATTAGGGTGGCAGAGGAATATTTATATTCCATAGTCCTGGCTTTCACTGATTTCCAATACATCTGTGTGCACCTTGTACTAATAAAGCCATGGGATTGAATGGACCTGTTCATACCACATAGTTCATTTATGAATAAGAACATGATCATTTACACCATTATACATGTGTTTGAGGTTCCGAGGACACTGAATAATAATCAAGGATGTACAGTGTTTCAACATCCTTTAAGAAATATAATAGGTTAAATACACCCAAGAACGCAAGCCATTTACAGCAAAGAAACATTTCGTATGAATGACAATAACTCTCTTGAAATAAAGTATGCAATAAACTTCATACCACGGCGAGCAAGGATGAAGCCACTAATAACTCTTAGATACACATTTGCTACACATTTTGTACATGAACTCTTATGCACAAGGACAAAACGTGTGCTATTGCATTATTTACAATAGTCTTGTGCAAGAAAAATACGAACTTACAGAACTTTGCTGGTTCTGAATCAGCTTCCCCTTTAAACACAATATTCACATAAAATGTCCATCTGGCATCTCTTACAGAAATATTCAGCTATGAAGTTTTATCACTGCCTCAAGGACCTCCTTTTACACGGCATGCTCATCGTCCATGCTTTTTTAATTGAATTAAGAAGCACTCAGTGTGGCATCTTTGTTATTGTTATCTTGTAGGTGTACAGGGTTATTAAAGAGGGAAGCATGTTAAGTCATTTGTTATCCCTGGCATTCTAATAAACATGTTGGCTTTGGGCAAGGCCTGTAGGTTGTCTGTGCATTTCAGATTGATACTCCTGCCATATCTCGAGCTATACACCTCATTATCCTAAGAGGATGCTTAAGAGGAGATGAATCTGGGAGAGAGTGTGGAAGACAAAGCATGAGAGAGGTAAACTGCTCCACATACTAGTGTTTCTTCTTTTATAGGAAAGAATCAGGAATACATTTCAAACTATGCATGTGCATTGGAGAGCTGCAAGAAGAAAACATCGACGGAAAATGATTTGGAAATGATGTCGTTTTGCCACTGGGTATTTAGAATAGGTTGTGTAAAATAGCAGTCAAAAGGGAATAAAAACACATACAACAAAGACATTTAACCTCATCGCCCCAATTATTCCCAACTGAGATCCTCGTTTATTTTGCAAACTTCACCTCGAGCACTGGTTCCTGACACATATAACCCCATGGGTTTTGTGTCAGGAAAGGCTTGATTTTACTAATTGGTACAGAAACTGTTAATTGGAGCTGTGGAAACAAGAAATGTAGAATCGCAGTGTACTCTTTTGGGAAATGTGTGTTCAACCTCATTTTTCACCTTTACTCATTGTTTTTTTTTAATATCTAACTGCGGAGAGAACATATATCTGTTGTCACTAAAAATGCCCAGTGGATAAATTCAATACAAAAATCAAACATAATACATACAGCACTATATACATTTAGAACTTAGTAAGATGTGAAGGCCTTAGTGTCATATTTTCAAGTATTCAAGGACCCTTTGTTGTTATTATGCAACACAGAATTGCACAACGGAAAGCAGCTGTAGCTTAGTCCATTTATAATAAACAGGAAAAATAGGACAACAAAAACAGTAAAAGAAAACAGTAGAGCATTTATTTAAAAGATTTGCATCAGGAGAAATGTAAACAGCAGCAACAAACACAATGGTGAATTGTCTGGGTCGATACAATTACTGACATCCTTAACATTAAAACATCGACATAAGGGAAACATTGTCCGTCAACTTAGACCTTTGAGCACCAAGCATCATTGATGTAAACACAGTCTGCCTCCTCTCGTCCCACCAAAGCCCCACGCTCTGTCCTTCGGTCCGCCCGTCAAGTGCAACAGCGTGATCTGGTATGCCACAATGGAGCCAGGTCTCTGTAAAGATGTGGACTAAGCACTTTCTGATCTCCCGCAGCTGGGTTAGCCCCCCTAATACCGGTCTGAGTTTGGGTATTAGCCAATACTGAGTACCGAACAGATACCTGTGCTCGTTCTTTCCCAAAATGTAAAACCTACCAAAATGACCTTACAACAAAAAGTGCAGAACATTTCCTACCATTACAAGCTTCACGAAGTACATTTTTGATAATGTTAGCTAACCGCAAAAGTAATTGTCATTATCCTATGGTTAGGATCACTGCATCGCTAGTTTACAGCAATATTAGCATATGAGTGTTAAGCTGCTATTATTGTCATTGTTGGGGTATTTTTGAACTGCACTTTTGAAGAGAGCCCTTAGCGATCAGTTTTTTCCAGTTTCAAAGTCTTATCAAAAAGAAAACTATTGATAAGATTGACAGATATGCAGGTGGGTCCATAGATAAATAAATATACATAGATATACATATATATATATATAGATAGATAGATAGATAGATAGATAGATAGATAGATAGATAGATAGAGAGAGAGATAGAGAGATAGAGAGATAGAGAGATAGATAGATAGATCTTCTCAGGAGCCAAACAGTCATCCCCTCAAATGATTTTCCATTATCAGCAACATTAGCAGCTTTAAACTCCCTGTCACTCTGCAGAAGCCTCATGCTGTGCACCTTGGGACAGTACGTGCAATTTATCATGAGAAATCATCATCAAAAACAAACAGAGTAAGCTTAAAAAGGCATCAACTGTGAATGGGAGGAACATCCCTTTCTCCCTTCTGCAACAGTTCTTGTTCTTCTTTGGTGTTCGAGTTGCTTACTGTTACCCAATATGTTGTGACACTGACAACATTTCTATTTATTTATCTTTTTAGTTTATAATGCAAATTGGTTTCAGAGAGACACACCGTCAATGTGCACATATCACTGCTTAGTGAAAAACACATATTCTTCGAAAATGTCAACTCTTCAGGAACTCAAGACTAGACTTGTTTTTTCATCTTTGTCACAATCTACTTTTGAGACGATCCACTTGAGTTTGAAAGGGCTCCATGAGACTGAGAGGTTGGAACATTTTCTAAACCCCTTAAAGAAGCATGTAATTCCTCAATGTATCTGAAAAGTCTCATCACTTTATCATTTGATGAAGGCTGGAGCCATGTGCAAGAGTTGTTTAAGTTGATATAGACTAGTCAATTTAGAATAATAATAATAATTTTTATTTGTATAGCACCTTTCATACAAGAATTGCAGCACAAAGTGCTTCACAGCAAAAAACATAACAATTAGTACAAGGACAGAATAAAAGCATTTACAGTACAATAATCACAGTGTAGATGTAAATGAGTCTGAAGTACCATTATAAAAATAGCCGAATTAAAATAGCAGATAAAATAGCAGAATTAAAATAATATAATATAGCAGAAATACAATTGTATAATAATAGCAGATAATGCGTTATGGTTTCCCCAATTGTTAGAGTTGTGTTAAACTTTTAGACTTCTCTGGTCGATACTTTACTTCCCTTTGTCCCCGTTGTACAAAGTAAGTTAAAACACAATCGTCACTGTGAGTCCCAGATTTTATTTATGGTAAAATCCAGATAAAACCTTTTCAGTCTAAGGCAATATCTGACTACTCGTCTTCTCTGCTGTGACTCGTATGAAATACCTCTGTCAAATATCTCTTAAGTCAGAGGACTTCAATATTTAACTACTCAATATCTCTGTCAAATATCCACCCTTTCTTCCCCTTCTCCTTTCCTTACTTTAAATGATGATAAAACCATTTCTTCACTTGATTTTTTCATCAACGCCAACCAAGCAGGCCCATCAAGAAGCAAACAACACAAAACCCACAAATTAAGCTAAAACGCGTTATGGTAAAATATATAAAATATCACCATTAAAAGACTAAAGTAAAGAGATATGAATAAAGTTAAAATATAGTAGATAGTCAAAAAATGTATATATAGTTATAATAATAATAGCAATAATAGTAACAATACAGTTACAATGATATCTTGACAGTGATAAGAACATTTAGGAATGAAAAACACCACAAACAAAACTAAACATTCTGATTGTAGCTAATTATTATTATTATTTTTTTTTATAACTTTGTAGGCCATTTTTATTTTGGTAGTGGCAAGTCCTTTTATCTTTATTAATGAGGTACATGTGACCAGGTGTCATCATCAAAAACTTCCCTGTAATAAAAAATCGGTTGCTGCGGCAGCTTTTGATGTGGTGCCCAGTTCTGAGAACCCATGCAGTTCAAGTCTGGGTACTTACAACATTTTCGATATGTACAACATACCCACATGAAGCCAGCAGTGCAGTCCACATGTTGGAATTTGTCCAGAGTGCGTTGGAGGATCTTTCAGATGTTTGACATGTAGAACTGAACCAGGAACATTTGTGTGATATCACAATCTTTATCTGACACTGGAACACCAATTGTTGCACTTTTTTGCACTTTCTTTGCGCATTTCTGCTTAGTTCACACTTGTATAATAGTATCATAGGGTTCTTTACTAGTTAGTCCTCATCTTCATATAGTTAGTAGGCCTATATCCCATAACTATGGAAGAGTTGTAAAAGTGTAAAAGGGTTGTTTAAATGTTTAGATTGTGTTACACGAATAGTGTTGCTACACGTTGACAAAGTATTGCATGCCAACATATTAGCTTAGTACAGCATTTTATAGTAAACACATCCATAAAGCTGTGAGTTATAAAACCCTATCTGCAAGAGGTGTACAAGTTATTGCATAACCCCGTTATTGTGGTGCATTCCTCAGCTTGAGATAAAACAGTGAAAGGCACCAGATGAGTAAAATAATTGGTAATGAAATGTAGCCTTGTATCGAAGCTATCGGCTGTTAAGCAGCACAATCAGACTGGAATAGGAGACTTGTTCTTGACCACATGTATGCACCAATCTGCTGAGTATATATTTTATTCATTTGAATAGTGGACCATAGAAATAATGGTTCATTATTTGTCAACCACATAATTGTACTCTTCTCTTGTTGTCTGTTATAATAAAGGAAGAAGCGGTTAGTATTATGAGCCTATAGATGCAGCATTCTGTTCACTAATTTCACATAAGGCCCTGTTGTAGTTACAGTTACTCTCTGCTAAGTGCATCTTTAAGCCAATGTCAGCTGTGCTGCATCCTGAAACACATAGAAATGCAGTCAAACATTTAATGGGTCTGTACAAGGACAATGATAAACTAGGTGCTATAATAATAGTGTAGCACAAACGTGGTCCTTTTGAATCTTCTATAAATGTCCTGCTTCCAAGTGTATTTAAAATGAATAAGTAGATTTGATTCGGTGGGATTTCACATCATTTAGAATTTTATGAAAGCCTGTTTTTTCTACTTTCTTGGAAGACTTTTTACTCCAACTGTCAGTGCATTGTTGGGCTTTTTATCTTTTAAGCAAAGGGCATTGGTTGAAAGTCATAACACCTTTACCTCCCAATAGTCAAAAGAAATAAGTTTGATACAAGCTGCAAGTTCATTTCATTTACTAAATATTCCCCTGAAAGACATCCGAGGCAGAGAATATGGTATGCATTGATAGAAACTGTCAGGAATTCCCTCGACTTGCTCGGGTTATTGTTATTTTATAGCTCAGGAACAGGCAGCATATTTAATAGAGCCGGCTCTTAACAAATAGAGCCACAGAGCAGTGGCGATCTTGATCAATGGTTTACCTGAGGGACAGGAATCTATTTGAGGATATAACAAGGAATTAGAGTCATTTTGTGCTTTTATGTTTTTTTGTGCAGAATGCCATTTCAACACCTAATCGCATGTATTCAATCCAGGCACTTTCCCATATACATATACACATTCACATTAATACATGCATCCACATAAAATAAGTTCATAACTATCAGCGATCTCTTGCTGATCAGAGGCCCCTGAGACCTGCCAAACAAAATCAACTCACAATATGAGCAGAGTTCTGTGATGAATATTAAATGAAAAGGGGTAAGAATTAAGCTAAGGTGCAGGAAGTTAAATTAATAAATAAATGGGCTCATATATATTTATAAATATAGAAATAAAAAGTTGAATCTCCTGTGGTCAGCCTCCATAGACCTAGTGGTCTTTGAAGGCATCATTAGCTGGTTTTATCAGCACATTGACCCTAAAACTTGTACCTGAGGGGCCTGACTGTAGTGGTGCAGGCGTGAGCATATGAGTCTTGGATGGATGAAATAAGACTTTGAAGTGGATTTTCTATTTGAAGGATTATACATCAGGGATTTTGATTCATGCCCATTTTTTTGTCCTCGAGGCTATGTACTTGTGCGGGTGGAAAGAGTTATCGTTCACAAAATTATTAATGTATTTATTTTTTAAAATACAACAATAAAGTTAATGAGTAAAAAGCTTGGCAGTTGGTGCATTCAAATCCTGTTTTCCTCTATTTCTAGTAATGAAGAAAAACTACAATGTTACTACAGCACTGTTGAGATTGAATCCTCACAAGACTACATAAAATTGATTTCTTTAATCTTTTACATAAATAAACCAAAGATTTCAGGTCACAAGATAACAAGGACGCCTGAAGCGCTGAGAAATGTTGTTTTATTGTCATCTCCAAAGCCTTTCAACCAATCCAATTGTCTTTTACCTCCAGTTTGTTTTCTTTTTTTTTGATTGTACAGTAAATTGGAAGTATAAATACCTTACAATAAAGATGTTTTTTCAATACAGATGACAATCTCATAACATAATCATTTCATATGGATTTTCCTAATCCTAGTGTATGTTGTCATGACCTAGTTTAGTATTGAAATTGACTGAATACCTTTTACTTGGTAATCCTAGTAGGCAGCCTTTCAGCCTCAATGGCCTATTTCAAGAACAAATAAATGTTTTGTTTTGAAACTGTCCACTAAGCCATGCCATCCGGAGTAGAAAGAATGTTAAAGAGAATCCACTGCAATTTTAAAGTTTCAAAATAAAAAGGAATTTGCAGCGTGCAGAAGCCCCCCACCGACAACTATCAATATCAAAACAAAGACAATTCTAGTATACTGAATCAACTATTTTGACAAACTGTGTGAAAAGTAGCCCCACATGCTTGAGGGGAGAGAGACTTTCCCATATGGCAACACCTTAATTCCCCTGAATAATTTCTATGAAAACAGTGTCTTTTGTATGGTTGTGCATTGTTCTGATTTACTCAAACAGTAGAGGGGTTATTGTTTCCAATATGTTAATGCTGTTTTTCCTGCAGGAATACTGTCTTTGAAGTAATCTCTTTGAGTGTGTTTGGTTCAAGTACCAATCTCAGGGGAGGGGGTTGAACTTCTAAAATGTAATTTTCATTTTACCACCCTTGAATAGTCTTATATTATGGCAGTTCTAACCTTGAGCCGTCAAAACAGATAAATCCTTGCAGATTGTATTCTGATTAGATTATCTGCTTAATCTGTAACACATGCATGGAACTGCAAGAAGTAGAAATGCCACTTGCAAGGCAGAGTAAATGCAATAATAGCTGGATTCTAATACTTACTGGCAGATAGCGATGATACCAGGAGCAAACTATATTAATGGAGCTCTGATTCAACAGCTAACAATAACCCAATTTATTACAGAAAAAGATGACTTCCCTGCATGAGTTCTCTAATGGCCCTTTCCACAGTAGCGACTTATCCAGGAACTCAGGGACCGCTTTACGCTCTCGGGAACCTTTATACCTGCTTTTGGTCGGGACATAGAACTGAACATCTCGGATTAGTCAAAGACTACATGTGCAGCGCTCATTAGACTGCAAACAACACGGGTAATCGCTCACATTACATTTGATGTTGATGATGTTTTAATTGCAGTTATAAAGCTAACTTATCTACAAACACAACAAGATACAGACACACGAGGAAGTGGGACATTAAGGGAGAATTCTTTGTTTTGGCTTTCAACAGCAGAAAAATAACAATCAGTATTTTCTTGCTACATTAGAGCAATCTTACTTTTCAAATTCCTTTGAAGATCCTCTCCATTTCTTTTTTCAACATCAATTTAAACTTTACAGTTGTGCAGTAATTCATTAGAAAAGAACAACATGATATTCATGTTTTGTTGTCTCACCAAGTGCACATTTTCACACCTCAAGCTAGACGTAGTCGGACAAGATCAATGACAGCTGGCTTGAGCTTTAGTACAGTACAAGCCTTCACTAATAGTATTTACAGTATACTAACAATATACTGATTTTTATTTCTCCAGTTGTTCCCATAAATTAATGTTCGGGGGAGTATGAGCATATTGTGTGAGTGTGTGTGTGCACATATTGTATGTGTATGTGTATGTGTATGTCTGTGCCTTTTGGCAGACATTTGTGAGTATGAGTGTGTGTCGTCAATGACTGATAGATGTGATTGTGTTACCGTTCTGCAGGCTCCAGCAGACAATCCCAGCTTTCTACCTTTGATTAAGGTTCTATGCAATATCATTTTGACACCTGCCGCTGTTCTGCACCACTCGTGTCTGAAAAGTTCACTAAAATAAGTGTTTTGATCATAGATATGGCAGCTATTAGGGCTTGGAATCCTTGTCTCTGGTAGTAATTCATAGCTTTGCTTCAGATGGATTTGAAAAGAAGTAATGAAAAAGGGTTTCAATTGTTATATTTAGATATTTCTAAACTGTCTTTTTGAATGCAACCAAATACATCCTATTGGTTACTTCTCATTATTTTACTGCAAAATGCCAGTTTAACATAGTTTGGTAGTAGTAGAATTAATGTATTATAGCAAATATAATTGGATGGGGGATGATACATTATGCTTGATGAATTGATGGGGTAGATTTGAAAGACAGCAATCCGACTATAATCCGATTTGAGTGGATTTGGTAGGAACAACCAATTGTAAGACCAACTTCAAAATTTTGTAAAGATTGTCCACTCAATGTTATTCAAAACACTGAAATGCAATTACCAAGCCATTTCATTTTATCATCCACTCTTGGCAGCCTGAGAGGAAAAGACACAGCAAACACTACGTATTCATTGCACTGTTGGAATCACTATGAGAGGAATTGAATGCAAATACTTTTGTTGTTACTACTATGTTGGAAAGTGGAATATCTCAGGATTTTCATTGTTTGAAAATTCACTTTGAACTCATATATACAGTAGACTGTAGGTAGACATATTGGGATTATACAGTTTACCTAAGGCATGTCGTAAAGTGTACAACTGTTGTTGCTGCTCATTCAATCTCTCATCTAAGGCAAGCTCGTGCCATTCAACTTCACAGAGATTGTCCTCTATTGATTAGATGAGTGCTCTTGTGTTGAATGCAGTTTGTAACAAACTGCATTCCCAAGATGCAAATTCTAATGAATTCGTCTGAAGCTGTTCTTCTATCTGAAGTCAATCCAGCTTCATATAGATTGTCCATCCTTCAAAACATGCTACACCATGAACAAAGTAAACATACTCTACTAATGTGGACCTCTTACCTTTGGGTAGGAAAGCCATTTGACAGCTCAGGTAATATCTCTTACCCTGTGCTTCCCACTTCATTTATGAAAGTGGCTCAATTTACACCAATTGACAAACCTTTCACTTATTGTCCATCATTTTCATGAGGCGTAGAGGCACGCAAGAGAGAATTCTGAAAGGCTCAAGAAGACATCCTGGTTAAGAAATAAATAGTGTACTAATTAATGCCTTTTCTCTATGTTGTACAGTTTGGCAGGGTGGTTGTAATTAACACCTTCTTTAGTTCAGAAGAGAATCTAGGCAGGATTTAGTATACAGTACTTCTTGTTTCTCTTATTATTGAACTGCTTTATTTAGTTTTGTGTAGAAGGGACATGGGTTCATGAGAACGAGATCCCTAGGCTAGTCCATCCACATTTAGCACACTGTGTTGAACAGAAAGTTACTCTTATTGTTTTTGCATGCTATTCATTTCTTTACGTTGCAAGATTAAAGGATTCACCAATGACCAAACATTAAAAATAAATACATATAAAAATGAATTAAATGACTTCATTAAATGAATTCATTTGCACAAACAGGATGATGCAAAACTTGCTGTGTTGAAGAAATGTTAAAATAAATATTATTTTTTGCGTCTTCATACAGCCTTAATATTAAGCAATGCACAAGTCCTTGATGTTGAATGACTGTCATAATGTCTTCAATTAAAAGTCACATTCTTTATTAAAACAGAATACTGTGTTATTAATACCTCGTAACCTTTTTAAGCCGCACAAAATGGAAAACACATTTGCTTTTAATGTTCTTATATATGTGTTTGTACAGTATAACGATGGGTGATCAAACTACAGCGAGTTCAATGGAGAGTTGTGGCGGAGGATTGTGGGCAATTATGTCGACTTCTTATATTAATCAAATAATGTGCTTATCTCGATGCTAAACACTGTATCTACACATACACATGAGTTCTGGGGCCCGGTTGGTATGAGATGATGAGAAAGATGAATATAGTTGCAAAATAATTATATATTTTACTTGGATGTATTCAGCATAGAGAACAACTTGCGATGGGATCACACCAGCCGCAATGTTAAATTGGGCCAGGGGTGTGGCCAATGGTCCCTTCCCTACTTCCCTTCCCTACTTTCTCCGACATTTGCTCGGACCACACCCATCTCCTAACTTTATATTGGTCTCAACTACACACCCGTGAAGTTTTGTGACTGCGTCTTGTACGGTTATGACACAATTGTGGTGAAAAACATTTGCCAACGGACATAAACACCTGGCAAAGTACTCAAAAACGCTTCTGTGGTAGTTCCTGCTACAGCATGTGACTCCAGGAGCACATTTTGCCATGATGACACACACACTGACACACAGACTCACAATTTGAAAACAATACCAGCCACACACACACTGTCGCTACTGATAACCACACTTAATTAGGTACATCTGGAATAATCTTGTATTAACTTTTCCTGGCTTTCTGTTGCAGAACACACTGTACATTTATTCTGTGCGCCATGGTTTGCACTATGTTTTGTGATATTTGAAATGTGTGAATGGAAGGGAAGACTGAATAGAATAATAGAAACAATCAATACATATTTGGCTTGGGACGGTGGGGTGTCTAACGAGGTTATTGACTGAACATGATGAACGTGATTTTAATCAACTTGAACCATTCTGCCCCGTTTAGTTTACCCATGTTTAATTAACCAATTCTGACAAGTGCACTATGGGCTCTTCCAAAAGCACTCAGCTTCATTCTCCCTATAGACAAAATTCCTTTGTGCACGATAAAGGATGTAAACATTCTAAAAATATTTTTCTGCTCAGTAAATATCATGAACAAATGAACTTTTACCTATTCATCTCTCTCATGCACATTCTGAGCACCAGTCAGGTGACGCACAGGGTATTGCTACTTCTCCTTCACCCCCGCCCCCAAAGCTTATGTCCAAATGTTATCTTTTTTTTCTCTTTTCCAATCAGGTGCACATACAGAGATGAGGTAGTGCAACACAAGCAATCATTGCATCTCTCGGTATGACAGCTAGTGTGGCAGTGGGGCTACGATGGTAGATGTATGAGTATTTACAGTAGGTACCAATGACAGTGGCTTCTTACTGAAAAGACTCAGGAACTCTTTGGAGGTACTCTCAGACATTTTATCAAGGCTTTCGTTCAGTGATATTCTGGCAGACACAGGCAGAACGTCTTTTCATAGTCTCTAGGAAGTCTCTGTGGAACAAAAGCATAGTTAAAAAAAAAAGCAACGGACATTTTCCCATTCATACTCGTACTCTCTCTATAGTTCTACCCATCTACACTATGAAACAGCTGGATGTGGAAGTTATTCTGTTCTTCTTCTCACAACATTGAATTTGAGTGCGGTGCTCGTAGGAACTCTGGTATAACCACCTGAGGTAGGAACATATTTACTGAGTACTTGGTTTTAACAAATAATCTAACAATTAATCCCAATTTAGTATTTCCATGTTACATTTGGTTTAAAAGAAAAAGAAAGAAGATGATCTGACATTTTAATAAAGTGGAACAATAAAGAAAATTTTTGCCCTGGGTTAACATCATATTTTGCTAAAGTGGCCTTTGTCTAAACATTTATTTTGTGATGTGTGATGCTCAATTAAGTGTAAAACTGGTAAAAACTAAATTAAATGAATATTGTGAGATGCCAATTTAGAATCAAATTTTTCACAAAAGTGAAAATGTCCGCTTAGCCCCCAGTGATCAATTTTATATTTTGAATGCAGATGTAGAATGATATACAGGACAATTGACCAAAGTTAGTGCTGTACTTTAATGACACCCATTTACTAATACCATCCAGAATAATTGACATTTTTCCGTAATACGATGTTTAAACAATCATTGAACTCCCATTAATCTAACTCAAATGACATCACTGTCTGTATCTTTTAATGTCTTACTACCTGCAGCAGTGACATTCCAATATTAGTTTAATTTAAGGAGCACTTGAGCTGTATTTTATTCTTCCTGGCATATTGTTGCTTGGATATGTGTAGTTAAGAGATACATTTGATTGCGTCTGTCTTTCTGTGGGACTGTGGGCATTAATAATTGTCAGTGTTTCAATTATTTCAGTTAAATGGGGCACAGTCTGGATTAAACATACAGGCCATACACAAAAAGGCTTTTTGCTTCAACATAATCTACTCTCTTCAAATTAACATCACGACAGCTTGTGATTTTCCAACACAAACAATAAGACAAAAGAGTGGGGGTAAAGTAGGTCTGTTTGCCTCTTATCTCTATCTTCATAAACACATAACTCAAATGATGTCAGCAGTGAACTGATTATTGTCCTGACAATGACTAACACAAAAAGCAAGGAGAGCCAATTTTGGGGCGGATCTGCAGAGTTGGGTGATATTTCTTTATTAGTAATAATATCAATAGTTGATATAAACATATTGAATAGTTTAGATTTTAAGGACATGAGTGAAGTCTTTTGACCAAAAGTAGTACTGTCAAGCTATTTTTCCATGAGTGGGTGAACGAACGGGCCCCTAAATTGCATCACATGTTTAACGCAATGCATGTACAAGGATAGACATATGAACAAAAGATGTGATGTGATACACATTTCTTTTTGGCATTAGTTTGGTGGCAGTAAAGTGCCTTAAAAGACAACAGTGCACGAGTAAAAAAGGAGACCACATTTTAAACATTTTATTAAAAGGTGACACACAGTGTATCTTGGTAATAAATACAGAACTACACTGGTTATTAACAATGAAAACTTAATGAGTATTTATGTTAATTCTGCCATAATGTTTTACCCCCATCTATTATTAGTTAGTGTTACATCTCTAGAGGGATCAAATGCTTGAACATGCTCAGTGAGATCGCGTCTGTTCTGCACATATGGCTTTTAAAGATTACAGTCATCACCTATACATTCTACCATATAACATTCTTAGAGACCCAGTGTACGGCTTCAGACCCTCCGGCACAGTCCTTGCTACTCCAAAGACGAGGCTGAAGACCTAAGTGAGTTCCCCCCAGTGATGAGCCCCCAGCCTCCTATTTCTCCTACCATCGGCAACAATAGCACATCGTGTTGTATGCAGCGAGAATCAGAATGCTCATTGAAATAGCCAAATTTGTCTCACCTCCCATTAGGGTGACCGAATGGGGTTTCTTCGCTTCTCACATTCATCAGTTCCAGCCGGTAAATGCACATAGTGCTTAAGTTGTTTGTAAAATAGCTGTAACAGAGCCTCAGGAGTCAGTAACACAAGGTTTACAGGGGGTGTTAAGTAGTTGCCTGCATAAAACAATGATGATCGCAAAAACTAGAAAAATACAATCCAGTATTCACTCCTAGCTCATAGATATCGATTATTGTTGCATATGTGCAGTCTTGAGTTAATGGTGGCATGGTGGCTTAGTTTAATATGACCTCGTTGTGCCCTGGTGTTTTTCTGCTGTTTGAAAATGTATGGATTTGTTTAGAATATGTGTTCGCCCCCTGCAGTACACTCGCAACTTGTCCATTGTGTATTTGTGCTTTTTGTTCAGCACTATATACTATTTGGTTCATTAGATATGTTTCATATCATTATATTCTTCTACTGCAAACATGATTGTTTTGACAATGATTTTAGGTCTACCAGCCCCCGTCACTACTAATAAGGCTTTAGTGTCATTTGCCAACTCTTTAGAGGCTTGAAGTTCAGAGTACTTATTACCTCAAGGTACCAATTCTTTTCAAGAAAGGCAGAATATTTTGTTAAGATGTTATACTTTGGGTATGGGGACGGATGGGGACGAGAGATTGCAAAGGAAAGCACTTGTGACAAACCTTTGCTTTCAGTCTATTGAACACCAACTAAAAGAAGTGCACAATTCTGATTTTAGTCAAGGTTTTAATACAAGAGGCTCAAATTATTAAAAGGGTACTTCATGAGTATATTGATTATAATGTTGTGTGTTAGGGGTATAAGGGTTATTAAGAATTCTGTCAACGAGGCCCTAATTTCTGTGAAAGGCCACAATCGAACTGTCCCAACTCATATTGACACATTCATCCTTTGAACCTCGAAGAAAATGGATTCAGGTGTTGGGAAAAAAAGTAAAAATGCAAAGCAAATAAGAGTACTTAACTCGCATCACTTTTTTAAGTACTGAAAGATTGCTTTTCTTCCATGCCTAGTAACTCTCATTACATACCACCCAGGGGGTGAGAAATCAATTTGTGAAGCTTAAACACAAATGCATTTTTTTGCTGTCACTATTAAATATATAAATAAATAAAATAAATATAAATAATCTAAATCACTCTATGTATCATGTTGGCAATAAATCAATCTGGTATTCTTTGTCTTGAGGGATTACTACATAATAATACCTTTAAACTCCTTAAGGTTTTCTTTTCACACATTTTTAACTGTGCTGTTTGTCTTTGTGCTTCCCAGTTATACAAAATATACCCTAACTGTAATAGATGGATCATGGGAATTCTGATTTAGACCTGACATCCAAATAGAGAGAACATGCATGGTCCTGCAGTATTTCCTATCTGAAGTACAAAGCTGCACATGTAGTCACTTGTTAAACTTGTCTGAGGAAAATGCAGCAGTAGGGAACAATGGTAACCAACACCAACACATCGCTATCATTGTAGAGTAAGTGAACTGTAGCAAATGACTAGATTAGGTAAAAAAAGGTAATTATTATGGGTTGATGCAAAAAGATATGCATCAGAGAAGAAGCAATTAATAATGCAGTGTTGTGGCATTTATCAACAAGATCTCTCTGAATGTGAAAGGTTAGTCAACATTGCTTCTCTACAATCTCACATTGCAAAACACGTGGATGCCATCAGAAATAGCAACATGTCCTACTTTAAAACATGTGCTCATGCAACCTATGGTTGTTCCTCTAAGGAATTATTTTTTTTATAAAATGTTGTTTTGTTCCAAAGTTGAAAAAGAGGAGGGGGCCTTAATAAACCTACTTTTCAGAGCAGATGCCCGCTGGATCTCACACATGTCCTCCACACCTCTGAAATCCAACCTATTCCCTTGCTCTTGGTCTAACTCATGATAGTAATTGGTGGGTTGTTGATGTCCGAGACTATGATTCATATCTGAAGGACTTCTTTTCATACCAATTGTAAAATGATTCTGTTTTTCATGGTGCCTCAAATTCATAAGCTGAAAATGATAAGTTATTGATAGCTTGACTCCATGAATACGTATAACTGAAAACTGCCCTGATTAAGTTATGAATCATCGTATGAATACGACATTTGGAATAATCAGGTTACTTGGCGATGGTGTATATGGATGTGTTTTGAAATCGTGTAGTTTTGTCATTTAAAAAGATTTGAAAAGGATAAAGCTGCTGCCCCCGCGACCCGATCCCGGATAAGCGGTAGACGATGGATGGATGGATGAAAAGGATAAAGTTGTGTTTGCTTGGGCACTGTTTTCTGTACACGTCAGTGTGTTGTTATGATCGTGTTCATGTAAGAATTCGATATGATTTGATAATCATGTCTCCGGAAGAATCTTTACAAAGGATTTTATCTTGAATATATATATATATCTTTAACATATTATCCTGATGATTATGTATTGTGACTTATGTTTTATACTGTCAGTGACGTGCTGTTCCACCATAGTACTGTATGCAGGTCCAATGAGTGTCAGTGATGGCTCTGTATATTTTACTGCTGCTGTAGGATGTTTTCTTTAGTATGGAGGTTGAGCTCAGAGACCCGTTGGATTTGTATATTTAAATAAATTGATATGTGATATATCATATATCTAAGAAACTATGCACAGTGCTTGTGTTTTTTCTCCATACTCTGTGGGAAACTAAACATATTCATGTATGTTTGTATATATGTTTCATATTTCAGGGACAATGCTTCTATGCATCATTTATTCAGAATGATCTCATCCAAATTTAAATTGCAGCTAACTTCAGAATCCAAACAGTTTACTCTCTTATTCCAATGATTAACCACTTTACTACACTTAGTTCAACTTCTGTTGTTTTTAAATGTGCTCTATAAATAAATGTAAATTAAAAGTTGAATAATTCATTCCCACAGACCAATGTGTCTGTGTGTCTCATCCCCTCTTGTCATATTGTGCTACTAGGCATCCTTGTGCGTAGTATCTGTAAACACAATTTGAGTGCTTGGATTGAAGTTGTAACGTTGTAAAACAGTTCTGGTTAGGTTAAGGCAAGAAAACTATTTCGTTAAGGTTAGAAAAAAGATCATGGTTTACGTTAAAACAAATAAGTTTGTCAAGCTACAAATGTAACACCATGTGACTCAGTGACGTAGCGTCACCTGACATAACGTCATCAGTAAACTCAACCTTTGGTTTCACAAGGGACACTGGAAACTGCTCCCCTAGATTGAAGTCTGCTATTTGTTGGACCTATCCACCACCTCTCCCTCCCTTAAGACTTTCTTGCTCTTAATACTACTTCCATTGCTCTGAGCGTCTAATAATGACACAGATGGGTTTACTTTGTAGTTAGTTGAAAGCCTGCTGCGTCTCATACATACATACATTGAAGTAAATGTTTTAATTAATGTTGTGATTGTGACTTTTTTTTATTGTTTTTTGTCTGTATCTATGCTGCTGCCTATCTTGGCCAGGACACTCTTGAAAAAGAGATTTTTAATCTCAATGAGACCTATCCTGGTTAAATAAAGGTTATAAATAAATAAATACAATATCAATACGCCGACAGCCACTGCCCCAGCGTCTGTATTTGACACCCTGAGACACACCTGCACATCACAATCCAAACTCCAGCACTTACTATTGTGCTTGTCTTTCAACATCTCTTACCCCTTCTTCCTTTCTGTATCGCATCACATCCCATCGCCTTTTTTCCATTCTGTTTATTGTCTTCATCTTTCTTATGTTCCCTTTCTACCCTCAACCTTGATTTCCTTCTGTCTCTCTCCTTTGTTCCTCTCCCTTCCTCTCGCTGCCTTGTGCTGTACTTACCTCATTCAGTCTGATGGCTGCATCTCTAATAACTATTGAAGGATGGTCACAGTTTTCTCTTTTCTTCTTGACTCGTATCTACCTCTGGGAGCTGGTTAGGCCCACCACATGAGAGATGAATGGAGGATCAAATGCAATAAAGTATTCTCAGATTTTGTATTTCCCAACAAGAGAGGAGCAGGTATGTAGTGAAAAAAGTCACTTAGAATTGCCCTCGTATTGCTTGAGGATGTCGGGAGACTTTAACGTTTTCAGAGTTTGTATTTCTGTATTTTGCCATCAAACAGCCGTTTGCATGGATTTTAAAGATGCATTTAAGTGAAAAGGAAGTATCAGTTAGTTAAGAAGCATTGATACAGTATATTGTTGTTTGAACACTGGCCATTTGAGAATATATACTGTAGATGTTCCTCTCTTCTGATGTGCGGTTTCATGTGATCACTTGCAAGTCTGTGTGATGTTCAGTCATGGGAAAGGGTCTTAAAGTTTTTTTTTTAACAGTATCAAAGGGAGAAACACTGCTTGTGGCTATACAAGCTTAACACCAATCGGCTTGTGTGTTTTCCTGTAACATTTATAGAAAATCTGTGTCTTTCCATGTGTGCTGATCTGTAGGTCAACCTTCAAAATAGCTGCGAGTGGGAGAATGCAGAGCATATGGCACACATATAGCTTCAATTGTATCACAGTGTAATGTTAAAGTGTATAAGTTCCATGAATGACATGTCTTAAGTACAGTAAATGTCACATGGATGGCACCATACGTATGATTGAAGTGTCTTAACGTGTGAATATATGCTTGTCATTTACATCTGAGGAAAAAAATGTTCTATCGAGGGAGATCTGTCCCTCTATAATGTCTAATAACACAACCAGGTTTGTTACATATTTGTTTCACAGTTCAAGAGAGTCAGATTATTGGAGGTTTTAATAAAAAAATGTAAAACTTGGTGGCATATTCTGCTAAAGAGATAAAAAGATTTTGGTCACTTTTCACTCCATGTGAAGGTCTGAGCAATATGTTTTGTTCCCTTATCATAGTTTTTAATTACCCTGTTTGAAAATGTGAGGATGACAACATGTCATTTGCTTTCATTGCTTCTCAAGTATGCTGATTGTTTTAGAATGCAGGTGGATTTATTAAAATGTAACTTTAATGCTATTGAAGTAAAATTGATTAATAAGCATTTCATCTGTGTGCAGCCCTCATCCTTTTCTACCAGCTTAGTCAGAAGGGCTGCTAGTTCTTGTACTATAATTCTCGCATTTCTATGAATAATGGAGGAGACTTTCAGAACGAAGGTGCATCCTGCACTCGTGAAGCCCAAGGTTCCCAATTAGAAGCATGGATTGGTGCCAGAGCACATGTTTCTCCACTGTATTTGTTGGCACTTTTGAGATATACCCTACTGAAGAATTAATGAAACCAGCAAACAAAGCAGTGCATGCCACAGATATTTCATGCTGCCTTCACAAATTTGCTACTGTGCAGCAAGAGATTGTCAGCAGGTCCGTGTGCTGCTGTTTTTCTAAATGGCTGAGGGAGCACAAATACATTGCCTTTATAACTGTTTTGTTATGTGATAGTGCTAAGTGAATTACTTCATTTTGTATGTCATCAACAGACATGATGAATGCGTTGTAAGTAACAGGGCAAAGGTCACAGTCACCACAGCTGAGTTTTGTCCAAGCAAAAGTCAGCAAATCACATCATACTTTTTCAAAGCATGCGGAATACATTTTCCTTTAACTCCAGCAATAGGTCTAGACAAAATGTGTTTATTGTTTTTTATGGAAGGGAGTTATGTTGAGTGCAGAGATGTCCCTATCATTCTTTTATTATCTCAGCTTCACATTGTGAACAGTCTTGGCCGGCCTGGCAACATTTATCTGGAGCCTCTCAGAAATGTTCCCCTTCCAAAAATGGACTGTAGATTTAAACTGCATGAGAGTTCAGCGAGGTCTTGTTCATTTTATATGTAGAAAGAAAACACGGAAATAACGCATGACTTCTTTGGCTTGCTAGTGAGTATGTCGGTTTTCTTGTTTTCCGAGAATACAGACTCCCATGGAGCACAGCAGATACCTCTTAGACATACTGTGACACAACTTTGGATAAGAAATTGGGTTTTGGGCAAGTGTTCGTGGTACCAGCTGCCAGAAAGTATCTCCTGTTTTGCTGTTGACATCCTTATGGCATTATTTGAGGTTTTATTCTGCATTGCTTTTCCTTTATTTAGTTTTTGCATACTACATGATGTCTCCTGTTGTTCAGCTCTGTAAAACAACATCACCATTAAAAGCATTTGTGTGTTTATATGCCTGAAGGACATTAATTATTAAAGTCTTCAAATCATTCATTAACAATTGAAAATAGAAAACAAAATGACATACAAAACAACGTAGTTGCCGCAAATAGGTAAGCAATTATTATGTTTTCATGCTTTTTATTTTGAGTGTGGGGTCATTTTGTAATATGTCAGTATTTCCTGCAGAGTTTCCTGCACCTGTTGGCTGTCAGTGACTTATCTCCAGTGAATTTGGTTTAAACTAGTAGTAGTCAACTATTACTGCTACATACTATTTCAGTGATTCTGTTATGGAAGAATTGTAATGTTGCTGAAAAATTAGCATTTTCCTACAATGACCTTGCATTGCAATTAAAGTATGGTTACGGCTGGGCTGCTGAAACCACTTTGTTAAAATTGGGAAAAAGATTGCGTTCATTTTTAGAAATAGATATTTCAGTGCTGATTGTTTTAATGAAATGGGTTATGAAACCAGTACTCCAGTGTTAAATACGTCGGCCAGCCACTATCCCAGCACACCATCACAACCTCACTTTTTTTTGGCAAAATTAAATTGATATTACACTACTTGCTGCATTGGCATTAAAACGTTGCCGGTTAAAGTTATTGCTGTTGGCAATTTTGCTTTATATAAATATTTCTGACCACAATACCAATCATAATTGCTCATCCAAAAATAGTTGCATGAATGTAATTAGTAATTGGGCTGGGAATATCAGACATGAGGTCACACACATATGCACATAATATATGCACATACACTCCCGTAGTCTCCATAAAGTCAATAAGACAATTAATATGCCCTTTGAGACACACAAATGGATAGGGCGAGAAAATGCTGACACACAATGTCCTATACAATGCTCTTCCGATCTAATTATAATGTAGGAAGTTATTGGGCATATTGTAAAACTTCTGTGTTGGTTGTTTACTATAATGAAAAGTGTTATGTAATCAGTCTCAAGATGGCCATAAACATCTGCTTCACAGTTGTCATTGTTTCAATGACACTGGTGATTGCATTAACAGTGATGGGAAATAGACTGCAGATAATCAACTGCTAGATTGTGTTGTTTGATCCCATTTGTCTCTGTTTTCCCTTAGAATCCTGATATGCTTGTTTGAATTGATATGATCAATGTTGTGCACTAGCAATATACAAATTGTGGTTTTGGCTTACAAGTCATACACTTAGCTATAAAGCCAGCAGGCTTGACTGTGCAATGTATCATGTTTGAGTGTTTGTGGCTGTGCTATGTTCAATATGCGTCTATCTGTGTGAAGACTGTCTTGTGTCCTTGGGCCTCAACAGAGGTCAGCGACTGAATCACAGGTTTCTATCTTTCCCTCACTCACACTCACCCCCTCACCCCCTCACCCTCTCTCTCTCTCTCTCTCTCTCTCTCTCTCTCTCTCTCTCTCTCTCTCTCTCTCTCTCTCTCTCTCTCTCTTTGCCTATCTCATTTAAAGGCCAGCTCTCACCCTGCAACCACGGCAAATAACTGCCGTCGCCTTTGTAGGTCGAGCGAATTACACAACGTGTCATGTTGGTCGTGTAGCAGGTAGCAGGGCCCATGGGAGATTTAGTGGCTTTAATTACATTTCTCTTGCTGGCCGTTGAGGAGAAAGGAATTAAATGGGACTGTTTTCTTAATCAGCTCTTGCTCAGTGGGTAACCACCCTAGCTTTCCAAATGAAAAAGTGCATTGAAGCGTTAACTCTATGCTGCATCCAGTCATGCTTATGTGGTAAACAATGGCGCGTGTGTGTATGTGTGTGTACTTTTATGCAGTGTGTTTTGAGTTTTGAGGGTGGACATTTATTGCCATTTCCATGGTCTGTTCAGTGTAGGCTGTATTTTATCTGTGTATCTGAGTTGGATGGAAATACGTTTCGTTTGATTGCTGTCCTTGGAAAGTGAACAGATGCTGGCGGTGGTGTTGAAATAGTCTCAGCATGAGGAACATGAATCTTTTGTGTGAGCAGATAGATCTCATACAGGGCTAGGCAGGACTAAGAGTGGCTTTAGGAAATGGAATGCATGATTCATTGGATGTATAAAGCTTATTACAGAAATACAATAGATAATTGTAACAGTGAGAAAGCCAAGCAAATAAAGAACTGTTCATTCTAGCTGTTCCCCCATTTTCCCCCCTCATTTTTCCTCAATATCTTGTATGCTGCTGCTGATCACTAGGTGACCTTCTGCAGCTCATGCTTTCCTCTGTAATTCTTTACTCTCTTTAAGTACTTTCCCTCCACCCGCCTCTCCCATTTGATTCCTTTTTTTTTCTCCATTTCCACTTTCCATTCCACTCTTTCCTTGATTTCAGCATCCATTTTTCCTCTGGATGCTCTCGGAGATGGTCGAGCTGCAGCTGTGAATTTACTGCCCCATCAGGTGCTTCTAATGTATAAAGTAGAGCATATAATGGTTATTGAACAGGAGAGAGTTATGGTGCGTGGTATTTATATCCTTGGCCCCTGAGTCCGATAACATGATATTGAGATTGAGCTGGCCGCCAAGTGCAAGGTGATTCGAGGAATACAGGACACTCCAGAGCAGAACAGGGAGTGGGGATCCTATAAATGAAATAGGGCCAGTGTGGTATAAGATAAGAATGTCCAGAGGTAAGGAGAGGCATTAATCCTGATGTATTATGACATGGTAATCTCAGAGGTCAAGAAATATGTGAAGGGTGAAGTCGTGACCTTTAATCTGATGCTGGTGTTGAGGTTACATTTGATGAGGCTTGACCTTGTAGAAAAGAAAAGGCATCGAAGCCAATAAAAGTTAAACCTCTTGTGGGTCTAAGCCAGAGAAGAACATTATGTGTTTTCATGTGCGCATGTGTACATTGTGCGTGTGTGTGTGTTTGTGTGTGTGAGTGTGTGTGTTTGTCCAGTAGCAGCAGAGGTGTGTTTGTAAACACACGAGAGAAACCTGAGAGGCTGATGATCCCGTGTTCAGCGCTGACACTAAGAGAGGGGTGCCACAGTCTGGATCAATAGCACAAAGTGTTGGGTAAGAGACACAAACAGAGAGCAATATATAAAGGCAAAAAAGGGCAGGAAGTTAAAAACAGCTCTATGATGAATGATTGCAGAAGGTTATTGGTGCAGAAAAGACAAAACAACACAAACTCAGTTTAAAAAAACAACTGCTCTTGCACAGCTGTCTCGCAAAATGCTGCCATTTGTATCAAAGCTGTTGCTAATACAGGACGTGCAAACTACAGAGACAGAGTTTGACCTTGCTTGAAAAATTAATGGCACCTGTCCCTGGACTTGTAGCACAACATCAGTCTTAGAGCATGACAAAGGGCCTGACTGTGACACATTGAGGGTTATGAAGATTATTTTTTGCTACTTGTAGTAAATTACTCTTCAAATAAAGCAAAATATAAGACAGAAAGTGACAAATGAAAAGGGCACATTGATAGTTGAGGGAGAAACCTCAGATAAAGGATATCAGCCAAAGTGAAATACTGGGACAAAAGGAGCCACGCTGACACTCATTGCCTTTTTTTTTGGCAAAGTAAGAGTGTGTTGGCTTGTTTCTGGGCTGTAATTCTTGGAATGCTCACAAACAAATAATTTTTGATCACCAAGCTCACAGAGCGATGTGTCAGTAGTGTTTATCACTGGACAGAGGAATATTTGCTTCACAATATCTTCAGGAAAATAAATCCTGGCAGTCACTCTTCCAGAAGAAAAATATGTCTACAAAAGATGTCATGGTTTATTGCTTAGACTGAATACAAATAATACGGCTATTATGATAGCTTGTAGCCAAACTGTAATGTATGGTGCGGTGTATGCGAGTCACAAGTGGAACACAAAATAGGAAAAGAAAGGCCCTCTAGGTATTATCCTAATACACAATCTGTCTGTGATTTTCTAGTATCCTTGTTTGTCTTTTTATTTGCATGTAATGTGTGGGCGTTTGTGCATTTGTGTTTGGATGGTAGTGGTTTCATCAATGGAAATGGAATCAGAAACGCCCAGGCAGTTCCCAATTTTAATAATCCCTTGGTCAGTTATAGCCTCTAAAAAATGAAAACGCCTCCATTCTCAAAGAGATTTTCCCAGTATGTTTTGTTGCTTCTGCACAGCTCCTGGATTAGGCAGCGTGGGTGTGTATGCAAAGCTTGTTTCACAATTTGTTTTCGTTTTTTATCCTCTCTACAACCATCTAAATGACCTCTTGGCTTTCTTTCATAAACTCTTGCTCCCATTCAGCCATGCGGGGAGAGTTGACCCCAAAAAAGAATATCATCAGATATGCATTTTGTGTTTTCTAACACCAGCAAACCACTTATGGTAATGCTTTTATCTATCATTTTCCATGTGATGTTTCTGTTTGCCTCCTTTGCATTCTTTTTTTTTTTTACAAATACTGATACTTCCCACCGTGTTGATGTGCATCTTGCATTACTACTACCTGTGTGTTGGCTCTGCAAAAATGAAATTCATTATAGATACAGTATTTGCTCTGTAATCTAACCCGTTCACTCTTTTTAAGTAATTTTCAAGTGGGACTACCGAAAGCACCACTCTATGTTCTTGATAACTAAACACAAAGATCTCCATATAGTAGATACAAATGTCATGCTGTTCACATATTGCCAAAATGCTTTTCTATTATACTGCCATTGTCATTTCAATGTCATGAATTTGTATGACACTAGAATTACCATTATAGTGTGCACTTAACAACTGTGTATAACAACTTCTAATAATAGTCCAAATTACAATTTAATTTCCGTTATCACCGGACTGCAGGATATACCCAAAAACAAAATGCTCAGCGTATTAGGATTAGTTAGGTGTGTGTATATATGTGTCTTTACATCATTGTGTGGCTGAGGCAAATTCACATGTCCATGATCACGACTACCACACCACTATTTTGCATCTCCACTTGAAGCACTCGTTAAAAAGTTTCGCTGCTTTGCATAATACGCTCAAGTTCTCTGCTTTTCTCATACCTTTGACTTCCACTTGTGTTCCGTCCCACTTGTTCTTCTCTCGTCCAAATGAATACAGTATGTATTCCTGAGTTAGGATTTGAAGAGCTAGGTTGACCGCGGAGGCCATTTTCGAGATGTGAGGCAGTGGACAATTATCACCACTTTTGAAACAACAAACAACTTCAGCTTGTCGGCATCCTGACCTGTGTGTGTGTCTCGGATGCTGCTCCCCAGTGTTACTAGAAAAGATCCTCCTACGGCTTCCATGCTCAGTCAGACCTACATATCATACTTTTGCTTAACAATTAGATAGTTTGCATTGCCATCCTCTCTATAGATAAGTGTGTACGTGACTGCCCACCTGAGCTAAGGTAGGAGGCAGCAGGTGGTTTTGAGGTTAGCCTGGTTTGGCAGCAGATTTGCACTTTAAAGATTTAAAGGCAAATTCTGTGCGTTGTCACAACTCACTGTGAAGCCTCAAGAAGACAAGCTTATCCTGGTTCCCGTAAGCCCCCTTAGACAGAAATCAATACCCTGTCTTCCTTCACAATGCTGACCCAAATTAAATAGAAAATCCATACAGATGTAAAACAGAGGAAAACAAAAACAGCCAAATGAAGGAATTGATTACAGAGTATATACGGCTGGACATAGGATGGCACAAACATCATTATGGCCATCGATATATGAACAAGTTCAATCACTCTGAGGTCAGCTCAATGATTATAGACAGAACGAATTATGATTTGTGACCGCAGTGTTGAGTAGTGAGAGCAGTGGAGTTACAGAGAACCAAAGCAACTGTACACCGGGTTATAAAATAAACATGTACTATAACCAAATACATGAGAAGTTTCAGATGTAGCATATTATTTAGTTTTCTGGATATCAAGCTGTTTTGTTTTTTGTTATTGTATTCGATGTGCCAGACAGAGAGCAAAAAGCGCTTGTTTCTGTGTCTTTGTCCAGTCTGTGTTGCTGACCAAAGGCCAGTGTGTACAAGCGGCGACGTGTTAAACACTGTGTCTGTTTTCTGTCCACCAACACATTTGTTATTTCTCAAAGGTGTAAGTAGGCCAGAGTAACAGTAGGATATAGACCAACAGAAACACTAATTACAAACCTACTGTATGTCACTTTCAGATGATAATAATAGGCTCTGTAACACATGTCATAGTGGACAGTCTTCTTCAGCTCATTCTTAGACTCATTTCCCTTTTTCCCCCTTTGGGTTTGAGATTAGGGCTTAAAATAACATGCTGGAAGTACTTTAAGGCTCTTTTTTTGGATATCTTCAGTGTGAGTTTATTGCTCTTATCAAATACAAGCCAATAATCCTAAACGTACCTGTCTGATTTAAGGTTAAGGAAACAATTTTTAGTGGGCAAGTTTATGTTTACACAATCTTCTAAATTATGACACTCTTGAGGCAAAAGCTGCTTGTGCGCATTTTTTATTCTATCACCTATGATCCTCCATTAATAGCTGCCTGTAGCCATCGTAAATAATGTTTTTGCATTATACCTAAGCAGCAAAACAGATCATTTGTTGTTTACTTTTTAAGTGACCCATAAGGGCATTTTAGAAATAACTCATAGGAGTTTTTATTTTATTTGTGATTTAATTTAAGAAAATAAATCATTAATTGCTAATAAAAGACAGAATGTGAATACCGTTCTCTGGTGCCCTTCTATCTATCAAATATATGTTTACAGTTTTACTCATGCATATGAAAAGCAGTGGACAGTGTAATGGTTGACTTGTCAGTAGCATTGCTGAAATATTGGGATAGAATTTTATTTTATTGATTGAATAAAGGAACGTTTTATTTCTAGTTTAGGGCATTAAATCACAAAGCTTAACATTGCAATCAATCTATCTAACTTCACTTACCAGGAAGTCCAGGCTTTCAAAGGAAACTTCCTCAATTACCATGAGATCAGACTCTTAATTAATATGCTGATGTAGGTAAGATTTACATCTACTCCATCTTGAGGGAACTACAGATACAGGCCAATCCTGTGCCACATGCTTCGGAACTCTTTTTTCCCCTCCTCTAGTTATCTTGGTAGAGAAGATATATACAGTATACGCTGTAGAAGGACTTTCCAAGTCTGAGAAAACAAGTTTTTCTCGGAGGTTTAATCCTGCCGTAGCTTTTTTGTGTAAAAAACAGCAGTTTCCAGATTGTTTAAGTCTCAGACTCTAGTCTAGGCTGCACATCATTGAAGATGAAACACTCATTTGTATTATGGCACCTGTTTAAAGTATAAAGTCACAAATGCAGTAATGATACATACTGCTTTTGATGTCAGAAAGGATCCATTAAGTCACACTAGAAAAGACATAAATTGGTGGTTTAGGCAGGTTCAACCCGTTCCTGGCATGTCATAAAAACCAGACATCTTCATGTGACACTTGAAACTATCGTTGAATCGCTGACAGAATGAGGACCCGGTATAAATAATTAGCACAGTTTTCAACATGTTTGTCATTAGAAGTGAAGAAAGCCTGGCATACAAGGCTACAGATTAGTAGACATAAAGATGATTTCACTTGAAATAATGGACTGAACTGGAACAGACATGAGTGCTTCGGAGCGATAACTGTGGAATGTAGAATAAATTCAGTCTCTCTACAGCTGTGTGTCACTCTGGATCTTTGAGTGGCACAGGCACATTACCATGGTGTCAGAACAGAAATCCGTTCTCCCCCTTTCTCTCCCTCTTAAACTAGTACAGGTCCCTCGGGGGCATAAGGGAGATGGCTTCAAATTGATAATCACCAGTATTCATTATCGTGGTTCCTGGATTTACTCTTGAGTTAATTTCCTAATTACTTGATTATGTATCGAAAATTATTCATTAATGTTTTCCACTTCCTACAGTTTGCACAAGTCATTAATTACTTTAAGTGTCTCTCGATAAGTAATGATTGGTTCCCTCTCTGATAAACCCCCCACTGCTGATTCCTTGTCACATACAGGCGCATTGTTGTACATCAAGTGCTGAAGCATTTTCCATTATATTAATGCAGTAAATGAATTTGATAGAATGAAAACACACCACATCAAGATCGCTCTCACAGTTTGACATGTGACACGCTTCAGCACAATGTTCTGTCACAGCAGGCCATTTTTGGCTTCGGAACTTCTTTTTTCTTTGTATCAAGTCAGATTTAACTTTTTGTCACATAAGTTCCTTTGAGTGCATCATCTTGAATCTAGTTTCTATTTCATGTTCAAATAAGGCAAAGTGGCACATATCTTAAGGGGTCCGTCTGAAAAAATATGTTGATTATATCCAGGGATAATAAAGTCTCATACAAAAAATGCTCCCAGTGATCTAGGCAGACATCACAACATAATTGAGAAGACAAAGTATCATTGTACATAGGGTTGCTAACTTAATATCTAACAAATAATAATATATATATTTCACTGATTAGGGGTTCAATGTATTGTCTACCTCCTTTCAGCTCTGCTACTATGAATCCCAGCCTGAGAGTGAAATCCTCAGTGTACAGTTTAACTGAACATGAAGGAAGCTTCTCATGTTCTTAACACAAAACTCTTGAACTACAACTGCATACGTTTAATTAGGATGTGTTCAATGTATATCATTTAGCATCTATGTCTACAATGCTTATTAAACATACTTATAATGTGTTATAATCTGCTTATAGCACTAATAATAATATAATTATAGTTATAAGCACGTATAAATATCAAACATGCTTTATACCAATAATCATAACTCATTATGAAGCATTTTATAATAACTTATAAGGTCAAATATCATAATAATTCACTGTGCTATCATTATAATCACGGTTATAATGTATTACAATGTAAATATGCCACGTCTTCATTAGGTGCTTAAAGTGAAGTAGAGGTAGAGGCAGATATAGTACATTACAAGCTGGGTATAAGTCACTATAAGTGGCCGTTGTCTGCTTTCACTAAAGTGGGAAAAAAAGGAATTATAATCATTATGATCCTTGCTAAAATATGTGAGTGACCTGCAATTATGAAATAATATACTTGACCTCATATGTCATTATAAAATGCTTAATGTGTTATGATTACTGTTATAAAGCATTGTGAGTAACTATAGTTATACAGTGCTATACACAGATTATTATGCATTATAGGTATGTCTACAATGCATTATAAACAAGGGTGTAATAGAAAGTGCTGCTAAAATAATAATCACACATGTTTACTCTATGGCCTAATTGCCCACCCTTAAATTCCATGGTGCCATCCAATTACAAAATCCTGGACACAGTACTGAAACAAAATTAGCATCTAAAAATGTCCGACAGCATGTTGATCAATGTGGATGGAAACAGAACTAAAGACAAAGGGACACAGGGAGAGTTGGCTTGTTTACTCACTAATGTCAGATCAAGTGGGTGGATTCCAAGCAGGTAATTGTCTATGATTAGTATGAAATCACAGTTTAGTCCATATTCAAATGTCAAACGACAAATGGATGGGAACATTTGAAATGTTTTAAATGAACTGCTCATCCTTTAGATATTCTTTGTGTTTTCTCCAGTTCTGCACAACACTCTGAAATGCCAACAGACATAAAGGTTTTATTGGTTTTTGAATAACGGCAAAATCACTATTGTGATAATACATTATTAAAATATCATAATAGTCATTTCTCAAATATAAAAAAGATCTACTGTTTCAGTTAAATCATTGAAATATGTCATCATGTGACACCATGTGCTTTCTATGAAATAATTAACAATCGAAATGTATGAATAATCCATTAGTTTTGTCATTTTCAACTCTATATAGCATCTCTTTTATCCTTTTTCCAGTCAAAAAAAGCAAAACTGCAATGCCATTAAAATGCTCTTAGATTGATATTGAATTGCCTTACTTCCTCTTTAAGTGCATTTTGAAGTATGGCAGACATCCTTTGGGAAAACACAGATGGACTGTTTACCATCCTTGTGTCATTTCATATTTTCCTCATTTCACATGTTTAGTTTTGAATCTTCTCAGTTGGACATCTCTTCCACCTTTTCCTTTTTTCATTATTTAAAAAATGATTCACCCCAGACATACTGCATGTGACATTTTAGGGCACTGACTAAGAGACACATCCAGTCCTTGCATGAAATGTTGACAGTTCTTTAAAAGCTTTTCATTCATCTGAAAAAATTGACGTTGTGTGTGGGCAACTTGTAGTATTTTTAGTTCTGATGATCAAATAAATCCTCAAAAGTGTTTACGGCGCTGATTTCATAAAAAAAAATGTTCCCATGTGGATTAATTATTTTATGTTGAATTATGAATTATCATTATGAAATGATGGACAGTAGACAGCATACTGTATATCCAACCAATTCTGCTAAATGGCTATTATATGTATGAGGCTGCAGTATGCCGATATGCGGTACTGTATAAAAGTGTTTTACACTCTTTACAGATTCAGAGAACTGGCGTGAGAGTTTGTGGATGTACTTGGTGTTCAACATAATGTCAGTATGGGTGAAAAGCTGGTCTCGAAAAAAGTAACATGTTTGCATTAAACTGATGTGGTTTAAGGGTTACGACTAGAATTATGACTAGAGTAATACGAATGTGTGTATGTGTGTGTGTATGCGACTCATACTAAAATATTTATAACTCTGCATCTGTGCCCATGGACATACAAGTGTTGTCAATTTGGCTGCACCTCTCAGGGCATGAGGAGTCTTTTGTGTACTTACAGTATGTGGATGCATTTTTGGAGTTAAGCAGTTAGAGAGAAGCCGAGGGATTCAAAGGGAACGGGGGAGAGTGGGGGGGAGGATGGGAGGATGGGGAGCGGAGAGGGGTCCTCGGTGCATCTTGAGCAGATTCAAACAGGCACAGAACAAAAGCCCTGTGGAAGGGAAAGTATGCGGAAGGCGAAGAGTGTATAATCTAGCATACTCTGACTCATCTTTCACCTATTTTCTGTTAAAGATGCATGCATGCATCAGTTTTTGGCTGTTCTTGTAAGTTGGTGCTTCCACCCCTCCGGAAGTCACGGGGGATCAAAAGTCATTTTGAATCATTTGTAATTCAGAGCACTTCAGAGGCCCAGGACTGTGTACTCGATGCCTAAACTGAAATTAGACTCTGTAAGACTGCTTCCCTGAAAGTAAAGTAAGAATACATTACATTACATTGGCCAAGCTTCTTACACATTTACAGAAAAATGCCTGTCTGATGGTGGAGCCATTACTGGTTTGGACAGCAGTGTGCCCATAAATGACAGTATCAAATAATAACATGTAGTATTTATTAGCTAAATCTCATGTGTATTGCGGAACTATCAGTTCTGTCGAGCACATGTCTTCCCATCAAATGTGTAAACTGGTTAGAAGTGGTTAGAAAATGTACAATAGTGGTACATTTTTATATCACTGTCACAAAGATGACTAGCCAAAAAGAAGACAAATGTCTGTTCAGAGGAGTAGGAAAGAGAACCGCAACAATACAAATTGATTGATATAGACCTGGAGAAAACTTGTGCGAGAAGTGGAGTTATTTTTTTCCATGTCACAATATGTATTCATCAGCAGCCAAATTCAGGTCAGCAGTCTCTTCTGTCACCTTGTATTCAGTCAGTTGAAACGCTGGTGTTTGTATGGCCACATACTGTAACACACAGCGATAAAGCTAGCAAAGCTCCATGTCAGCCTTCTCCAGAGCAACTGAAGTGTATGGGAGATGGTCTTAGAAGTCAACGAAGGGCAAAAACATGAGCACATAATTATAACAATTTATTTATAGCTACTTTTCCAATTATTCTACCTATACAGTTCATTTGGATCACATTTTCAACAATTTATAACACGTGTTCTGTTCATAACGTAATATGCAGTGCATGTTAACATGACTCGTAGATTTTGTGTCTAATGCAACAAATTGACAATTGCGGAACTATCAGTTCTGTCGAGCACATGTTGTATCCTGGTCCTTGATCAAAGCTTTTCTACCTTCATGTATGCCAGGTAGAATGTTGCATGTACCATGACTGAGATTCTCCCATTGCCCGATGGCAGTCATTGACATGCAGGCCTATGCTTCAGTGTGAGAAATGTTGTTTTCTACAAGGCTCTGTGTGCACCTGAGTCACTCGTCGAGCAGTTCCTTTATCAGAGCAAAGCAGCAGGATGGAAGAGCACATCTTGGGCTGATAGTGGGGCTGCCACTCCTGACTAATCCTGCTCACCGCCGGAGAAATAAAGAAATAAATAACCAAGGACTTGAGAAAGGAAGCGAGTGAAAAATGTAGTTGTATGGAGAGCAGTTCAAAGGCTTTCAGTCGTATAGAGGAGATCACTGATCTATAGATAACGATGAGACTGTAGTGTAAAAAAGAGTCAGAAGTTTCTCATTTTGTTTTGAATGACCACGGCTTCATTTCTCAGATTTGGGTCCATCTGAGCTGAGACGTGTAGGCAAGAAAGACAGAACGAGAGATAGTAGAAAAGTGTGTATGTGTGTATGTGAGAGAGAGAGAGAGAGAGAGAGAGAGAGAGAGAGAGAGAGAGAGAGAGAGAGAGAGAGAGAGAAAGAGAGAGAGAGAGAGAGCATAGTAACATAAAAACATCCTATTGATTTTCACAAATCAAGTTTTCAGGTTGGCACTGTAAGTACATTAAATATGAGAAGGCTTCATGTGTATTAAAAGAAATACATTCAATTGTAATGACTTCTACATAACCTTCTGATGTACCTTTTATGGTGTCTGAGTTCAAAATCTGTTATTGCATTTCATACAAGACACACATTAGTGTGGGAGATGGAGGGGAAGAAGAGGGAATGCGGCGAGTTCGATCATTTTCTGGGAGACACAGGCAGATCCTTTTGTTTTAAGTTCAAGATGTCCAATATTGTAGACTTGGCTTCCATATTCGGTCTTTACAAGATGCAAATGAAAAATCGCTACAATATTAATCATGTTTTTTATAATTTATTGTGCCGGTCAGGTGTTAAACAGGATGAGGCAAAGCAGAGAGAGACAAATCTGGCAGTTCTGGAATAAAATTGGGAAAACAAATGTATAATATAAAAATGTTTTATGCGACATTACAAACATCCCAAGCTATGGACACAATATAAAAATGAAATATACTCTCAATGTTTAATAGCACATCTTCATGAGCGTTAAACCCTCTGAGTCTGTGTAAATTATGTGAAGTGGGCTATGGCTCCAATCATGTCAGACACAAAGAAAACCTGGATTCAAAGTCATTAAAATGGTTCATCGCTCTATTTTCTAATTCACTGAGATAATAATAGGCGATGAAAAACATATACTCCAAGGAATTCTTTAATTTGCTGGAGTTTACAACAATACATTCCACAAGGAGACTCCCCAGTTAGTGAATAAAGCAAAGAAGAAAGATGAACAGAACTAAATAAAAATAACAGCTGACAATAATAATAATAATAATAATAATAATAATAATAATAATATTTAAATAAAAACTACTTTTGTATAAATGCCGATTCTTTAAAACTGAAGCTAAAAATGACTAAAAGCTTTCTCGGCCAATTCATACACTTCCTCACAAACAGAAAATAAAAGCATTTCTGAGCTAAGCACTGTGATTTATTTGCCAAAGGCACATCAATGTGCAACATAGACAGTTACAGTGGAGTGAATAGAGCTTTGGGAAGTATTTTACTTCTTTGTAGTGTCTTTTGTCCATGATGTTTTCAATACTAAATAGATAATGTAGCAGTTTGGAGGCCCGGAAGTACCCTACCCTCGCACAGCGTGCGGAAAAAGGGTGATGTTCTGCCCGGAGGCAAACTGTGGCAATAAAAAGCCTTTCAGGCGGACAGGTTGTCAGCACACGGTTCAGTTACTGATGGTGTGATTGCTGCTCACTCTGGATTCTTGAAGACTCTTTGATAAAGATGAGTGAATCTACAACATCCAGAAACAATCTGACCTGAAAGGTTTGCAGTGGCCCTACGTACTGTACCAAAGCTGAAAGTACTAAACGTGTTTTTGTGTCCAGGAATAAACCCAACTCTACTCTTTCTTAAGTAACACATGCAAGCAGTTATTTCAATTCCATGTTGTTCATTTGAGTATTCGGAAAGCTGTGGGCTCAAACGATTGGCTATTGGCAATTTGCTGGAGAAGGTGACTTACTTTGGTGTAAGGAAGCATACAGTGAAATGTGTGAACTGATTAGGAATTGAAAGCAACCTTGACCTTGCCCATAGCATTTATTTATAGTGACCTTTCATCTCAATGAAGATGACGAATTTCAATCTGGCCCCGGTGCAAGGCAATCAAAGAGGCCGGCAGCAACACATCAGATTTGTTTAGGCTTGTGTGACTGCCATGAAAACTGCAAAATAAATGTTTTGATATCTCGATGTGCGTCACTATTTTTTTTACATTATATAAGATTTCTGTTTGTCTTATTCAAAGGTGCTATCTTCAACTGAATATCTACTATCACAAGTCAAACCACTCAAAAGAAAAGCTTCACGAATGACATGTTGAATTAACTCCCAGCTCAGCATTCTTTCCATGCAGATTGAAATAGAAGTCCTGCATCTTCCCCTGGACTTCAGAAAAGCTCAGTGAAAGACATGGTACATGCACCCATTCCCCTCTGCTATCCACTTCCTTTGAAAGGATGACAGCTACATCACAGTGAGTCAAAAATTTGAAGCCAATACTTGGCAGCCCAGCGGTATTTTTTTTTTTCATTGAGCAGCGGAAATCAGGGATCCTACAGACATCACAGAATTCACTTTATTTCCCTTGCTGCCTGTGCTTCCTCTGTTGTTATCCTCTGAAGGCTGAGTATGACCCCCAAACACACCAGACACACTTTGTTGTTATTTTCAATATAAAATATCCATTCAGGGATTACTTGATGCTTCTCAGTGTTTATTCTCTGCTCCGCCTACACGGTTCTCACTAAATGCAAGACAAATTGAGCATTTTCGGAACTGGTACTTCAGTGGAAGCATTTGTCAGTATCATGGCCCATGTTAAAGCATTTCAAAGTTGATACAACAAGTATGCGTGACCATTGTGATTAGTTTGGGGCATATTTTAGGAAGAACATTAACACTTTCTGTCCTTATGGTTGCTAACCACTCAATCAAGATTCAGCAGTCAGAGAGGAAAGGAGAAGGACAGAAAGAAGAGACTTGCAATGGAAGTAGTGTTAAGAATGATGGTCTTGGCTGCCAGTTAGTGTATGAGATGCAGCTACATGCTTCTACATTGTGTTATGCATCACTGATCTCCTCCTGCAGACTCACCCACTAAGCTGTGGTCATGGTCACCATGTTCCCACATTTCTCACCAGCTCTCCCGATGGCTTTAGTCCCATGTGCTTCCTGGAAGCCAAACCAGTAAAACCCCACCCCAAACTACCCCTACACACACACACACACACACACACACACACACACACACACACACACACACACACACAGGATATTAATGGTATGATGATGATTTTTCACGCTGCCATATCACTCGTGTTGATAGCAATGAATGAGTGCAATCATTTAACACAAGACACAACTGTGTGAAAAAAGACATGATCTCATCAGCTGTGTGGTTTGTGGCACCAGTGTGAACCAGCATTGCTGTTTATAATTAGACAGAATGCTTTACAGGACACTCACAAGGGTAAGGCCAGGGTTCTCAGAGGTGAGCACTGCTCCAGTGTTAGCCATTTATCACCACCGCAGCGGGGATGGAGGAAACATGCTGTGAATGCAGAGTGGTATTATGGGATCCTGCTCTCTTGATGTTGCCAGTGATAAACATTTTGCTTGAGGCCAAATGTGTCTTCCGCCATTATTTAGAGGACATTGAATTGGGATTCCTTCCCTGTAGGCGGACCAGGATTACTTAGTAAATGGGATGTTTACATACAAGCATTTATGTTTTTATGGGACATATAAAGCATATGATAAATATTGTTTGCTTTATCCTTCACTAAACAATGTGTTGCTTGATTGATTCAAAATTAGAGTAAACTAAATGATAAGTAATAAATCGTATTCTGTTCAAATTTTATATTTGTTGATTTAAGTGAAAATCAAATGTTTTGCACAATGTCAATTATAAAATACATCCATAACTCATCATTTTACTTTCAATGCTGATGATCAATATGATTATTACAATGTTTCTTTCAATCAGTTTTTTTTTTATTATCTATTATTCTACTAAGAAGTGCTGTGAGGTTGAACAATGTTTTCCTTTCTTCCATCCCTACACCCATAAAACACAACTCTCAGTTCTAGAAATGAAGAAAAATACCTTGTCAACTATTGACGTCCAGCTTTAAAGAGTAGCCCATTAATTGTAAGTCTTTTCACAATATAGTTTTGTTGTGAAACCTTTTCCTTCACAGTTTTTCTCCTGATGTACCAGTTGGAGTTGCATCGTTTGAGCATTTTGTGTTTTTCGGTGACAAAAACAAATGCGTTACAACACAGAATTATTACAAAGAAATGTGGCCAAAACAAAGAGGGACAAACTGTTCACATGTGTACCATTGTAGATTGCGACGAGTTTAAAAGAGCATTGCCATGCTCTGAAGATGGAGAGGGCACTGCAGTGAATGAGAGCTGTTATGGCAAATGTGTCCTCTTCAGAGAATAGATTCCACATTCTGTTATCTGTTAGTGTCTCACAAATCTCCCAACATGACAACAAGAGCTCTCACAATCAAGCATTATTTCAAAGCCTAAAATATGCATAAAATATGCTCGTAGATCGAGTTTATAGAAGCATTACTATATCAATATATAGTTGCTGGCTGTTGCAGCTTTATCAAGATGAGTAGTCTGAACTTCTGAAAGAATCAGTTAGTGATTAATCTTTAAACTAAAACGACAATAAACACTGTCGGTTGGAGCTGATTGCAGACCTTTTGGTCTTGTTCTTCAGCTCTTTGTCACATATATCAAAAGGACACATTTGACTGGCTTGTAAACACCCCATTTCAAAGTCCCATTCTTGTATCGAGTGGTAGGGCAAAGCAGAAACAATATATCCTTCAAATTCTGACAAAGTCTGTTTCAAAAAAAGGGAAGAAAAAGAAAAAAACAGGGGCAGTCTCATGATCATCTCTTACAAAATGACGTGCTTTCATCCCTGCCACATCCTCCCTTGGTATGTCACTGTATCTATACCAGCGTTCTTTTGCTTTTGGCAGGAAAAGACAGGAGACATGAAACATTTCCCCCCTTTTTTTTTATCTTTGACAAGGCTTGTGAAGACTTGTGAAGTTGGTGAGAAGAGGTGTGCCATTTTTCTCCAACCGCCATCCAACACAATGTAACAGCTTCTCTGCACTGGAGAGATCACCTTTCCCTCAAAGGCTCAAACTGCAGCAGCACCTTCTTTGAGACTCCTGAAATGAATGTTGTGAAGGGACATCAAGAGCATATCCTGTACTACGTACTCAAGCTGCGGCATCTTGCAGTCAGCAACTTATTTTCAAAGTCTCATGTACAAATTTTCCCCATTTTATCTTTCCTCTTTTGTAGTCATTCTATGTTAAGCTGTAGTAGAAGTGAGAGTGCAATTGTATTGTAATTTTGATTATTGCCACAAAGAAACTGCTGCCTTTTACCCACTTAAAACCTTCTGCTCACACTTCCTGGTAATAGGCTTGTCTCAGACACAAAAGGCTGGACTTGACATGTACCTTGTGATGCCAATGGTTGCTGGCAGGTTGATAGGCAGCCAAGAATGGCAGGGTTTCCCAATCTTTAGCTAATTAGCTCATAGGAGGAAATTAATGCAATTTCAGCGAGGCTAGTGCTTATCAAAAAGTTAAATCCCTCTGAAAACATGATGATATTTTTTTTTACACCAGGCTGGCCTATAGACTGTTATCAGGATTTGAAGCCTTATAAATGGGCACAGAAACATATATGGTATGAAGAGGTCAGGCGACTTGAGTTAAAAGATTTATGAGATGGTAATGGCATGCTAGATATTCCGAAAAAAAATATTGCAAATGCTCAAGCTTAGAAAAAGCCGGATGCAAGTGTGCAACATGTCCAGTGGAAAGATTAAAAGGGCAAAAAAATTGGGTTTCATGGGACCAAACATTTATCAGCTCAGCTTCCCACAGAAGTGGAAGCCAGACGACCCTGAAAAAGCTGCCAGCGTAGCACAGGGCAGAGCAGAGTCTGTTTTGTAATGGATGGAGGATTTTTTCTTTATATATTCAGTACACATAAACACATCAGAGCACACCTCGCTTGGGGGAGGCGACAGGGGCTGCAGAGAGAGTGTGTAGTGGCATAGAATTACCATGAATAATTAAAAGACTGGTGTGAGCATTCTGGTAGCTCTTTGATTGACTCTGAAAGCCCCAGGAAGAAATTGGCAGATGAGAGCAAACTGCAAAATGGCCAGCTCTTTGCTCTCAGCTCCCTGCCTAAGATTTGCTCGGCTAAAACTTTGAATCAGCAGTGTGCTAGGAGGTCCTTTTTGTGTCTGCCTGCCCCACAGAGAGATCCAAATGCTGCTCATCAAAAAAAGGAAGAAATAGAGAAAAAAAGCAAAGGAACATAAGTTGGCAGGTGGGTACTGTGAGGTGACATGCTTGTTTTGTTTGTTTACGTTTTCTGTCTGTTCATCTACTCGTTGGTGAAATGGAATAGCTGGCAAACTGTTGAAGATGTTGATTTCCTGTACGGATTCCAAGAGGCCATTTTTTGCATTCATGTCTCATATTCATAGCGCGCAGTCACATAACAGAATTACAAAAGAACAAAAATGGCTGACATATGTCACTGCCGGGGAGAGTGGCCCATGGGGTGTCATCTGCAAATTTGCTGAGTGCACAGGAAGGAGAGGTCAACGGGGACTGGGGCTTGGCAGCAGCCCCTCACCTTCCCAGAGTGTCCGGATGTGGGCGGCATCCCATTACTCATCCATTTCATTTTGCCAAGCCAGCACCAATGTCCTTAGATATGTGACATGAAGGCCATTCAGCTAAATGAAACGTGCAGGTGACTCATGTTGTTCTGTTATAGGCCAGTGACAATCAAGACGCTAAAGTAAAAACGGTTGTATAATGGTTGGATTTTTCAAGCTGTGTTTTGTGTGCTGCTTTTATATGTTGGGATGTTGGGATGTGCCTGATGCTGACGCGCAACAGGTTCAGTTAGTTTATGAAGACGTTTTGATTCATTTTACCTCAAATTGTTCAGGAATTGACTTGTATTTTTCTTTGCTCTATTGTCATTAGTATTCTATTAGATCTGCTCTAGGTCATTACTTCTTTCAAATTTCCCCAATGTCAGCATGAAAAAAGGACCCTTATACAATAAGTGGAAGATTCACTGTCAGCATGTTGCCGTGGTTAGCGTAGGACAAAAGCTGTACTGTATGCTGTATGCGTTTTGCATGCATGACATGAAGGATAATTGCAATGGGAGGGTGATTAAACTGGCATGTTGTCTTCTAAATGCACACTGGATGTCCATTAGCTGAAAAGCTTCAATAATTCTCTGAGGCCATAGTGTAAACATCCACTAACCACTTTAAAGATCAACTGATAGTAAATACATGTCAATTTACAGTTATCATTGTATTATAGAGAATTAGAATCGACATTATAGTTAAAATGTCGGTCATGTTGTGTTTAGGAATACATTGATTTATCTGCCCTGGGTTTTGCTTAGGTTTGATAATTCAATATGATTGGGAAATTCTGACCAAATAATGGAATGTATTAATAATCTTGCTGTTAGGAAATGATGGCTCTTGCGCTATAAAATATGCATAATACCCAATATCCTCTGCAATATCCTTTACCATGATTGCCAAAATGCTGAGAAAGCTTTCATTTAACAAGTCTAAAAATATGTTCCGCTACAGTGAGCTTAAGTAACAGCTACCAGCAGATATAAAACAGATCTCACTAACATGCCACTCAACACAACAGCTCCATTTATTGACAATCGCCTTTAATGAAATGTCAGATGGCTGCCTACCTACCTCCGTTTAAAGCCCCTTTGTGTGCTGTGGGAATAATAGCTGGTTGCTAGGGAAGATTCTCCCTAGAAAGGTGGTACAGCGAGACACATTTTAGACTTCTGAAAGCATATCTTTACTCTCACATAGCTATAAACAGTGGACTCTCTCACTGTATGTTTCTACCAACGCTCCAAATAATACAATTTTCTTCCAAAATTCAGGATTGTGTATTTTTTTGTTGCATATTATATAAGATACTCAGGAGTCTTAATTTAGTATCTCAATATGTTTGAAGACATTGTGGCAGACAAGTCCCATTTTCCAGTGCCTATTTTTTTAATTGTATTGTTAATGTCTTTGGAGGTGCAGGCTGGTCAACAGTTTCTAAGATGTTGGTGTTCCGAAGTTGCCACTGTCCCTTCCTTCCCCTCCCCTTCAAACATGCAACCTTTGAGTTGTCATCAAGTATTCATATGTACATTTCAGCTTCTTCTAAAATGATGCAAAAGCAGTTTTTGTCCTGAGTGTAGAGAGACACCACTGTTATTTAGGGAACAAACAAGTCCTTTAAAACTCAAAATCTATATACTATTTTTAGTAGTATTTTCCCACCCATTATCAGGAGTACGTTCACATTTAATACATGGTTTATAACACTTTAATGTAGTTAGAATCAAAAATAAGGACAATATACATTATTTTTAAACAATTATAACTTCTCCAATGAAGACATATTTTGACCAATACATTAATAAACACATACTATATGGAGGGTTAAAGATAAGCATTACCTGTTAGGGTAACAGAACATGCTATGGTTAATGTTAGGGGGAAATTACTGTAATGTTTGGAAACCAACATAACTGTTTGTAGGAAACTTGTGGTAAATCACTGCTACAACTATGTCACCCTATTTTCTGCTCTTTTACTGAATGTAAACATGCGTCATCTTTAGCTGTTACAGTCGCAAAGGTCAACTACCCATCCATTATCGGAAAAGAGTGACTGGAAAAAGGATGCACAAGAAACGTAACAGAATAAGCTGAATACTGGACATTGTCCCGATGGGTAACCAATCTAATTCACAGAGTGAGGGGAAGGGGAATGTAGCATTGTTTGGCCATGTTTGGCAGTTTGGTCAGAACTTGATATCTCTACTGCTTTCTACTGACGAGTAAAAGGTTTGACAGAATGATATAACAATAAAGAGAGGTGAGTGTGAAATGCTATATGTCAGTCATATGTTATATTTCAACCTCTAGTATCTGATCGTGAGCATCGACGCTATAGGCGACCCACAATGTTCTACTCCCTTCCATATTACCCATGGCCACAAAAAAGCCTCTGGCAAAGTATACCTTGAAGTAGCTTTGGAAAGAATGGAAAGTGTGTGTTTGTCTGTGTGTGTGTGTTTGAGAGAGAGAGGATGGGGTGATGGGAAATGAAAGAGAAGAAAGAGAGAGAGCACTGTAGGTAGGCAGTGAAAGTAATGGTGCTGTTTATGGATTGGGGCTATTTTGTACATCAAAGTACACAGAAAAGGAGAGAGAGACAGTGAGGGAGAGAGAGAGGGAGGGGGAAGTCTGCTGCAGGCCATTTGATTGTCATTGTTTCTCCTAGGTCATGTGGGAGTGCATACGTCTTGTTTTTTCTTCTTTTTGTTTTTTCGTCTTCTGTTCTTCCTTTCTCCCCAGTAATATCAAGCAACACTGTTGAAAATGCTATTGACATAAGACTATAACAAGCACAGCTAGTTCTTCTTTGTTGTTTCCATGGATCAAAAACTCCAGATTGCTCTGTGTCCTGCCTCTCTTGGTGTCTCTCTAATATGCTGTGTGCGACCTACCCTTCTAAGCCTTTCATAATCATTTTAAAGTAGTCAGTCTTAATCGCTTCATCCCTCTCCTTAATCTCATCATACGTATTCTTTAATCTCCTCAGAGAAATACTCTGTCTGCATACACAGTTATTCTCAATGTAATCATTATAGATATATAGTCTAAATGTGCACAGTTCGTTTTTCTTTTGGACCTGAGATTTGATTTCATTATTGCTCACTAATCTGGCTAACCACCAAACATCTGTGCAGGTACCCACAGACACACACACACACACACACAAACGCACAGATGTTAAACTGATACCTCAAAATGCATGGGTTATGCAGCTGGCTGTCCATTTCACATAAAAGGTTCATTTATGTTACAGAAATTATGGTTTCTAAACCAAGTGGCAAATGCAGAGAGTCAATGGAAATCCACCAGAGAAGGTCCGTCATGCTTTGACGTACATTTACACCCATGTTAATCACAAAGTTGCAAAATGGAGCCTCTTTCCTTTTTCTTGACACTCTGCAGAGTGTCCTTCAGGTCTCCTTCCAGCATCATGTGTGAGAGCCTGTCCAAAGAGATTTGACAAGGGCCCTGCAAGGAGAAGGAAATAAAACCCAGAGAGATGAGGCAAACATATTAATCTTGTTAAGTTAAACGCCGACCCCCACCTCCTCTCTCCGTGCTCCTCCGCTCTACTCCTCTGCCCATTCCACACCCAGATAATGTGCAGTGCTCACAGTGAAAAATCAGCTAATTTCAGACCACGACTCAGTCTGGCTTACAGAGGCTCTTAGGGTGGTGCTGAGCTCTATGCTTCTCCTCCATTAGTCGCCCCCCACCACTGTCTCTGCCTTTGTCTTTGTCGCTGTTTCTATGTCTCTCGAACACACAGGCACACACTTACAATCTTCAGTCCCTGTCTCTCTCTCTCCAGGCACACACTTACAGGAAAACACTCACGCACATTTATCTCAGCCCTTCATCCTCGGTCCATCCGTGACCTTGAGATGTATGATGGATGTGGGTCTTTGATGTAAGTGAGTTTTAAGTTTTAGATTGACAGGGATAGAACATATTGATTATGTTACTCAGAGACACAGAAGGGACGGCTTGAAAGACAAACATAAAATCACACAAATTACAAAGTAAGAAAGAGAGGGAAAAATAAATGCTTCTCTATAGTGTGTGGAGTTGATGGACAATGTTTCCCCCTTGTGGTGCTGGCAAGAAGGTAGGATGTATTTGGAGTTTGTCTTTAAAACCCCGAGCGGAGCATCTGAGGAAATGTGGGTTTGAGTTTGCAGTGATTGTGTTCTCCCTGGAGAATAAGAAGGGCATGGAAATTAAGCCCTGTGTTAAACTCCGATCTCTCTGTCTGTTTGTGTCTCCGACTAACGTACTCTGTCTTTCTTCCTCCATCTTACTTCCTCCTCATACAAAAAAAACAAAAAAATTTCACTAGCACAAAAAGAAACATCAGTGTTACAGGTGTTATTCCCACCAGGCAGGAGCTTTCTGTCGGAGAAAGCCTCATCCCAGGCTTGAACACACAGCCCTCTATATCACAGCTGCAGCCCTGATGGAACCATTGCAAAGGTTCTAGATGGCCAGTACTGTATGCATGTTAGGTCTGACAAAATAACTTTAATTTAAATACATTAGATATGCGAGCTGGTCCTTTTTACAAAACAAATGTAAAACATAACTAAAAACACAACTAAGTTCAAATTTAAAAGTACATGACCTTTTCATTTATGTCACGAGCATGAAAGAAACAAACTGAATCTGCCAGATATTTAATTTTTCCTCGTCTGTCAGTAGAGCAAATTGGTAAATCTTATCAGTCATCGCTGGCAGATGTTGCACAGCAAAAGAGAAAATGGCTTTTTAAATTTCACTTGAGGGACTATCTCTGCCATTCCATGCTTTCTCGTGGTACAGTGTGTTGTCTTCCCTGAGTAATGGGATTATTCTTTATCTTAAGTGACCAGTGAAAAGCCCACATCTCTGTTATATCCGGACATATTTCCTTTTTACATCCTCTGGATCTTCTTGCTTCTCCAGTACAATAGAGGTCTGCTCACTAATGCTGACCACTACTTTTGAGTGCACAAAAGAAAGACAGAGAAAGACAGGCGGCAGAGATGAAGACAGAGAGAGAAACAACTGCAGTAGATGATAGAGCCCCGAGTATTGAACCATTGCATCTCTGCACTTGTTGCGGCACTATGCCGTTAAAAGTATACATCTGGTTGAGTAGGTTTTTATATATGTGGAGGTAAAAATGCATAGAAAAAGTAAAATTGCATTTATAATAATATTTCAAATCTATCTGGATTCATGGATTATGTTGAAAATGCATCCGAACTGACCAACAGACGGAAGGGAGACAAGTCGGAGCTGTGACTTGGCTGTTAACAGTTGCTGGCGCAATGTGTGTGTGCGAGAGTGCGTGTGTGCGTGCATGTGTCTTCACCAAATGTACAAGCATATGGTCACCCTGTGACTGTAGAGATGCTATTAATGCTGCACGGCCCTGAGAGCTTATACTATGTGTGGCTTTCATTCCGCGATGCCTTGATGGCACTGCCTGTCTCCACCATTATGCTACTGGTTTTTAAGCTCTTGATGACACTCTACCATGAAAGATGAAGATTATTCCTCAAATGTGCAACAGAGATGGGGCAGATTATCTCTGCACAGATATCTCTACAGTGCTGTAACTTAGTACCGATGCTCTCAGTTTCCCTGGCAGCCTAATGTACGGCTGCATGCAGCTGAAAGCTTTAGTTTATTCATGATATCAGAACGTGGCACTTTTCTGCAAGCTTTCTAAAAGGAGTTACATAACAAAACAACTGCAGTGCTAATGCTGCTAACATCAACACAAACGGTATTCAGTCAGACATTAAAGATACAGAGAGGTGACCTCGTATCAGGATTAACTCTATTTTAGGTTGAAGAAAATCTGCTTATTATAGATGGCATTAAAGTGTCATTCCTCCTGGGAAAACAGTACCGTAAAATCAAGTGGAGGCTGACCACTGACAGAGAACTACAGCTGTGAAACTGGGCTTTTTGTGTTTATAGTGTAGGTGCTGTTGTCTTAGCAGAATGATAAACTGAAAGGCTGTGTCTAAAAAACATCAAACCTCTCATTCATAAAACACATTCTCCTTTCATTATTGCTTTACTTCTCCCAATATTTAAAATGTCCAGCTCCCATTGTTGATAACACAAAACACTGACTCATAATAATTACTAATACATCAAGAGTCAAAATACTGGATCCTAAAGTGTTAGTTGACCCTCTAATTACTAAGTATTCTGAATCTTCAATAGTGACTCTATAACCGGTTAGGATTCAGTCAGACTGGAATATCTACTCCATCCTAAACCATTTGTGTTGAATCAATTTCAGGTCAAATAGCATTGAAATGTGCATTTGAAAATGGATGAGTTTGAAGAGAGGAACACTGGGAGGCCTCTGAGAGTCCCAGCAGAAATCACAAGGGGCATGACATTCTTTAGCTAAGAGAGAGGCAAGAACCCTTTCAAGAACAAGTACAGGAGAATAATTGGAGTACAAGTGCTAGACTCGCATTACCGGATCATGAGGGTAAGTGCTTGGGAGTTTGTGTGTGTGTACGTGTGTGTGTGTACGTGTGTGTGTGTGTGTGTGTGTGTGTGTGTGTGTGTGTGTGTGTGTGTGTGGACAGAGAGAAGGCGAGGATAGAGACATAGAGAGAGAGAGAGACAGACGAATGAAGATGGAGACACAAACACAGAGATAGATAGCCCTAAATGTTGGTGGATAGCCTACCTTGGGAGGTCAAAGCAAAGGCAGTAACTTGACCTGAAACCAATGTTTCAGAAAGAGAGAGAGAGAGAGAGAGAGAGAGAGAGAGAGAGAGAGAGAGAGAGAGAGAGAGAGAGAGAGAGAGAGAGAGAGAGAGAGAGAGAGAGAGAGAGAAAGAAAGAGAGAGAGAAAACCTCATGAGATGTGTCTGAGGTTAACAGCCAGCTAAATGCCCAGTGTGTGAGTGTCATTGAGACCATTTGCCCTCTCATAGCTCTCAGATGAATGGAATTGTTTTTGTTGTGCCACTCATTGCGTTGGTAATGATAGTGTGCATCCATAGAAAGCTTTCTCTAACAAACAGATTCAGTCTTTTCTGAGAGGTGACAAGTATGCTCAAATAAATCCTGTAAAATAGCTTTGATAGTTTCGACGAGGGACAGCTTCTTTGCTCCTTTGCTAAAACGTGTAGAGGATTTTTTTTTCTTTTTACCTAAGAAGCCACAGCACACATGCACATTATTTATTTGCATTCCCTTTCAGCTCTGATGTAGTAAAATGAGTTTTTGAATTTGCTAGTAGGGAGCATGACATTTAATCTCTGGTGATATTGAGAGTTTTGGTTGTTGATTAAAGAGCCAAAGAAAACATGAGCGCGGGAAACAGAGCAACTGTAAGAAGAAGAAAAAGTATTTTTTGCAGGTATGTTTTCACAAAAAAACATAGCATCTAAAAAAAAGTGAAAAATGTAATTAACAACGGAGTTACGAGACATGAGAGAAGTCGTCTGTAGAAAAACATCAAGGCTATGTGATTTCTTTTTTACTTATGGAGAATACTAAGAAAAAGCAAGATTTGACTGGATGCTTCTATCACGGCAGCTTTACTTGAGGAAAAACAATTACTTTTGTAGATGATTCCACTTGTTTTTATTATATATGTATATATTAGGCAGTGTGCATATTGACCATATCTGCAGACTGTTCACAGCCACTGCAACATTTTCAGACTATCTGCGAAATGTTCACTTTAAACTTTTTTCATTTGTTTTCCCTACAGTTATAATTATAAACACTTTTATAGTTATTTCGATGCAATTATCAGCACTTGGGGAAATACAATGTTCTTGGTTAAAATTGAAAAAAACAGCGCTCTGTTGAAGCATGACACCAGATGTGTTGCCTTAGTCAATATTGAACTAAACTACAGATTTTCCCCGGACCTTAATTCAGTATTTAAACCTGCAATGACCTTGTGCACACCTAATGAATAGACGTCCAATACCCACTGTGTTTACCAGCAGTGACGCTGGTATTGTTTTCACCTTGCGAGTCTGTGTGTGTGTCATCATGGCAAGACGTGGTTCTGGATACACTTACTGTAACAGGAACTGCAGCTGAAGCCGTTTTGTGAATTTTTCCAGGTATTTATATTTCTGTCTCTCTGTCTGTCTGTCTGTCTGTCTGTCTGTCTCTCTGTCTGTCTCTTTGTTTATCTGTCTGTCTGTCTGTCTCTATGTCTGTCTGTCTGCCTGTATGGCTGTCTGTCTGTCTGTCTCTCTGTCTGTCTGCCTGTATGTCTGTCTGTCTGTCTGTCTGTCTCTCTCTCTGTCTGTCTGTCTGTCTCTCTGTCTGTCTGCCTGTATGTCTGTCTGTCTGTCTCTCTGTCTGTCTGCCTGTATGTCTGTCTGTCTGTCTGTCTGCCTGTGTGTCTGTCTGTCTGTCTGTCTGTCTGTCTGTCTGTCTCTCTGTCTGTCTGTCTGTCTCTCTCTGTCTGTCTGCCTGTATGTCTGTCTGTCTGTCTGTCTGTCTGTCTGCCTGTATGTCTGTCTGTCTGTCTGTCTGTCTGTCTCTCTGTCCGTCTGCCTGTCTGGATGTGTACAGATGTTGTCACTGCGTTAGCATCGCAACCGTGCAAGATGCAGGCACGAAACTTGTACACACGAAAAGTGTGTAGTTGAGATCAAAATAAAGTTTGAGTTTGTAATTTGGCATGGTTCTAGCCGCAGTTGATAATTCTCTGTAGGTTCATCAGTAAGAGTGTTATTTTGGTAGACTACCACACTGAGACAGACTATTCCACCACTGCAATTATCACTGCCATGTGCAATATTCACTTTTTTATCAACCACTTTGTACTTATTTTATTCTATTTTATTCTATTTTATTCTATTTTATTCTATTTTATTCTATTTAACTACTGTGTACTCGCCACTTTACTTCATATGTTCTTTTGCTATAACAAGGTAAATGTCCCCGTTGTGGGACTAATAAAGCATTTCTGATTCTGATTCACGTTAACACAATTCTTTCACATTGTCATTCCATATTTTTGTATTTATCCATTATAGTCACTTTAAGTAGTATAAAACTAACAGCATGTGTGCATCACTCTTCCTACATTGGTAAATAAATGTTGAATGTTGCATACTTGGAAGCTAAAACAAAATAACAGTATATCAACGTATTTTGTAGGAGATTGGGTTGCATGTTGGAACGCATCGGGTGTTTTGCTAAAGTTTTCATGCAAAAGAAACAACAAGAACCTTTATCGCATGCCAGTCTAATGGAGCCCGGCCTTTATAAACATTACAAACCTCATACTCTGAAGAAAAATAATCTGTCAAGTTCCTGTTCACATCAAACACTACTAACAAGGATGCTAATTTGTTGTAAAAGGCCACAAGGCTTGTTGAGTGTGAGCAATGGAGACAGATAGAGTGGGAGAGACAAAGAGAGATGGGCTTGCCATTGCAAGGTGAAGGCGCAGAAAGACATTTTGCTCATTTTGCCACTGAGAAAAGACACGCTTACATCTTGCTGCCTTGTGAATAAAACAATAACACATGTAACTCAGAGGTGTCAGTGTGTCATGATGGCTAACATCTCAACATTTCACCTTTTTGAAGTGTTACTAAAGCTTAAGGTGTATATAAATGACAGAAGACAAGAATCCTCATCCCTACCATTGTACTGTTGTTATACACTGACTTGAATTATATTAATCGAATCGATTTAGATACTGCTATGCATTGATATGATTGATATTGACAGTTTTCGTTTAATTATTTATTCTGTATCCATCATTTACGAATGTCTTGTCCCATTATTTGTCTTGTTCCTTTGTATGCTCCTTGGCAGTATACAGTGGATCCTTTCCCTGTCATGCCAATGAAGCAGATTCAAACTGATCTGAATTGAGAGAGACAGAGATATAAAGAGACAGAGAGACAAGGAGATATTGATAGACTGATAGAGTGAGTGTGTCTCTCTCTTTCTCTGCATGCTGAACTTCATCATCTGACAGCTGCAGTGAAGAGTTATCATGATAACCAAGCACTCCACACCTTGGAAAACAAAGGATTTGACTCAGACTTATTTGGCTTACCTGTCTCAGTACATGCTATGAAAACACATGTGGAATCTGAATTTCTTCTCTGTCTGTCGCCAACCTTCGCTTACCCCCCCCCCCCCCCCCCCCCCCTCTGTGTGTCCCCCTCCCCCCCGTTTTTTTTCCTTTTCTCTCCTTAGAAAGTCTTTGTTTGCTTAATTCTCTAAGTGATTACAACATTGGATATTGAGTACGGAAACAGAGCCCATCTAACTAATGTTTGAGAGATCACTGTTCACAGCTGTACTGTTAAGTACAACATTATTTCCCAAGACAAATGATTAAAAATTAAATATGTTTTTGATATACTTGAGACAAATAGCATTTTAGGAGTCTCACGATTTTACTCCCTCTGTGGTTTGATAAAAGAGAGCGCATACTTGAGATGATTAAAGACCGAGACCTCTCTGGATGCGCATTAATTAGCCGTTTCAATTTTACGTCGGATTGTGAGCACTTGTACTCAGTGATGTTAAGTCATGTTAAGGTGCAATGTAAATCCATTTGTATCTTCGGTGGTAATAAGGTTTGAAAAAGCCATGCCTTAAAGACAGCTTTTTTTTTTAAATCTCTCTTTGATGTGTTTGCACTAGATCTTATGATTAGTAAGACTTTTTGGAGGCTGGAACGATGATTGATACTTAGAAAGTGACCCTTACGTTGAAAGCCACTGATGAGTGAAGCATAAAAATCCTCTGAGCTGTCCTCTACACCGCAAAGGAATTATTTTGTCCTCTGCTCCAAAAAAGATTTGGTTGAAGGTCACTCCTGAATCTCTGATTCGGGGTTTTCATATCTGAATTGCCTTGTCAGTCGTTGCCTTTACATGAAGAAAATCAATGCAAGATCTCTGTTAATAAGTGGAATTTTTCTCAAACTTATGGAAGTGTGGACTCATCTTAGTAATTCATATATTTCTATTTCATAGGACATGCAATGTTTACCCACTGGGCATGCTGCATGTACACAATGTACAGATACAAATAACAGTGAAAAGAACAATATCACATATACAGTATGTAATCTCACAATGTGTCATTGCACTGTAATGACATCTACAGTATTCCATTGTTTTTAAGATGCCAGCATCCCTTTTTCACGTAAACAAAAGGCAGTGAAGCCTTTTTTTGTGCAATACACTGTGGTGGATAAGGTGGATAACTGCTGCATGTGGCTGACATTTCACAATAAATGAACCAGAATGTGAGAGCTGTTGATAAGTGGGTAACAGTAGTTGTTACTCTGATCAAGACTCAGTAAGGAGTACACTGACTGTACTGTCGTTTTCTCCATATACAGCCCTCGTGTTAGATATAAGGTATATCTGTAGGATGCCATGTTCTGATCTTAATAGTTTTTTAACTCTTCATATTAAAAGCGATATTTTGCAAAGATTTAGTTTGAGTGGAAGCAGAGCTCTCTTAGTCTTTTATTCCAGATCTACACTGCTTTGCAGTGAAACAACCTTTGAGGAAGATGACAATTCCTCCATGGCCTGCGGTGTGGCAGTGACACTGATGATGCTCAGCTGACAAAGAGGAATGAATTGGCACGACAAGAAAGAAGGTTTTACTAGATTCAAGGCTGATAGGTACCCATGCCAGCGATAGATAGATAGATAGATAGATAGATAGATAGATAGATAGATAGATAGATAGATAGATAGATAGATAGATAGATAGATAGATAGATAGATAGATAGATAGATAGATAGATAGATAGATAGATAGAGTCAAGTTATTATTTAGTTCGAGAAGGTGTAACTGTCCTCAGATATGAGACTCTGATTGGCAGGAAATCCTCAATGGGACAATTTCTCATTTGATTCTGTTTTTAAACCATAGTAGAATGACTTGCAGGTCATGAATCTGACTGCCTTTTGATGCAAATTATGATTAAAAAAATCTCCATTTGTTTAAGACAAAGAAGAGATTTTATCATCTATTTGCCAAGTGAAATTAAAGGTAGGCGTGTCCTCTTGAACCACCTGTCTTTAATCTGAGTTTCTCGAAGAAAAAAAAAAGACATAGGCTTTCTGGATGCGCATTCTCATATTAAGCCTGTTTGAGGACGTGGCTACTTGTCAGATCAGGTCACTTTAATTGATGTATCTGCTTGGCACAGCTGTGTGCACACTACAATCTATCTTGTTTTAGAATGCAATTCGACTGCCTGCGTTACAACAGCTCCACGACAGAAAATCAATATACAGCATGCAATATATATCTATGCATAGGTAAGTATGTATGTAGGTAGGTAGGTAGGTAGGTAGACATACAGATAGATAGACATACAGATTAATCAGTATTATAGATGGATGGATGGATAGAGATATATATGTATTTAACTTGACTCATTTAAAGATCAAAACCAGTCAGTCTGGGACAGTGTAACCTGTCTTTTCGTAGGGCTCTTTCCTTTTACTCTCTGACCTCCACATACTAAATCTTTTTGCCGATTGGTTCTCAGGTCAGACCATCTTTCTGAGGTGAAGTAACCCCATTCTGCTACCAAGCACTTTTACTTTTTATTTTCCTTTACCTCAGTCGTTTCTATCTACCACTGAACCTGACAGGGTGAGAAGTATTATACACATCACTACCCTTCAAATAGAGACAGGAGCAGGAAACTGGCATGGTGCTGTAGAGAGACAGAGCTTCACACTATCCTATTCTGTCTCCGGAGAAAGTCATCGGAACTCATCTGAACATGGATTTCTCTCCTTTTTAGCTTGTTTTCTTACAGTGTTTAAAAGCACCTGGTTCCCAAAGTATCCGTCGGAATAGCTTTTGTGCTGAAGAGATCTGAACATCATTGTTGGCTTTGTATCAGCTATGAATACTACTTAGGATAAATGATTCAGAAATGTTAGCTAGTTAGCTGGCATGCTTGATGACTGTTCTTGTAACTCTTTTACTGAATCCTCACCAGTAGTGGAAGAAGTATTCAGGAATTCTTCTTACGTAAAAGTAGCATTATACAGTCTAGAAATATTCTGTTACAAGTAAAAGTCTGAAAAGTAACCATCCATTGGATTCCCTACATTGTTTTGTGGAAAAATCAACAGTCAGTGCTCTTTTGTGAACAAACTATATAATGGTCACAATGCGTCTAAAATGTTTCTCCTCAAACATAGTTTGGCATTTCTGTAATACAATTCCTTGTTACTTATCGGCTAATATAAACTACCAATACTGATATACTGTGTCTGCAACACGTTAATATCAGCCGATATATTGGTTAGCACTACTAATTGAAAGCAAAATTTGAGATTCATTTCTGAATACTGATGCATGGCTGTTATGTATTGTCATGTTGCCTTAATGTTTATATCATAGCAATTGTTTCCACTCCTGTGATCCCAAGTCACAGTTTAGAAACAATCTAAAATAAGATATGTGAATATATGCCGCTATGTTTTAAAACTTTCTTTTGATTTATGACATATTTAGTGATACTAACTGAGTGCTACAACATTTCATAATCCAGTGAAGCCTACAACCAAAAATACAGTATAATATGTAAAGTGAAATTGTGGTCATGATATAAACAGTGGACATACATAATGCAGGCGGCTGAGGCTCAGGAGGTGGAGTGGCCGTCCACCAGTTAGAGGGTCAACATGTCGAAGTGTCCTTGGGTAAAATACTGAAAAATACTGAACTCCAAATTGTGTGTGAGTGTGTGTGAATGGGTGAATGGCACCTTGTATGGTAGCCTCTGTATGGATGTGTGTGAATGGATGACATGAGTGGTCGCAAAGATTGGAAAAGCGCTCTATAAATACAGTCCATTTACTAAAACATAATAATAATAATAATAATAAATGTTATTTATAGAGTGCTTAGGTACTCAAAGACACTTTACAGGTACATATAACATTAGAAATGACATTAAGAAAAACAGGACATCAACATTTAAAATACATAGAAGTAATTACACATTTAAAGGAGATCTGAAGAGGTGATTTGATTTGATTTGGGATTTGAACATGGTGAGATCGGTACAGTCACGGATATGTTTGGAGAGTGAGTTCCAGAGGGAGGGGGCGGTGATGGAGAAGGCTCTGTCACCCCAGGTCCGGACCTTGGTCCTTTGTGGCAGGGACAGGAGGTTGGCATCGGAGGAACGGAGGGTGTGAGAGGGAGTGTGGTGATTGGGCCTGGAGGGCTTTGTAGGTGATGAGGAGGATTTTAAAATGGATGCGTTGGGGGACTGGGAGCCAGTGGAGGTTCTGCAGGACGCGGGTGATGTGGTCACGGGAGAGGGTGTGGGTGAGGAGACGGTCGGCAGAGTTTTGGATGAGTTGGAGTTTTTTGATGAGTTTGGATGGTGTGCCGCGTAGAGGAGGCTGTTGCAGTAGTCGAGTCTGGATGAGATGAAGGCATGGATGAGGGTTTCGGCAGCAGGGAAGGAAAGTGATGGGTGGAGACAAGCTATATTTTTTACATTTTATATTTACTATAACATAGTGTGATGTGTTCAAATACAGTATTAAAGGCACTAGCTACAGTAGCAGAGAACAATGAAATAATACTCCTAAATACTCCTAATAAACAAATCACCATAGATATTTATATATTTATCCAATGATAAAACTAGAGTTGTATTATGTATTTGATAATCCTTTATTGAAGAGATATGTTCATGCAGAACCATTTTCTTTTCCAATTCCACTTTAATCATTTCCAAATAATACAATAATTAGAAAACTTTACTGCAACCAATTATTTTTCATTTATGAGGTACATGTACTGTTAATTTTTTGACAACATATTAGACACACATTCTATCTATCAACACATTAGATCAATCAAGTTTTTATGTTGATGTGATAAATGCAGCAGATTTTAATTCAGAACGTATATATGTATTTGTCCTACATGCTACTACTATACACCCTTTTACTTAAACTGCAACACAATTAGAGTCAGACTGTAAAATGTGGATTTACTAAATTGTTTCATAAAAAAAATAATAGGCATTATTAGTGAACACGGGGACCTCCCTTATCCCCTACATAATCTCACTTCACGTACAAAACAATCCTGGAGTATCTTCCTCTCTGGCTGATGATGGGATCGATAAGATAATGGACATTATTATTTCACCATGCGGAACAGATTGATATGGAGAAGCAAAGAGCAGAAGATTCTTCTATATTTCAGTGCAATTTCTTAGCATGTATCTGTGTAATTTCCCTGGAGCTTAGTAGACCCGTCAGTGTCCAGCTTGCTCTCCCCCTTCACTGCACTCACAGGGTGCTTTCTCCGTTGCTCCCCCATACACAATGGATAAGCTTCTGGCTTTGTCCCTCTGGGGCTTTTTGATTCACTTGAAGAGAGCCAGAACAGACACCACGAGCCATGGCAGGGCATACAATGTCTGTGCAGACTAAACACATTCTCTGCAGAAGTCATCTTTACTTTAACTGATCAAACAGCTCAAAGGATGTAAGGCTGCTTATGAATATAACTTCAGTCCAATATATGGATCAGTCATTGTGTTCAAATGAGGAATACAATGATAAGTGTTGATGTTTTAGAGGCAGTCCTTTTATTGATGTTTTACGCAATATTTGCTTTGATATTTTTAATTATTAAATTGATTACGGATTTGATTATACAAAAAGACTAGAGCTACACTTAGGTTTAAGAGCTACTATGATGGAGTCTACAGCAAGTATGCAGTCAATGTATCTGTGTGAAGTATTTTCTTTAACTGTGCTGCCTTTGAAATACAATGAAAATGAAAAAAGAAGGAGAAACAACAGCTACAACATAAAAAAAACAGCTTTAAGAAATCTGTCTTAATATAGCAGTACATTGCCGTGGCTCACAGAGACAAAAAATAAAAAGCAGGCATAGGTTTGAAATTCCCCAGCTTGTTTGTCTGGCTGAGCGGCCTTAATTTGGTTGTATCGCATTTATGCCTCGTGGTTGATACTAAGCGAGATGAATCATTGTAAAATATGAGCCAGATCAGCCGCTTGTTTCCTGGAGGTAAAAGCTTGTAAGACCGCTGGTAAATACACCCAGAAGAGAGCATATCCTCTGAGACAAAGAGGAGTAAAAGCACAGAAGAAATGATAGAGCGGTTGTGGTAGAAGCCTTTTGTACATTACTATTATCTTTTTTGATTATTATCAGAATACCGTGTGTGTTTGTGTGTGTGATTTTTAAGATTATACACATTTTAAATTGCTTGTATTAAAGGGTGAAAGGAAATACATATTAGTGTAGATTAATAAAGTCAAATTTTAGGATTTTTTCTCGTTACATTGAACAGTATGCGATTATCTATCTTTAGGACCTCACAGTTTGCCAGCTCTTAATCTCCTGCCTGTCATCTAGATCATCTAAAAGTGCTGAGAGGTTGACCCCCCCATCCACAGTGTCTGAAATCAGAGCAAGATCTTTGCAGTCGTAGCACATTTCTGAGGCCAGCTAATACCCAGAGTACAATCTGTGGGTTTCTGATAATGGCTTGTAAAATCTTTCATCTTGACATAAGCTGGCATATGCTGAGTGGCACATGTTTATCTTACGGCAACAAAAGCAACGCCAAAACATGTAAGGTAATCACTTCAAAGACCTCTACGCTTGACTCCAGCATTAGATCCTGTTTTCTTTCTAATCAGCTGTTGACCGTGTGTACATTATGCGCATCTGGAATTAGTTTACAAGATGTTGCTACAGTATGGTGGGAGAAGCAAATTGGGTCTTTGCTCCTGAGAAATGTTGTGGATGAAAATAAGCTTTGTGAAGCAAGCCCTAAATTAGTCCAACCTTTGATGACCTTCCCTTGAATAGCAAGCTGGATACTGGCAGGAGTAATGACAAGGGGATAAATGTAACATATCTGTCCACTACAGACTCGTAGTTATTCTACACACCACACCCAAATGAAGGCAAAGGCGGCTTGTGTTTGTGGACGTAGTTTGTAGATTATGTCTTTGTTTTCATCTTTTGACACTAAAATATTTTTATCTTATCTTCAAAATTGACCCACTTGCGACTCTCATCTATTCCTGGTAAAAGAGGATCAAGCTACCAACTATCTCTCTTTAAAAGAACATGTTGCTAACTAAGATTTGGTTTTGGATGTCGCCAGGCAAAGAAAACTGCAAATGTTTCTTCTCAAGCAAATGCAAAAACAACCGGTGTCTTAAAACACAAGCTTTTCTGTCCTGTAGCTCTTGGTAAGGTTCACATGAATCGAGCGAGGGACGAAAGACAGACAAATGTGACAGGGCATGAACCTCCCCTGTTGAGTAATGAAATTAAATGACAGCTCTTGAGCGAGGAAGGGATGCTGAGAGAGCGGGAGCAAGGGAGAGGAGTGGGGGGATTTTGTCCAGCCAGGAAATTGAAGCCATCACAAGCAAATTGAGTTCAGGTCCTTTTGGTGGGCAAGAGCATACCAATCAATTTGGCCTACTACTCAGTGCCTGTCAGCCTCACAGAAGGACACCTTGGCATCAAATAATAAAAGCACAGTAAACAACTGAAACACTGGCTCAGTTAGTCTCAGCTAACAGCTAGCTATCCATAGTCATTTTGTTGCACTGCAGTGTGTTTGTGTGGACACTAGTTAATGGCTGCCAAGTTAAAGGCTCCACCAATTCCTTTAACTGCGCTGTCTGTTTGTGGTATAATTGAAGAGAACAATGCTTGTCACAAGATAAAAGCAAAATATTTAATTTGTGTATCCCTGGATTCTCTAAGGACACAAATAAGGTAAAGAAAACAAGACACAATCTCTGTCAGTAAATAAATCCTACCAAGGTTGGAACCACATTTTAATGAGCCTTGTTTGGCCTTTTCCTTTTGCTAATCTTTGGACAGTGACACAACATTCTTGCTAATTATCTCGATTACACAGCAGGAACGCACTACATCACAGTTCTGAGGCAACAGTCGACGAGGGGTGGGATCACACAACCCCAAAGGCCTAATTATCTCTGTTGGTTCCCAATTAATCCATTAAGTTGTTTTGGCTCAGCTGCAAGACCTGAGGCACCATTTTATATACCAATACATTGCACCATCACACAGCCATGTTACGTGAGCTTTTGTTTTGTAAGAATTCACTGTTGATACTAGAATGCTTTGCCCTTTCTTTTACCTTCAAAGTGGCTTAACAGAAATATCCAGGAGTCCACGATAAGTCCAGTTCATACCCTTTCACAGAATATTCTCTGTCAAATAATTAACATTTGCGATAATCCCCAGTAACCCACATTCAAATTTAAGGACTCCGCGGTTCTGCAGAAAATGCCACTCCAGACTCTTTTATTCTCATTGTAGAAGCTGGTGTAGCTCCTCAGCCTCGCCGCTTCCTGCCTCTACTGGCTTACTATGATGAAGTTGGTGGGATTACCATATGTAAAACTGCCCTGATGGTATTGATGGCTTACAAAGCAGTCGATAATCGTTTATGTGATAAGCCACTGGACTTGTGGGGGAGGCTGAGAAAAGGCTTCAGGGCCAAGACGGGTTATGAGATTCATGGTGATACAGGCTGCAGACATTAAGTTTGTTTACACCGTGCCAGTGAGCCACTGGAGTCAGCTCTTGTGAGTGATTGTTTGAATATTGCAGCTGTCTCTTTAAACTAATATTGTGACTTTCATCTTATGTTATTTTTTCTCCCTCTTAGTCCTGTCTGTCATCCCCATTTTCCTCACACCAATATTGTATTTTTTCCGTTGCTGCTCTGTCATAAATTGGTAACAAGGGATGGTGAGAGGAAAAAACTATATACGTACATCGCTTTTTTTATATGACGGCAGTGCTGTGTCCCAGTTGGAATAGTATTTGGCAGGTTGTAAGAGGGTCCCAAGTGTGCACATGCAGATTTACAAACACTTATATAACAGTTGTTCTGAGTCTGTGCCATTTAGTTTTCTTTTATATTGATGTGGAATGGAGGTACCCATCTTTACAAAAACAGCTGAGCTTGTGTTACAGCTTATATAACTGGCAGACATCCTTGTTTTTCTCTCTCTAGGGATTTTATCACTAGATGCGTAATAAGTTATTGCTCTAGGATATTTTTTAACAGCAAACATTATTTTGAGTGTATATCTTTCTGCCAAACTGAAAATATTACTAAGAAGGAATGACACCTTCATATTATGAGGGTGCATGACTAGCCTGCAGCCTCAACCAGGAATGCTGCCTCTGACTTATTCTAATTGTGGGATTGCTAAGCGTTAAGCGACTTTTTTTTAATGGGTCCCTTTATTTTGTACTACAGCTAAATGTATGAATATTTGAGATTTGTTCAAACTGTAACACTAAAAATGTCTTTTTTTTCTGCCATGCTGGCAATCTCATTTCTGACTTTAACTGGGATAAGTGCTCGGAGCTGCCTTTCTTAGATGGGATATTATTCCTGTTCCATTACACCTTCCAAAATTGTGGAGTATGAATTGACTTGGTCAGCTATTTCAGTTGCATTGGGAGAAACCATGCTATTTTAAGATTTTGGCCCTGGGAAAGTCCACAGTTTGGATACTATACCAGTATATTTGAACGTGAACACAATACAGGGTCTAATATAATGTGACACTCTTTTAGATAGAAATGCAGTATGATGTGCTATTCAGATTATTCAAATTCCTCGAAACTTGATTCATTTTAAAGTTTTCCAGAGATCTTCATTTTGACTTCTACAATTAGCGCAACCTTTTCTAACAATGGGGTATTTACATTCAAGTGACAATCAAGTATGTAGCAGCACTGAGTGGACACTCTTTTATTCAACCCTGTCCTTACAGAGACGACATACATTTGCGTAATCATTTTAAATCTAACTGAACCATGATATTATACACTAACGTTAAATGATTCTTTAGACAAGCATGCCTCTTTCTCTCCAACTATATTTGAAAAACATCATTAAGAAGATTAAAAGTGTCTTTGCTGTAGTTTTTAAATTATAATTCTTTGCAGAAATAATACATAATTGTATTCAAATTTGAATATAGAACATGGAAATGGTCAATTAAGTTGATAGAAAAAGATAGCACTGTAGGCCATTCTCTTCTAATGGGGGGCTGTTTTGGCATGTATTAAATTATTTACTTATTATCTTTTATTTATAACCTTCCAGGGAGAGAGATAAGCAATCGTTGACTGTTTAGCTGACATGTTGACCACTGGGCAAAAACGGGCCGTAGGCTGATGAGTTGACGGCTACAGAGATGGAGCAAGGCCGCACACCGATGATCTGTCATTCTCCTTCACAAAGCTTCACTGACACCGCATATTACTGTAATCTGCGTTTGTCCCTGCTGGCTTGTCTCACCTTACTGTAACTATCAGATATGACTTCAGCCATCAAAGCCACGATCAAGCCAGCCTCCTCCCTTAACTCAATTTAAAAGATTTCAATGAAATCAATCAAAGGGGATTTCTGACTGAAGATAACCTACAACTACAAAAAGGCTATAGAGATTAGTATGACAATGGGGATGGTGGCTAGAGAAGATCATCAGTTGAGTACATCAATCTATCTGCACAACCTGACCACAGGTTTAAAAGGCAAGGCCGTCACAAGTAAGCCTTTCTCCCGCTGTGGGAAATCAGGGCATCCTGCCTCAGGCTGTTGGTCTAAGTACTTAGACTACAGAAGCTGTGGCTGAGCGGGTCACAAAAGAAGTGCATATAAAAAGAGAAAAGTGACCAAAGAAGAAAACTAATGGAAAGAGGGAACATGGGCAGGAAGATCAAAGTGAGTTTGATGCTGATAGGATGCAGCGCATGCTTTATCCATTTCACTCAGTCATGAGCGATACTGAGTAACACAAGTGTTGAGGGCAGTGTAGTTCGAAGACTGACATTCATTTAGTGCTATTATTGAGATGCTAAAGTTACAGATCTGTTTTGTTGAAGCTTTCCAAAAGTTGTCCATATTTTACGGGAAAATAGGAAGAATTCAACATTGCTGCAACTGTTCATTATTTAAGGGGACCCTCATGTGCAGTTCAGCTGGAAATGGTGGGGAGGCTTCAGTTGAACTAACAATAGACGCAGTGGTTTTCTATAGGAGAATGCCTGCAACATGGAAAATGTTGTATATTTAAAGCCAACTGTAAAACCAGGAAGCAACATAACAGTTTAGTGATTTAACCAGTGATGTCAAACCAACAGGCTTGTCCAGCTGAAGAGATGGAGCACCAAGGATGTGTATAGATAATAGGGTGTCAATGTTGGATGTATCTCTCGTTTTAAGGAGCTTTGAACATGGACAGAGGTGACTGTAACCTCTGGTGTCATCTGAACTAGGATTATTTGAAAATCCTGCAGTAAAATGAGAAAACTGATGAATCACTGGACCAGCCTAGCTTTTGCTAGCTTTGTTTCTGAGCCGGACATGGATGAGCCAATTTCCCAGGAACAGACCCTGTGTGTGCAGCAACATTGTAACTGTGGGTCAGGTGATGCTCATGGGCTTTGAGAGTTATTTTAAAAACAGCTGCACAATACAAACAACATCATGAATTATGATCATAGGAGATGATGGACACTTTCAATCTTTTTTATGCCATCAATAGGCCTCCATACTTGGACATTCTATGTTTTTATACATCTATAAGTTAAGTGGTGATAAAACTATACTACACTCATAAATTGAAGCTGATTTGCTTCTACTACTGCATTTACCCAGAGCCAATGAGACACTGCTTAATTCGTACAATTTATGCATCATATTATTTCTCATGCATTTTACAAAGGCAAAAAGAAGGTCTTTACACCAGCATGTATGTCACTGTTTTAATTACATACTAAAAACAGGTCATACTGCTTCCCTGCAGTGAATATACTTCAGCTTTGTTCATGTTTCCACTCAGAATTTAGGAAAGCAGACATTTGTTGAATATGCAATGCTAAGCCAAAGTGCTAGTGTGGGTTTGGTATCTAAGGGATAATTAACTTAAAGTGTGGGCGAATTTACCCGAAAATATCTACAAACGACATACCCAAAGTAAATTGAAAGCTGCTCTTCAACCATTTGCACCAGCTGCATGATTTTGGTCTCATTCAAAAGATAACTCTCTTATTGTTATTTCAAAATAGTGAATAATTACTCCAAGTGCTTCTGGCACTGAGTAATACTGGTCTGAATATACTGAATTTGAAGAAAATACACTCCGCCTGAATAACTGGTAGTCCCGAGCTGAAAAACACAATAGAAACAAGTGTTATCAAGCTCACCACCAAATGTCATATAAAAGGGATAAAAACTTAACTTATTAGACATATCTTTAGAGTAACACCAGGCGTTCACATGCTATGCAATTTGGAGATATAATATTTATTAATAAATATTATTTTTATTGCTCATAAATAACTATTATGTACCCATATTCCCTGTTAGTAGTAATCACACAGAGTAAGTGAAGTTAAACAAAAATAATTCTAATATTTTTATGTTATTTTTGTATTTTCTTCTGAACTTGAATATAATAAATATAATTTTGAAAATAAATACTAAACATAGGACATGACGTATCAAACTAACCAGCCGTTCATTGGCATTACGATGCGGGCGTCACCGGGAGGCTGGGCTGCTGCTGGCTCAGTCTGTCAACAAAAGAAAGTGTCAAGTTGACACACATTGGCTCATGAAGGTTGTAGAAAACCCATGGACGCTCCGATTGGCTCAAATGAAGTGTCAATCTAACGCTAAGCGCCCGCCCTACAGTCAGGAAGTGCCTGGACAGCGCTGAACGCTCGAGATATTACGTTTTGACAGTTTATGATTACAAAATGTTAAAAATCGATCAGCTGATTTCACAGATTGCAACAGCTGTTCATGGGCTTTTATCAATGTGATGATGTTCACAGTGGATATCTTTTTACCGGAAATGTAAGTGTGGACATATCTCCATGGAATATATCTCCCTGTGCCATTTTACTTAATACAATTATTTTCTCATTCTTTTGAGAAAATGATTTAAAATGAATTCTTTATTATGAACTCCTTTATGACGCTGCCTCAGATATACAGTTTAAAATACAGTCTTCACTTCTACAGATATACAGTAAGTTCAGTTCTTTCCGCGCCATTGTTGTATTATATTGGTCCCTAAAACCTAAAGAAAGGATAAGATGGGAACCATCAACCTCACAAAGCAGATAATGTATGGATCATGTTTTCTGGTTCATTAATATTCAGTACCTTTTTGATCTCCGTGTCTCTTGTGTTCTGATGTTTTTTTCTCTCCCTCTGTTGATCATGTGCAAATCAAGTCTCCATCTTGGTGCATGTTTACAATAAACGTCAAAAATAAAAATCATGTTTAGAAACTCAACAATGCTGAAAAGTGTCCCCCTTGCTACTGTACATAAACATATAATGCTTATTTGGTCTACATTTTGATGCAATCGGTTTCCATCAGTGAAAACAAAACAGAGAGAGAGAGAGAGAGAGAGAGAGAGAGAGAGAGAGAGAGAGAGAGAGAGAGAGAGAGAGAGAGAGAGAGAGAGAGCGAGAGAGATTGTCTCAGTCACAGTCTCCCAAAATGCAAACAGGCAGGCGATCACATACAAACAAAAACAAATTATGCACTGCGACACCCTATCCCCCACTATGCATTACGCTGGCGCCTTGCTTTCACTAGAAACTGTTGGAGGGAAATTGCTGGCTGCTTGGCAACAAAACAAATGGAAAAAGCTCTGGGTGATTCTTATTTTGCAGATGATTAGTTGAATCCGAAATAATTGTTGGTAAGATCATTGACCATAAAATCAATTATTAAGTCTTGAGCTCCCCCTCATTGTGACTGTCCTTTCAGACAAAGTTAGTTTTTAAATTATTGATGGTTGAACTGGTAAAACAGCAGGTGTGTAAACTGGATGTTTTACAAACCCAATGTGTGCTGTAATGACAATCAGCATGAAGTAACTTTGATTGTCGCGCAATACTTTTAAGCATCAGGAGACAGTGTGATGAGAAAATGACTTATCATATGTAAACATTAAATACATATGCAGATATGTATCTATCTATTTATCTGTCTATTGTAATATGTGCATGTTTTTGTGGAAGATTATTGCCTACCTGCATTTGAAGTAGAAAACGTGTGCAATCCACGCATTGTACAGTACAGTATCCATTAGTACAGTATGTTTTTGTATATGAAGCTTAACAGCGTATGTCATGGACAGCCATGAACTCTTTTGGCAGCCTTTTCCTATAGCCAAAATAAAAATCCCATAATATTTTATTGTGCGTACAGTCATTCAATGAAAAATGGTAACATACTCACTAATTGTGCCCAGTTATCACACCCACTCATATCACATTCTTTGAAATATTATGTCCTTGCATACATTGACCACATACAAAGTGCACTTACTTTCATGACATGAACAACATGTTTTGTAGGTGTGCTTAGAATACAATATTTCACTCCTCGGTGCACAATGTTGCACCTTCATGTTGTTAAATACAGGTCATGAACACAGTGTATGCAGAACCAGAGGCATACTGATTATTTTTAACGTTTTTTTACCGTATACTATAATTGCAAGGGGTTGCATTGGGGTGTAGTTGACTGTTAGTCTACCATAACTCTGGATGCATTTATGGGAGTACATGGACAGTATGTACAAAAATATGTCCAGTGCCATACAACCGATGTAACACCTTGACGGCTAGCACATACTGTAAGAGCAGGTTATCAATAGTGATATTTGGTGACACTTGCAATACCTTGTCATGGTGCTTTAACATCCAACATAACTTCTGTTATCACTTCTTTTCTCATCATCAATCCGCATGAGCATCTGCTGCTTTTGGGAGAGGCTACAGGTTGCTATTTCAAGTGATGTAGAACAAGTAGAGATTGAAAAATGTCCTTCTCTTCTTACTATTTAGCTGACAATTAGATTGTGTGATAGTGGAACGTGCTTTTTAGTGTGGTCTACAATTCAACAAAGCATTTTCAATTAATTTCAGGCCATAACTTGAAAACGTTGGTTAGAGTAGTGAGAGATATTGCTGTACATTGTCTTTTACTGTTTAATTGTCTTTAAACAGCAGCTACTATGCATACAGATTACCTTTAAACTGCAGTATCAGACTAATCAGTTGTTGCCCATGTCATTAGGTTTTACCACTTTATAGCACATCGCTAATTTTCCACACAGTTGGATTCAGCTTTTAACAACAGATTATGATAATGTCGATGCTTGCAAATTTAACGTATGGATTAGTTGCATATTTAAAACCTACATTTATTAGATTAAAACCCTCATAATACCTTATTTCCATTAACAGACGGATACATCAAATCCAGGGATAAGCGCAGAGAAATAATAAGAAGAAACAACTTTTTTTAAAGTCTAAAGCTAAGAAAATTGATTGGTTGGATTTTAGTGGAGTTAGTTCACCGCTCACATTGTTTGTGCTTTGTCATGTGACAATACAGTCACAATCAGTCCAGGAATGTATGTATCATGTAGGTATGTATTTATTTGAGTGCTAATTATTTACAGACATGTAAGTTACTTAGCCCTCAATTTACATGAAGTAGGTGTCATATCTGGTTCAAATTACACATAACAGTTATATGTTTAATGGGCTTTATATCCAGTAGATAGACTGGACATGCATGAATTGAGTCCGTTCAAAGGTTATAATATAATGAGCTATCGTTTATGTGTTATCTTTAATAAGATTAACAAAATAGTTTGTTTGCTGTTCCGGAAAAACTAACAAAATCATTCTCACAATCCTTGTATGTTTGAGTGAATGCTATAAAAATAATCAAGACATTTAGATTACCAGTTGTCAAAGTCAACCAGACTTCCCTGCTGCATCGATTTACATTTGATCTCTCAAAGCTGAATAATCATGGTTGTGTAAATAACCATTATTTCCACAGGATAAACAGGGATCCAACTAAACAAATGTGTGCTTCTGTACCTGTTTGGTGTAATGGAATCACAAATAGGTTTTAATGACAGCTAATAGGGTTGTAGGTTATTATGAATCATAGCGTACACTGTGATTATGCTTTGGATTTGCATGAGTGCAAATAAATGTGTAGCTTTTAATGCAACATGAATGTTTTTTTATTTTCTCTTGATTACATTTTAATGTTTGTAATTCTTTTTAACCAGCACACAGGTATGTCTCACAAGTAATTGTGGTGAGTAAATAAAAAAGCCAACACCCTCCATAGTGCCACAGGAACAGTGACTTCAGTGTACGCTGTCTACAGCTGAGTGCAGCACCAAGATCACATGGACTGTAACTCATAAACACATCAAACTTCCCCATTCAGTGCTCAGGGCCTAGCCTGCTCTGCTCTGTAGTTAACTGTCTCTGAGTGTCAAATCCTTCATCCTGATGCAGGAGACACACATAGAGAATAATTCCTGTGTCTCATTTTATGGCTGTGGATGTCGGTGCAGGGTAGAACCGATGAGTGAGTCAGTAGCGGTTAACTTTGTAGCTAATGCTCTGTGGCAGTTGCACAGGTTTCTTCAGCTCTGCTTAAGGCACAGAGGGGAGCCGGTTGAACTACTCGTGTCTCAGAGTTCTCACTCAGCCAAGTCAGGTTATTTAACTGCACGCCAAAGTTAGGATGAAGAGGGAAGGCGGGATGCAGAGAGAGAGACAGACAGAGTGAGAGAGAGTGGTGGTGGGATCCATCAGAGAAGGTAAGAGGTCACTGCAGGGTGGAGAGAAAAAAAGAAAAATATGAGCCCAAGATGTCCAGATGTAGCCCCAGGTGGTGTTAGAAGACATCAATCATAAATGCAATTGCATCTCTCCGACAAAGTCTGTATTCTGTTTAGTTTAGTGATTTGTGCTCCTGTTTTTCTAGACTAAAATGTAAAAACTTAAACCCTATATGCCTACCACTAGATTGTCCCATCTGTATGTGTAACTGCTGTATATACAAGTTAGACATGCATATCTAAGCCAATATATTCATGCCATGTTTCCAGCTGTAGGCAGCCCGTGGTGTCAGACTAGGTTAGCTCAACCATCACCGAGCCTGTTAGCTGCAGTTTAAGCGTAACTTCAGATACTTAGAGAGCTATTCTGAAGTCAACAGAGATAATCCTAGAAGGTTTGTTCCTAAAGCTTTGTAGCCTATAAGTAGAGACTGCATTTATTGCACTTGCTTTTGCTACAATAGTTCAAAGCCACTAGGTGCAGACTTTTTGAATGCAGCATTTAACCTCATACCAGCATCTAATTTTGCTGGAATCATAAGCTCTTAAAATGTATCTTGGATTTCAGCAATCTGGTTTCCAGTACATAATGTTTAACAATACTGTTGCATAACTATCAAGTTATAATCTGTAAAATGAATGGCTGGTATTTTTCAGCAATAGCCACAGGAAAGTATTCAACAGTGTAATCACAAGTTTGTCATGGCGGATGATGTTGTTGACTGTCTTCTCTATTCTTCTTTGTTAAAACAACGTGACCAGATGAGTCATGTGAGACATACACAGTTTGTTTGGTTGTGCTGTTAGCATATACACAAGTTCCTCTTTCTCTGTTGCAGTTTATTTTTACAGCGTAGCTGCTCAAGGCAATTTGTTGCCCCCTAAATAGAACTGTTGTTGACCTGTACTATGTACCTGCTGTTACCACCAGTAGCCACAGATGGGGACAAATCAACCAGGACTGAAAGCTGCACTAATCCATATATATTTACAAAACATTGACTATGACAATTGACTCATTTGAATTGTTGAACCCACAGAGAACGATCAGCCGACTCTGCAGTTACCCTCAGCTCTGCAGATAACTTTTTGCATTTCTCCGCTCATTGTTTTGGTTTTGCTGCCCACAATATCCTGTTCAGTCTCACTGCTCTTTTCATCTTCACCCTTTTAGCCGCTGCAGGCAGCTGTTTTCGGTGATGATAAACCCACTGTATGCCACGTTTTCAACATCAAATGGCAGACAGACAGATTTGACGACTCGTTGGTAGTGAAAGTGAAGCATTTAGAGGCTAAAGAGCTGAATATTTCTCTCGGGAGTAGATGGAGACCTGAAAATGGAGCTAAAAGTAGAGTGAGTATTGGACTTAGATTCACCAGGTGGTCAGAAACGCAACTGCAAATGATTTCTAATGCGGCTGTGTATCTGTTATCACGTTCGCCATTACAATTGATCAATGACATTTAATGTTTTATGCACATAGGCAAGCAAAAAGCAGTGGAGACTGGTGCTCATGCTCAAGTGTGGAAGTAGGATGAGATGGATTCAATTAGGGAGGTGTAGACAGATGAAAAAAAAAACAAATTGTGAAAATGGGAATTTGTCAGCACGTGTCACATCCTGTCATCTGTGAAAGATGATAGGTGAGTCTGGTGATGAACATGCTGTGAGACTATGCACCGTTTTATGCTTTTTTTATGAGAATTAATGTCTCCTATGTGGGTTAGACAATAAATGGTTGAAGGATAAACCATTGCATGCATGCTGTACACTGCATCCATAATCTGTGCAAGATCTTTTAGCCCAGAAAGAGTCACAATGATGGACTGTGTTGATAATCACATGCTAAGCAAGTGTTCTGTAAATGACTAACACAAAGCACACTGCTGTTAGACATAACACACACACACACACACACACACACACACACACACACACACACACACACACACACACACACACACACACACACACACATGCTACATGTCCACTCTTCAAAGCTTGCAATTTGGGAAATGGGTCAGATAGGACTTAGATTTATGTATCTCTGTGTTTGTCTTTGTGTGTGTATATTTCTTCCGAACCAAAGAGCGAGGGAGTGACTGATCGAGCTCCATTGTGGATGTGGCAGAATGCAGATGTTTCTCAGAACTGCCGAGCTATGATTTAATGATGAAAAGCAGAAGGCAGCAGACTTAGACTCTGGAGAGGCAGCAGGAGCAGACTACGTCAATAGTAGAGTCAGAATCAAAGACGGGGGAGATTGTGATTTATTTGTCACTTTTTATTTGAGTTTTGCTTACAGAAACAAGTTTGGGAACTCTTTTTATCTCTGCATCTTTCATCTTTTTTAAGAAGTTTGAAAAGCTTGTTTTTGACTGTTTATGTCATCAAAATAGAGCCCTGCCTGACTGAGATTGTGATGCATTTCATCCCAAAGGAAATCCAAATGTTATGTTGGCAGGAGGCAGTGTCTATCATCTGCTAATGTTTCACTTGATTTGATGTTTTATGGAATGTTACAGCTTGTCGGGGTTGTGGATGAACACTGCGGGGAATAGAGTATGACACCGAAATGTACTTTCTCAAAAAACATGATGAAAGATCAAGCAAAGGACATAGATTATTCTATTTAAGGGTTAACAGTATCACACAAGACGGTTGTCATGTCAGCAAGTATTGTAGTACTGCAATAGCAGTGAAAAGGTGTGAGACAGAGAGGGAATGACAGGGTAAGAAAAAAATCAATCATCACGACTAGTGAAACAATCACGTTTGTGGCCTTTTATTGATGAAAAAATGTATTTTCCAAGGTGGCCAGCAGATGGCACAGCACCTTTGGTCTCTAAGGGAAAGAGAAAGTGTGAGAGAGAGGAGGGCAGAGAGAGAAAGAGAAAGATATCTTTTTGTGAGTTTTTTTTTCCTCCTGGTTGACTGATCTCCTCAGTGGTCTGATTGTGAGAACGGACTTGTGGGAAGTGTTCTCTCACCGCAGGTGTCAGACTGCTGTTAGATAAGATTATTTGTGGGGGTGAGGGGGTTGCATTATTTTGTGCGAGTGTGTGCATGTGTTTGTGTGCGTCTGCTCAGTGTGCGCTTCTTCTCATTAAATGTCTGCCTGATAGAAATGTAGTGTTATATTGAGTTCATGTGGGAAACAATACAACACAGAAGTTGTTTTTTACTTTCACACTGTGCTCCATATGGTCACACTCAGGAGGAGAAAGGCAGGGAAGCAGAGAGAGCGCTCATGCTTCTATCCCTATTTGTTTTCTGTCACATAAAACCAAAGTTGTATCAGTTTTGTGTTGTATGGGATTGAGTCTGTACTGTGCAGTGATTCTATTTATTTCACCTACTGATTGGGATTTTAAACAGAGGTTTGCTGAAACACCTCAGTGATATCGTCGCAACAGGCACTTTAAATATCGTGTTATGTGTGACTAAACGCTTTATGTATCAGCTACTTCTGCAGTCTGGTTAAATTATTATTCTATGAGTGCAGACTCTGCTTAAAAAAAACAGGTATTGGTTAGTCCTTAAAAATGGAAATGCAATGAAAATGATAATGAAAGTTGAATTAATTTATAATACTGCTACTTTTTACTTTTCCACCAATGTTATACTAATTCACTCGAGCAGAAAATACTGTGTATGGAGCTACGTTAATCTGTTGGAAGCCAAAAAAAACAATATTTGGCCTTTATTCTATCCTGTCAGATTTTATTTGCTTACGTTTGCTCAATATTGTAACTTTTCTGGATCCAAGGGCGAACGCTTTTCTGTATAACTTGCAGGCTTGTTGGAATTTAAACCTTCCAGCAGCAAAGTGCTGCTATTTGCTTTGTGTTTGTTAAAGTGAGTGTGTTTGGTCAAGCAAATTATAAAAACAAGCGGATAATAAGGGTTAGCAGCCGCGATAAGCCATAATATCTTGTAAACTGGCAGCAGGGATAGTTTAAGCCGGTCTTATGCTAATGTTTCTACAAGTGACTGTCAGCAACAGAGAAATTCAAACATGCCTAAACCCACAAATAAACAGATGTGCATGAGACGACACACACAGAACACACAGTGGTGAGGACAACGCATGTGATTTAAAACTGGACCTTTTTATTTATTATTGAAGTTAAGACATTATGTAATTATGAATTATTTTGCTTGAAACAATCTAGGTATTTTAATCAAAGAAGGCTAAATAATTCCATCATTTGCGCTTGTCTGCATACATCATATTCTTACAATAAACCTCTTCTGCCTCGCACAAACAGACCTCAGAATAAAATCTGACAGGGCACTGAGCAAGACTTCATTTAGAGTCCCACAAGTGTCCCACCAAACAGCAGTGTTTGACGGCACAGACTGAAACCCTTAACCCAATCAATAATAAGCCAGTTTTGTTCCCTCTCTAGTAAAAGTCAAAATCAAAGGAAATTACATAAACAAAGTTATTATTGCTTCAATTAGCGCCCGTACTTGTCATGTATACAAGAAGAACATTTTGTAATATCACATTTGTCACGTCGTATACTATGATTAATTGAGAATTAAGATTGCTGTTCTTTATCCTCGGCTTAAAGCGAAAGCAGACATTTCCCCACTGTCACACTGTCTACTGCATTACCTTTTGTATTCACTCACTTCATGTATTAATCAGAGTATTCTCATGAATGTCTTAATATTATACTGAAGGGCATGTACTGACACTGTCATATACTGATCATGAACCTTTTTAGAAAACCTTTACAAAAGCTGCAGTGAATTATAGATCACATTACTCAATATAATGAATTAACACCACGTTTATCATGTGGATCATCTACAGTTTTAACACATTTACTAAATACTACTTGCATGTAAAAATATACAGTTGCTTCCTTAACTCTGGAACGAGGTGGTAGAAAGGCTGCCAGTATCAGTACTGCAAGCTTGACACTTTCAGGGCAGCCAACAAATAAACGGCTACCGTGCCTAAGGCCAACTTGTTTGGCGTCAGCAGGAAGAAAAACATATGAAGCCACTGTTAATTAACTGCAGATACACCAAACATGTCAAATATGTAAGGCTTGCCTCACTTGTTTCCCTGGGTTCATTTTCTCTATACATTTTTTTTAACCTACACACACATAACATGCCTCCCCTTATATAAAAATGATAGCGTGCGTTGCCGAATCACTATACTTTAGCTGTCACACAAACAAACAAAGGAGCGAACCCCATCATGTCATCTTCATTCGAAATGCATCATATGCCTCTTTATAATTACTACTGGTGACATTTATCCAGATTGCTATTGTTTTACAAGACCTTTACATTTAATTGTACTTGATTCTTCACTTTCAGTTGTCCGTCAAGACTGCAAATATGAAGCATTGTTCAAATCCTGATTTCGATTTTTGGGAATATATACTGCATTTGTTTTTCTTTAATACAACAAATCATTTTTTTTAAAAGGGCATAGAAATCTACACGATTGAATTCACCATAACTTCTTTCATGAATGACGGCAATACAAATAGCATAGCTGTCGGCTTTGAATTTAATAAAACGTTCTTTCTTGTCAATTCATTCATTCTTTTGTCAGCTGAGTGTGTTGTTGCAACACCGCTGGGCATGTACACATTGACATCTTCCTCCAAAGTAGTTATAGCTGACAGGTTTTTGTTTATCTGGAGTTGCAGATTAAGAGCTCTGTCTGTCTGTCTGTCTGTCTGTCTGTCTCTCCGTCCACATCGTCCATCCGTCCGTCCGTCCGTCCGTCCGTCCATGCGTCCGTTCGTGTATCTGCATCATCTATTCAACCGTTCCTCACGAAAATTAAACACCATGCATCTAAATCTGAATCCCCCAAAGTCTTCTAGGCCAACCCCCTTCTCCCTAACCACCTCACCACTCCATTTTTTTTTCTTTTTTCTTTCTTTCCTCTTTTTGGTTAATTGAATGTTGCATTTTTGGAGCAGTTCTAAGATATATAATGAGGTCATTTGCATTAGACTGCAGATTGGGTGACCTTTGCTTTTGCCAATAATTACTGTAAAACCCGTCTCTGTCTGTCATCACCAAGGATGTGGCAGGGACCTCTCTGTGCTCACGAAAGGTTAGCTTGAGGCTTGTGTCTGGACTTATAAAAAAGCCTGAGGAAAATGTCATTAGAGCGGGGGGGAAAAGACACTCGGAATTAACAATTGGAAATTCAATCAGGATGGCTTAAAGGATGGTGTGTGCGTGTATGTGTGTCTGTGCGTGCGTGTGTGTGTGTGTGTTTGCTTGCGTAGCTCCAACAGAAGGGCTATACGACTTGTCCCAGGAACACTTTAAGAAATTCCTCTCGTCAGTGAGAGTGCGGAATGTGGAAAGAAGGGCACCCTGGGGGGGCGACTTCTGTTACCTCTGCAGGCCACTTTGACTTTGCCAACATGCAAACAAACTAAATAATAAGACTGTAAATGTCTCTGCAGCAGTCCTCACAAACATGATAATATGCTGCTATCAATATGCAGAAATTTCATGGCCTTGATTAATTATGCCTGACATTAATTACACTATGCATTTATGAAAGGCTCACGAATGTTGCACTTTTCACCTTGCTGAATTGTTGTAACAGTATGTGATCTTTAATTTGCATGCTGTTATTGGTTGTCATTGTGCAGTGAAACGTGACTGTATTTACCTTGTGTTAACTCCCCTTCCCATCAATAACGCGGCCCAAGTCAAAATAGACTTTTTTATTCTACAATCATTCTCAGTCTTCTGGAACTGAAAATGAACCCTTCTATTCATCAATGCCTTCCCTACTTGTAAATGTTTAATACATTTTACATCGTTCAAACAATCTCTTTAGGCTGCTTATTTCACACTGTAGCATTGATCAGTGTGTCAAGCAGCATGCATGAGCTTGCTCAGCTCACTGTAAAATAATAGTGTGAGAAGGATAAAAAATTTGAGGGGGCAGAGCAGAGCACTAACATCAGAGGCTCTGTTTTGTGCTCTTGGTTCTAGTCGCAGCGGCGCGTCACGTTTCACCTGCCGGATGGCTCCCAGGAGAGCTGCAGTGACAGCGGTCTGGGGGACCACGAGCCTGTAGGCAGTGGCTCCCTCCTCACACAACCTCTCCCTCTGGTGCAGGCGCAGGACGACTTCTACGAGCAGGCCTCCCCTGATAAGAGGACCGAAGCTGACGGCAACTCCGATCCCAACTCTGGTGAGTTGTAATATACTGTATCTCATGGCAGACAACCATTTATTTTTAATACGCATGCAGGGTCGGTTTCTTTTGATTTCTCTCTCGGTCTCTCTTTTTCTCTTTTACAAACTTCAAAGCACCAATTGCAGACATTTTTTAACAGCTGCAAAATGTTCACTCTGGACATTGTGTGATAGTGTCTTTTCTTTTGATTACGTTTTTTTTTTCCAATTTTCTGCTGATTGTCTGGAAGGCAGCAAAATCTGAACATGCTTTGTCTTTACGTGCGGGTTAAAGCAAATTAATTCAGAGTTGTCTTAAGGGAATGACTAAAACTCCTTGAGTAGAGATGATAAATAGTCATGAAAAACAACATCAGTCTTTATAAAGAACTCAACGTACCAGATACCATTTAATTCAGAGTCATTTGATTGCCCAAGTAGGTTTCTAGTGGATCCAAGAGCAGGTCATTCATTTCTCAGTTAATCATCCAGACTTGTTCATTCCTCCCAGGAGCAAACCTGGGCATCCCATAGGCTCCTCACCTATTTGTGAAACTCATTTGATTTATTTAGAGATGATTTCCCAGTTGGAAGTCTTGGTGCTCAGCTGAAGATGTTAACTTCCCACTATTTCTGGTGGGAATGTACATCTCCGACCCAGTTTTCTCATTTTATCATTAAGAGGTGAAGCGTGTGCGAAGATCAAGCGCATCGCCCCAAGGTCGATGCCAGCTTGCCTGCTGTGGGTGGAGCAGCCAGCACCACATAAATACAAGTGCTGTGAGTAAACTGTGCGTGCGTATGATTTCATACAGACTCTAACTTAGCAGATGTACTCACAGTTGGCAGATGTAGTCTGTGTAGGCCTACTGACTCACAGTCTTCACAAATGAATGGACCTGCACATGGCCCAACCACGTGCGGTTGTAGTACAGCTAACTGACAAGCATGGCTGTATTAAAAATCCATCATATATTTGGTTCAAAGGAAGTTTACAAGCATGGGAAAAAAATGCCACATCTGCATGTTATGCTACCTGAAATCCAGTCACTCGCAGTGTTTTATTTTTTTCTAATGTGGGAAGTAGTGGAACATTCTTATTTCCCAGTAAAAAGTCATGGGAACAAGTTTATAATGGATGGCCGTGTCTTTGACACTGGAAACCGATACCAGTCAACGCCAACTAGTAGTTTAGTTTCCTGACATTAAAGTTGCCCGGCAAGTGGAACGTGTTCAGGAATACTGCTGCATATACGAAAAGAAAGTTGTTAAAGCCTTTTTTGGCTCCAGAAGTAGCTGCGTGAAATCTGATGCATTTTCTAAAGTGACTTGAGTCATTGTTGGTTTGGGCTGACTACAAGTTTGAAAATGAAATGAAATCTGGAAGTGTGGAGTTAGAAGTGAACTGTAGCTGCTCATCTCGGTGTGAGGCTAGCGGCTCAAGACTACATTAGATGCTTCTAGCATAACACCCTCAAAACTCGGAGCGAATTATCGGCAGTCGAGTTGCATTATGGGTAATGTATGCGTCAGGTTTTGACAAGAATGAAGAATGCTTGGAATAAAAAAGACGAAATATTTAGTTGTGGTGCATCGCTTTTGCTGCTTTTTTAAAATTATTTATCCATTGTGAGTCTGACAATGTTGTTCAAGGCTAAATCGATGGAAGACTTTTAACAAACCACAAACTAACTATGAAACCCATTTCATTCTTTATTTGTCAGAAGAATACATTTTTGAGAAAACTAATGAATTAATTGCCAATAAATGTTTTGCAGTTGCCTTTAATATTAATCTTTGAAATTGATAGTGGACATTTAGAATATACATACAAAATAAACATTAATCATGCTGTCATTATGTTGTAAAAAAACATAATCGAGGCCGTGTTACACTTCAGATGGAATAAACCTCCATTGGAATCGGCCGGTGGAAATTAAATATATATGAACATCATTTTGAATCACTTACAGTAAATTTAGATACTGTAATGTACTATGGATACATTCTAATCACATATATCATAACATCAACACAATATGTAGATGTAGAAACCTTGCCAAAGGTTAGTGTCGAACAATAGTTCAAACAATTAGTGCCTCTTGAACATGATGTAACAAGGGGACACGTATTATTAGCATGGTCTAAATGGTATCTCTGACTAATCTCTATTATTGAAAATACACCAATGGATACTTATACACAGGTGTATGGCATACAGAGAGAGATATAAGACTAGAGCAAAAGCAAATGTGGACCCTTTAAACTGTAAAATGCATAATTTAAAGTTAATTTAAATAAATGTCCTCCTACACAAGCCCTCGTGCATTTAACAGGACTTACATTAACTTTTTCCAACACAAGGCATCATTTTTGTGCTTAAGCAATGGCACTCTGTTGTGTTGGTATTGTTTACCTGTCAGCAAACTATTAACAATGACAACAGGGGTCTTTGATCATTGACCTGCTGCTTGGCAGGATAATGATTTTATGTCTTGTGTATGAAGGATGTGTCACCTGCTGGTGGGGCTCTTAAATATCTGAACTCAGTGTTAACTAGTTCTGAGTAATTCTTTGTCAGACTTGAAAACCCCTAACTGTACAATATGAGACAGTCTGTTTACAAAGGCAAACAGTATCTGGATGATATTTGACACTATTATGTTCGAAGTTGAGGTGTAAAATATCTATTTCTAACACTGTTGAAAAGACAAACATTTTAGATGAGGACCTTGACAGTGGGTGGTCGTACCACAACGCTTCGTTCAAGGTTTGACAATAATATAACTATTGATTTGTTTTTCCTGACATATTAGGACTGTTCAATAGACCCTTAAATAAATCAAAATTGGAATGATTTATTAAATTATTATAAGGCTGCAGTTCTCATTTTTATACAGGGTTTTGAAAAACATTTAATTGTAAGAGTGCTTATTTGTCTTCTTTGGTTGCAGTCAGCAGTGGAATTCACATGGGAGACGGATTAAAGTTGCCTTCCGATGAGAGTGATCAATATGTAGTCTTCCTTAAATTGAGGCAGTTGATGTCTAAGTTATGATACCCTTACCTTCACAGTTGGCATTTAGGGACATCTAAACAGGATTTCTAATCCATTAGAAATAATTAACTTGTCAGATTTTTTATACAAACAATATCTACTATGTTTGGAGATGTAAATGATTAACTGTTATCAATGTGTGCTTAGTTATAATACTAATGACATTAATAATTAAGTCAAATTTGTGGCAACTCATCAGTAGTTTTCTGGACAGTATCTGCACACTATACAGCTCCTGATTAAATTATAAACTAAATCACTTACTAGCTTAACAACCCCCTGTGATTCCATAACATAAACTGCATCACACTTTAAACTCATAAAGTGTTTGGGAGTAAAAAAAAATTGCCTTTGGATCTCTCCTTATCTGTTTTATGTTGAAAAAAAGTTGACTTACTAATTATCCTTTATGTAATACAGGAGAGTGGTTAGACTTATGCGTAGGTTGTGGCTTTCATTTGAACTAAGGAAACATACAAAGTGTGGGAGTTGTGAAAGTTTGATGTCTAACAGTGTTTTTTTTGTTTTTTATAATAGAGATGGTTTATATTTCTTTGTGACTTGGAAGATATCCCTAAAGCTTTTCCACAATGAAAAATTAGAAGTATGTAAACAAAACAAAACAAGGAAAGATCTGTTGAACATGAGAGTGGAGAAAATAACAATAACAGATGGATTGTAATCTGGGACACAGCAGTTTCAGTCAACATAATGATACTTTTTGTGAAGAGAGAAATAAACTTGACAGTAATATATGAGTAGTATGTGAGAAAGTGTGGTTGCTGCGAAGTGTAAGACTTTACAGGACTCTGTTTTACAATACTGATTGATTACAAAGGTTAAGAGTGTTTTCTAAGAGCGTTTTTACCAAAGCTCTTAATTTTTTACACACAATTCCCAAAACGGGAGCACAGTGCAGGACTGTTAAGAGCTTCTTAATGTTCACTGTCCATGGAGCTAAAGAGAAGGATGAATTAATTTACTTGAAATGATTACTTACTTTCAATAGTATGAAATTCTCCATAAACCCTGTTAGTTATAAAAAAAAAGAAAGTGAAATACAAAGCATAAATTTAGAAAACAGAAGATTAGGAAAAGTGGAATCACGGCCAGATGAAATTAATAAAGTATAGGCAAAAATCCTAATCCTGACATTACATGTTGTACATCCTCTTCCCCTTCACAAACTAAAATGATGCACTTAATATCCCTCCCCGAGAATAACATTTGTCAGTCTGCCTGCACTAATAATAAAGTTAGCGTGTAAATGACTTAGCCAAAATCTACACATTCAATGTGCACATGAGCACACGTTTCACAAAATTTAACTAGTGGGTCTGTCATGCATTATTGTAGCTTGACAGCACGCATCATCACTCCAATTAGAGGCCGCAAATGCTGAAAAGACAGTCACTACTGTAAAGAAAAGTCCTTCAGTATAGGCTACTAACTGTCGTGGATTACAGGAGGAATCACTCAAAGACCTTTTTTCTATCTGGCTGGCATTAATGCAATAATTGGAATAAAACTATTTTCCGTGCGATAACATGCCAGCTGCTTGACAAACGTAGAATGAAAGTGGAAAATGAGCAAAAATAAATATATAAAGGGTTTCTGTGATTCTATCATACATATCTAATGTTGTGTGATCAGTGACACGTGCACTGAGCTGCACTGTGCTGAGCTCTCGACCTGCTCTGAGTAAGCGGGCGGTGGACCGGTTGAGATCATTCCTGCCAGTGAGAGCGCAGTTTGCTGCTAAATTGGCATTGCCACACCCTCTACCGCGCCTTTCCTCCCACTGCGGCAAACGGCAAGCTTTTTGGAAAAACCATGAAAATGATCTTGCTTTTTGCAAGCTATGGAAAAGATTAATTTAGCTTTCAGGTAACAGATCCTAGGAGCCTCTCTAATATTCCTGCTTTATCATAGCTTACTCTTATTTCAGCTTGTGCCTTGCTGAGTACATACGCTAAAATATGGAGTTTGAAATTGAAGCTTTTATCTTTATTTAGTCGCATTATTAAAAGACAAATCAAATAAACGGTAAGCAGGAAAGTAACAGTCATAGTAAATATCTTCTAGGGCCGCCGCCTGTCCCTCTGCAATTATAGCATGAAGTTATTCCTGACAGTTTCTACAGAAATAACTGAATTAAACAACCTAGTCACATATTCACCAAATGAATGCATATTTTTGGATGAAACATAATTCTCTCACCAGATACATTTCTAAAAAAAATAATATTACAATTAATTACTGGGCTGTTGAGGTCTGTCAGATTGGTTGTGCTTGGAGGACAGTCCCTAGACTACAAAGAAGCTGAAGTAATACATGACAGTGCCCAGGATAAACAGGGAAGTCATGTTTATTTATAAAACATTTAAAACAACCTTTATTGACTTAAGTGCTATATGAATGATTTAAAAACATTGCAGACAAGAAACATAGGGCAGTAAGATAAAAAGATCACTTGAACAATCACGCATATGATAATGCTTGCACGCACGCGTGCGGAGAGTCGTGAGCGAATAGAAATGAGATGTGAGATGAAATTTGAAAGTGTCGTTTGAGTGTACAGAAGTCAAAGTGTAATGACAAAGGTTTTTCTTCTTGTATTCTTCAACAACCCTCAAGCTTCTAATCTCGAGCAACCAAGAGTCCCATGCCTCATGACCTGAGAGTTCTCCGGGTCAAATGGGATCAAAACAAAAAATAATAAATCAGTCTTATATACAACAACAACAGAATCTTGAAATCATTTCTGAATTGTCCTCAGAGACAAGTGGGGAGAGCCAACACAACGAGTGAAGAGGTTACTGTGCGATGCCAATTGGGCTCAGTTATGTTCAGTTCTGAGTATTTTCCTAAAACAATCTTTTTTGGATGCATTTTTACATTTCTAAGTGAGCCAAATCTTATTCCCCTGTTTACCCTCAAAAATGTGCTTATGTAAATTAACACATAAGCCAACCAACAAGAAATTACACATTTGGAAGTACTGGAAAAACTAGATAAAAATAATATAACAAATCATAAAAATGTCTAATCTGTGCATTTGAAAGACAACACATCCCTGTATACATGATGGATCATCAGCCAGGGATCTGCTCAAGATCAGAACTGGCTCACTATGACCAGATGTTTTACACAAAGTGTTGGTGGCAGCAGTTTTGTCTATCTGCACAATGGCTAAAACGAATGAATCATTAATATAATTCTGTTTTAAGAGAGAAGTATGCTTCCATGCAGGAGGTGCTGAAGACATTGGACAGTGACTTTCACTACTGATTGTAAAAGTAAGTTATAAACCCAAAGCCATGAGGGTGCCGTGTATTTCAAATCTCAACGATTGCATCCTGATTGTTTGCTTTCCCCAGGACATTTGAGATTATTTTGAATTATTTCAGGAAAGTGGTGTGTGACCATTTTCACATCCCTTTTCCCAAGCACTTTATTTTCAGATCATAGACAATAGTCTTGGAAATATGCAATCCTTCCTAACAAAAAAATGTCATTATCTTCATGGCAACATATATATAGGCTCAGCTTCTTGATACTGAATGTGAAAGTATGAAAATATTATTGTGTATATGACGGGTCATTTAGTCAAAGAAAGTCAGCTTCTTACTTTTTAACTTTAGAGTACAACGACTAATGTTGTGTTATCAGTTCTTAAAACTTTATGTGAATCCTTTGGTGAATAACATATTTCTTTAAGATGGTTGTTTATTTCAACCTGCTTTTCTATGCTAATCACACTGAAAGTTTGACTAATGTACCATTAAATAAATTGGCTATTGAGCAGTGTGGTGCATTGAAAGAACAGCCTTTTTATCATCATCTCTTTTAACAGTTTTTAGACCCTCAAAAATGATTTTCAAAACATAGGAAATGTCAGGATTTGTATTTCATAAGCTATACAAATGCTGTTGTTTTGACACTGATATGAATTAGCGATGTGATTTAGGACAAGAAACACGGATAATCAAGCAATAAGACTATGTAATATATTGAACTTGAAATTAAGAATTTTCATCTCTAAATGAACAGCTGACATGATGTTTACAAGAAGAAAACATTCTGAGTTGTGTGCTGTTTGTGGCTGTAATCCCAGGAAATGGTCTCTGTGCAGGTGGGAAAAGAGGACAGGAGGGATCTGGAAGAAATAAGTTGTGATTGAAGTGTCTGGCAATATCTTGATTGGCAGAGCTAGTTGTCCTGTAGCTGAACTGGCTCACTCTGAAGCACTTTTTTGTAGAAAGTTTTATAGAATCAAGGTAGCCAAAAAAAACAACCCAAATCAACCTAATGTAGCTGTTTCTAGTCAGTTCTAACAGTTACAGTAATGTCATAAACAGCCTACTTGGATTGTACTAGTCACTGGGCCTAAACTGGAGATTATTATTATTATTATTATTATTATTATTATTATTATTATTATTATTATTATTATTACTATGCATGTTAATGTGGAAGATGACAGATTTTACATGATTAAAAGAGACAGGGGTAACAAGGAAGGGTTTAACTGACAGAGAAACATAGAACAAAGAATGCCAACGGTAAAGGGTTAAAGCAACAACAACAAAAAGCATGACCAAAACTCTGTTGAGTCAAGTGAGACTCTTTTGTCATGTAAAAATGATGCAATTAATTTAATCCATTCACCCATCTTCTCCAGAGAAAAAAGCAAGCGCTTCTCAAAAGCATTAGAAGTAGACTGCCACAGAAAACACATTACATATTCAAGTATCATTAAGTTCTGGATTCACTTCTTTGGTTTGCTTAGTTCTTTACTATCATATTGATCCACGCTACAATTAACAAAGCATTTTACAAGGTTACATTCCTACTTTTTTTTTTACAAGTAATTTAATTAATTGCTTTTTCAATTTGCGACATAATAATGCATTTAGCACTTTCCTAATTTAAAGAAATATCTGTAACTACAGAAAACAACCAGCCGGATCCTATTTTGCAAATATGTTGCACTGTAGTGTGTAGCGTCAAATTAAAAGACCCATAATATTTTAGATTTCTTTCTCTACAATTGTCAAACTTAAATATTCATGTCAAATGTAAGTGCAGAACACATTTTTAAGTCAGATAAAATGTCAAAGTCCCCAAAGATCATGAAAAGCTACAATGTAATATAATATAATATAAATAATATAATTGGGTAATGTAAGTGGTAAAGTGATGTGGTTAGGTTAACCAACATATTCACACTCCATTAAAAGCACATAAAGCGGACTAATAAATGTCTTTCATGATAAACTGTAGGAAGCTGGGAAACCAGTGTCAGTGTTCCAGCAAGCAAATAATACTAGTTGTTTTATCTACTGGGTCAAATAATCCTCCTACTCATTCATAATTAAATCACATTTCAGGTGAATCAGAGGTGAGTCAATGCACTGCCCTTCTATACCTCATTTAGTTTAGACATACAGGAGGGACATTATTATTCATGTGGTTTCGTTTCTGTTGGTATGTATCTATCTTTTTCTTGTGCATGTATCATTTACTGTAAATGCACCTGCAGCCCCCTTTTTGCTGTGTTCCCCAAGGAATCACATTTATTTTAACAAAATAAAATAAAAATATACTGCATCACCATTTAATATAATTTATTGGCACCTGTGTTTTTGGATTTTTGGATATTCATTCATGAATTGGAAACATTGCTGATGTCTTTCTTCATTTATTCCATGAGTTGGCAAATTAAATGTACCATTCTTCATTTTGCCATGTGCTGGTGTTCTTGGTACATTGTTTATCATCTTGACATGTCAGAAGGATTGTTCCTCTCCAAACAAAACAACAGCTCTGGTTGTTTTATTTTTCGAATGTCTTAAAAATATATTGCGCATTTCAGCCTCATCTGGTCGCCCATATGATGCGTGTCCTCTCGATAAAACTAACAGCATTGGTTGCATTCTTAAATGGCACGTGTTTACACTCGGTAGCTAAAGTAGGAAGTGTGTAACATTGTAATACTGCAGATAAAAACATTTCAGGGCAGAGGTCATGATGGATCTGAGACTTCTTAGCAATTTGTTAAATATTCCATTGGACCAAACTGCTGGAGCTTTCACCTTTGTTTCAGAATGATTATCTTGTTATGTCAAGGCTCTTCTTGAGTATTTCCATCTCTTTCTCTGCTGCAGGGGTCTGGGCAGGTAGTCAAGCACTAGTTGAACTGTATATCTGTTTGAAGATGAGTTATTTTAACAGGAACATGGTTCACCAAAATGGTTGGTTGCACTATTTATGCTTAGGAACATGACCAACTGACAGGAACAGGGCAGGAAGTGTGGGAGAAAGGGTGAGTGGACAAGGTGCTTGTTGAAATAGTACAATGTGACTGGGAAAGGGTAGCAGTAAAGGGGCTTGGAGGAGAGGGACAAAATGCTCAAATGCAAGATTGTTATGTTCTCTACCATGAAAATGGAACCACTTTAGCCATTAATCATTGATGCACAGGAGATGATGGATAACTCCCCCTTGTTGAGGTATTCTTCTCCATGCCATGCTGCACTGCTTTGTTTGAAACATCAAAGCATCCTATCAAAGCCCAACTCTGCCAAATATTCCTATCAAAAAAACAAATTACTCCTAAATTTGACTCGGCCAACACATTATTCACCAAATTTTGAAATACTGTGAAATATCACAATAACACTGGAGTTAATCACTTACACATAGCAGGCCATTAGGACGAGATAATAATGCTTTCATGATTTTCTATCCATATTTTGTCAGAGTGTTAGCTATTTATTTCAACACAATATTGTGAAAATATGCTTGCAGGCAAGCAAGATTGTCACAATGCCATGTTTTTATGATTGTTAATGCCAAATGTCTGGTGCTATATTTCCCTGGCGTGCCAATTGTCTCTCTGTGGCAGAGAAGATTGGCAGCTTCTTCACTGCATTTACCTTTGTGCCACCAGGCTTGTTGTCAGGGGAAATGCTGGATTAGTGTGCCACACAAAACAGGAACTGATTCACCTCGCAATTTACTGTATACTATACAACTTTGCTTAGCAGTTAAACCATTAGTTTAGTGAAGAAAATGTACCGAGTAGTTTTCTCCAGACTGTGACAAGACATGCCCTGATCTCCAATTCAAGAGGTACTTTTAGTATTCATTAGCACCACCATACTGACTCAAGTTGTCACTGAACAGGTTATGGCAAATGTACACTTACGGCACATGAACTTGTTCTCAGCAAGGTACATCATTTTATATCTTTAGCATAAAATATACAGTAAGTTGCAGAGCCTCCATTGCAATCATGGCAGTGGGAAAATTGTTTCGTAATGTACACAAACCATGAATGGGCACGGGAAGGCAGCTAGCTCATAAGAGCGTCTATAGCACTCACAGCGTGGAGATTGATTGACTACAAGCAATATCAAATTTAAGAATGAAAAGGCTTAAATGTTTGGCTGTATCCCCCCACTACCACATGTATATTTTATTCATTGACAGCTCTCCAATGAATGGCCGGAGAGCAGGAGAGATGTGTTTACGTGAGGTTCCATTAAAGCAAATGAAAAACTGAAAACTGAATATTCCCTGGACAATGCTGGAAAGATGGCTGTTCTTTTTTGTTTAATGTGAGTTGTATTGTGAGCTGTAGTTCGATTTCTTATTTAAATTGTGTTGTAGTCTTGTAATTCATATGTCTGCGTATCTTGTCTTATCCTAATAAGACTTATCTTCATTTTTTATAGGGCTTAGTATAGAAACTTGGAGTTATGACAGAAATAACCATTTCTGTGTTTGGCTTTTTCTGTACCCATTTCACCTCCTTCTGTCAGCGGCGGAAGATGTATGCATATTCTTTACATGAAGGTTTCGTGTGGAGTTTTTGACCAGTTGTGCTATTGAGCTATTTTTTTTATGAGTGGGTGGATTTCACACTTTTCTACTAATCTACAGGTGTTGATAAAATGCCAATATATGCTGTGAAGCACCAACAAAGGCAGGGAATCTGAAGACTCCAAGCTAGTATACATGGATATTGAATGGATAGATTAAACAAACTTTGCAAAGGTTTTATGAGGAAGGAAATGCACTCAACAAGTTTCTTAGACCTCAAGGATACACAACATTCATTTTGATGAGTTACACTGAATATAAACATAACATTTAATGTTACTTTTTAAGGCACAGTGATCTGCATTGTTGTATTAAGAAGTTTATACAAATAATAGGCGTTGTGTTTCCACTGCGGTCGGACAAATGGGCAACAAGGAGGGAGAGTTGAAATTGCTTGGTGATATGACCTTTTTGCCATAGAGAAGAGAGAATAAAGCCATAGAGAAGAGAGAATAAAAAGTCCAGAGCACAGGGTGGTGCAGAAAGTGGGCTTGGATCATGTGCCGAAGAATTGTACAATCACTCTTGACCACAATCTCTCGAGTTCTGAATTCAGTACCCTTCTTTGTACAGCATATGACCAGTTCTTGGAATGTGACATGGGACACATTTGACTTTGGTTGGGCAGTAAGCAGACCTCAGCACTCTGGATGAGCTGCAGGGGTAGAAGAAAGCCCCTTAGTGTCACAGCCAAGAGAGTGTTGCAGTAATCCGGATATGAGGTTGTGGTCGTGATGTGATCCTTCTGCAACAAAGTTGAATCTAGATGCCTATAGCAAACAAGGCACAAACGCTCCTCCACCTCTTGTTGGTAGTAAGAAGCATACAGGAGATAATGTACATCCCTTTACTGTTGCTAGTGTTTACACATCAACACATTAGCAATACTGAATGAACTCTGCCTTGTACTGACATCTGTATCTGTATCTTTGAATTCAATATTTACTTTAGTACAAATCGTTTTAACAGACACGGAGCGACACATGGCATATGTAGCGAGATTCAAATCAGGCTCGACAGTTACCACATGGCTAATACATTTTCAACAACAATCCAGTATACTCTAAATGTGTGTGACAGTCTAAATCTCTCTGAAAACTGACAAATAGCTTGTTTGAGTTACACTGATAGCAGATGATGAGGGAAGAATGTGGAAGCAGACACCAACAGAAAGCGGTGAAAACTGCCATTGTTAAGCAGCTAATTAGGGGGCGGGCAGTCAATTAAGCATGTACATTTCACATGCACTTCTATTTAAGTAGAACTATCCCGGCAACATAATAGGCCACTGTAAGACAATAGCAGTCTCATTAACACAATATGTTTAATCTACTGTCATAAAAAAGTAATGAAAAAAACAAAAAAAGGTCACGAGAAAAGCACACGAACATCTTCACCATGTGTTCAGTGCGATGCCACAGGTTGTGCTGCTGCTAAGACCCTCCACACAGACACATCTTTAACTATCCTTAGGCTACCATGCATGTGTTTTGATTGCAACCATAAAACATATGTTACACAAGGATGTTGTCAGCACTATAACTGTCTGATTTTATTGTTGTGTATTTATCCACAGAAATACTTGACATGATGTCTTTTATGAATGCTTTATTGCCAAAATCAGGACAATTTAAAAGCATTCTCTCAGCTGAAAAAGAGTAACAGACACGTCCGCTGAAACACTGAACTCTGTGCCAGCAGCTTGTTTTTTCTGTACTACAGATGCCCAGCAATTGACTATTCAGGATAAACAAATACCAGGCTGTCACTCAGTCTGGCAGCCATCCGACCACCTTAGTCACAGACAGCCAGTGATGCCAGTGAGATGGTGCGATGCCAAAAACAGTAGATGGACGTCACAGATCTCCATGCAGCACTGACAGACCTACCTGTTTCAACTGTATATCAAAAGGATAAATCAGTATGGAGTTTCTTGTTACGTTTGTTTATGTCCAGGTAGATATCTTGTATCCTAAAGTTTAGTTTTGAGTCATTTTCACTTGCCAACAGTAGTATGAGGCTGCTTTACCCTTGTCAAATTTGTGTACTGTTTTCTTAAGCGAAATTCCAAAGGATGATCCATGCATATTCACAGTTTAAACTCCCCTTAAATCCGCTTCTGCTGCATGTGAGGAAGTGTGTGTTTGTGTGTTTCTTCTGATACCTAAATCCCATTGTGTGAAGAGGAAGTTGCAGGGTAGAGTAGCTCGGGCCCCTGACCAAGCCTGTGGGTGGGTGGCATGGATTCATAAATCAGGGAGCAGTGTTAATCTCTCTCAGGTATTGGAAAGCCAGCCCTCAGTAAATATGTTGCCCCAGGATAGAATGGGGTTTAAAGGATTTCTGTCTCCAAAGAGAAATTAGGCAGGAGCTTCAGAAGTGAGCTAAATGGAAATGCTTGCTGGAGCATACAGAGAGAGCAGGGTGCTGCTGTCAGCTAGTAAACATCGTCTCAGAGTAGCCTCAGTCATTATCGTGGCAGTCGGTGCCAACAGCCAGGGTGAGCAGACGGGTGGGCCGATGAAGAGCATCTTCTATGCTGATAATAAGTCACAATAGGGAGGGGGGAAATCTGAGGACTGTTGGATTACACTGTTGGGAATGATAATCATTTATACTTTAAGTTAATTGGCTAATTACAGTAAGTTACCATTACAGCCCACTCACTTTGTGCTATGGGATAGTTGAGAAAAACAATAGACTTACAAATTAACTCAATCTTATCCAAATATTTTTTTTTGCTAATGCTAACAGCTCTATTTTAGGAATTTTAGAGACCTCCTAGGCATCATCTAATTATTCAATATCAAATGTATGAATATGTTTAAATGGCAGCATATTGTAGGTATTAATAATAGCTCATTATCAAACCTGTTGTTTCTATCATTATAACAATGAAACATAGGAAACATAAATCATACTGTAGTTATCAGCAGAACATTACCTATAAGCGTATTTTATTTTTACCAACAATATTCGCTCCTGTCAACTAAATTATTATCAATGTTTTTATATTTATTTTTAGGCAAGTCAAACAAGAAGCATGAAGGCTTTAACTTTTTCTATTTTTAACCAAAACCCACTCCTATACCACGATGTTGGCAATTAAGGGGGTCGGGAGTAGGTAATAGTCAGTTAATGAGATAATATATCTATTTCATCCACTTACTATATCCGCTGATCCCTATTAAGGATCAGCAGGGGGGTCTAATATGAGTTTATCTAAGAATCTCAGCACGTATTGAGCAAGAGGCATGCTCATAGGCTATCACAGGGTGGCATTGAAAAATAATATACAGTAGCAGCAAGTACAACAAATAAAAACATTTACAGAATGACACATTTTTAAGCTTACAATTCACTCAACTGTATTGTCTATGGGAGGAAACATGAAATCATACGTAGTAAAAACCCAATTCATAGCATTTTATTATTATTGTAATGAAATGTGGACACAGAAAAGTTGCAAAATATTCATATGAGAACTTTCGTATAAATGATCAGTCCAGTCTGTTATATCGAGGCTTTTTAGTTAAACGGTGTGCAGTGTTATATACCTGCAGAGCTTTTTCTGGTAAATTCCCTCTTGGAAAATGCTTGCAGATCTGCAAAGGGCATGTCATCATCAATGTTAGCAATTGCAGCTTATAAATTTCTTTTTTTCTTCTTTAAATCATTCAGCTCACATCTATTTATACCTACAATATGGAGATAACCTTATCTCTAATCCAAGGACTGATATCGCGTGTCATATAATCATACATTGTGTTTACATTTGTAAGTTGGGGAATGTTGAATTACCATATGAAAACTTTGAATGCTTGATATGAATTATTTGTCCTATTGTACCCTCCTTTTCTCTGTTTTTAATTGTTGAATTATAGTATATATTGTTTCTGTACCGATGAGGTAGATGAAAAAGATGCTAAAACATGACATTCCAAATGAAGAAGGGTGGGAAATGATTCTTAGTTAAATACCATGTGATGGTTTGCTATTATACTGCCGTGAAGAAGTGATAATAGAAAGTGAAAATGCAAATGCAGTATATATATATCTATATTCTTCCTTGATGGAGAAACATGGCCTACCCTTAATTTCTTTATTAATTCTTTAAAAAAACTGTTTAACATTCATATAGAATTCAAAGCTTTATAAATTACCCTGGAAGCCAGTGAAGTGATGTTTTTAGTTTGGGGCAACATGGTAACTTGTCTTAGCCCGTGTCAGAAGTATTGGCTACATTAACTTTAGTTTAAATATTGTATGATGGGTAAGACAAGTGTAGAGGGAGCTACAATAGTCAGGGTATGATGAAAATGTTGAAAATCTTTTGATGATACATTCATACATTCAGGCAATGGATATGATTTTGAGTTTTAAAGAAATATTACAACATTTTGAGAAATTAGTTCATGTGTTGTTTTACAGAGAAATAGATGAAAAGATTCATGTATATTATCCCTTTCATTTATAACAGAGATGACGCTGTTACATTTAAAACATATTTAGCTTCGTAATAAGGTGCAGGTGACGTTTAATATTTTACCACAGATAGACCCAATAAACAATATTCAAGACTCTTCTCTGCTTAGTGACGGCACAACACCGGAAACACATTTCCAATGTTATGTCCTTTATATGCTTCTGAACCAGGGACTGAAACAAGAGTGGATATTTTCCATTAAACCATATACACCTCAAAATATGATGCCAAACAAAATTGGCATCCTTAATCCCGTCTAATCTGTGAACAATGATCAGTCACTTCTGCTATCAGTCAAAAATCCGATGTTTAACCAACGTCACGTATCTACATCTGGCAAATCTGTTGCCATGGGAAACAACATCAATTGTCAGAGAAGCAGGCACATAATCTGACGCATTTTATTCTCTTTTAGTGCCCACTGCCAAAAAAATTATATTTCTAACCAGGATGGGAAAGACACTTTTTACAGGAGACAATGTTGCTGACGGGTGTGACAAGCATCTCAAGCAAGAGGAAAAGGGACGGTACAGCTGTGATCTATTTTTCAATCGTGAGGGAAAAAGTCCTTGCCAAATGTTTATTCCTAACGCATAATACCATTTTACTTAAAAAGTTAGAAATTAGAGACATTAAGTTCGAACCTTCAGACGGACATCCATGTGAAGTCTCACAGCTAATTTTGTCATTCGCTCACCTGACCCAAATTCGGACGTGTAGCTGGGCAACATGGTGCCGGACATGGATAGTATAATTAGAGTTAAATGCATAAGTCCCTACAGATATCATCATGTTGAGAAGCAGTAAGAGAAACACGCAAAATAAACCCAACAAAGTACATTTTACTTCACTGTCCTATACATAAATTATAGCTACGGTTACAGCACAAACCGTAACTCCCACTAGAACCACATATTGTTTTACAGTTCTGTTTGAGTACGCTTTGAACAAACACAACACACACAGTGTTAATTAGGTCGCTTTAGGGGTGTCAGTACATGTGTTTTTGAGCGAGGCAAGCTGTCTCTCCCTACCTCCACTCTACGCCAAGCTAGGCTAACTTTGTCTTGACTCGTGCTCTGTATCTAACGCATAGACATTAGCATTTTTATCAAAATGTTGAACTATCCCTTGTTAAAGATGTATAATATATATATTTTGCACATGTAGATTTTCTTCATTCATCTTTCATTTATCTCTGTTTCTTCACCCCACTCATTAGCTATTAGTTTAATACTCCGTCTCCCAGGGTGTTTTGGCAAATGACAAACATCATCATTGTCTGTTGCAATGTCAAGCAGCAATACAAACCTGCTGGCTTTGAAATTCAAAGGGACAGAAAGAGAGAGGGAGACAAAGAGTGTGCAAGAGCGGGAGTATTTATACTGAGCCAGCAACCTAAATGGGTTATCATAGCATTAAAGTTCCACTCTCACTGGTCTCCTTTCACATGTCACTGTGAGAATTTTCACAATGAAAACGGTATCTTCAGAGAAAGCTGCACCTTAACCCTGGTGAACTGATCTGGGGGTAGTGAGCGCTGTGATAGGGACTAATCCCCTGCTGTGTGCTTTGAGCAGGACTCAGAGCAATACACCAGAGGAAACCTAGGGAGAAGCGAGGAACAAGTGCAAAGAAAGAGACTTCTGACGAACTGAAAAATATGTTGAAGTGGCGTTGTCACCGTGATGAATCCTTTCAGGCGTCGTCTCAAAATGGGATGGAATCTTAATGCACATGTGTGCATGAGTGTAAGGGGAGATTTGTGTAAATGTGTGTGTGTGTGTGTACAGTGAATTTCCGAGTGAAGCATATGGCGTTTAGCTCATGGAAAAATCCACCAGGATCCAAGCTGATGCCTTCTGGTTAATTGCAGAAATTTACCAATTTAGAACTCAGAGTGTGACTCTGAGAACTCCAGCAGATGTTTGGAAGGTCTCAGTTAAATAAAAAAGTGTGTTTCGTGGTTGCACATGAGACTACAGGGTGTTAACATGTGAATCAAATCAGTGCGTTTGTCAACATGTAGATAGAATAATTATATTTATAGACAGACCTATTCTAGTTCGGTAATCTGTATTATATTATATATGTGGATGTTTTTATGAACATTCTTTAATTGGTCCACATCATACTTCATAGACACCTGTGCAGACCGTAGATAGGAATTGTACGCTTTGGCCATCCCCTTCTTGTTTTTTTTCTACCAGATGTTACACAAGAGAGTGGAGCAAAGTATAACTGAAGACTGCATAAGACATTTCTAGATGACCAAAATGTTACAATTAACCTCTTAGGGTGTGCGGGCCCGCCGCAATGTGAAAGGGTTAAAGTTGTAAGATGAAAACATAGAAAAACCTCAGGACCAGACAACACCGAGGTAGCCCCGCCCTAAAGCATACACTGCTTTATCGTCTATTTTACTATTAATGAGACCATAATTTACAAATGAACATAATGCTGTTTTAAAGAAGAATTGAAACGATTGAGACCATCAACTCATCAGGAAACAGTTTACTGATGTAATAAATCAAGTGAGAAGCTGAGTCATTTTTTTTTAAAGACTTGCATACAACCGGACTTCTTTTTGCAACCAGTGTAGTCGCTCCCTGTTGGATATTGGAGAAATGGCAAGTTTAAGGCGCTTCCGCATTGTCTTCCCGATTCCCAGAGGTTGACCATTTCTATAGTTGCATTTGAAGCCTGTAACAGTGTATAAATGTAATTTACAAACCAGTTCCTGTAAACATGCTCATGGCACTAAAAATCACAGTGACAAACTATATATGATGACTCAACAAATACACTCTTGCCTCTCCACACTAAGAGCTAAAGACTTGCTAACACAAGAAAAAACACAACATTATGTGTTTGCTCATCCATGTGTCTTGCCCAATAACTTGAGACTGTTGATTTGATTTTGACACAGCTTGGTCGAATGATGCATCTCACTGCTGCATTCAAGTATTTAACATGACACTGAATAGCTGAAGGGGGATCAACAATTAAGGGTCAACAAAGGTGACATATTAGTTAGTGACAGGCTGACAGCGACTTAAACCATCATAGAGGACAACATGTTTACAGTTGTTAACGGACGGTACTGCTTCGAGTATTTTTTTGTTAAACAAATAACTTTTTTCAAAGCCAAAAAGCCACAGAAAAGAGAAGAAAAATAAAGTAAAATTGTCTACTCCTTCTTGTTCCACTACTGCAAAAATTATGAAAAAAATACCTTATTATTGTTGACGCATTTTTGATAACACACACTTTGTGATGGCACTATCCGCAGTGACAAGTACATTGTGTTTCCTTTGGCTGCTTCACAATAAGAGCAACTCCTTCTCTAATTGCCGCTTTTAATGTGAAGCACGAATGTAGAAAATATTACATTTGCGTTAGCAGTAACTGAAAGGTTGTAAAGAGATGGAACAGTAACAGTGAAACTGCAATATATGAATGCATTATTTTCCTGTGAATCCCTAATGCTCAGGTGTGTGATCTGAAATCAGCAGCGGACTCTGCTACTACCAATTAAAACTACTATAGACACATAATTACTGAATGCAAATACATTGAAACTCGCAGAAACAGACTATTGCAAAAACAACATCTACAATGAACACCATCAAAAATAAGCTTTGATTTCATGACAATATTGAGGATAATAAAATTAAGGTAATAATAAGGATGTGTCTGTGTGTGTGTGTGTGTGTGTGTGTGTGTGTGTGTGTGTGTGTGTGTGTGTATGTGTGTGTGTGTGTGTGTGTGTGTGTGTGTGTGTGTGTGTGTGTATGTGTGTGTGTGTGTGTGTGTGTGTGTGTGTGTGTGACAGAGAGGGAGACAGAAAGACAGGTACTCATCAGAGACTTCAGATGGGCACAACTAATAAGAGGCGAGAAAGAAAATAGCACATTGAAAATAGATGGAGGGATGACGGGTGAAGTCAAGGTGAGCTGACAGGGTGAGAAGTAATCACTCCGAGAGTAGAATGCAAACTGATCCTGCAAGGGATAGAAGGGGAAAGGGTCATAGACAAAATAAAGCAAGTTTGAGAAGAGAAACGGTGGCAAACACTATTACTGTAGCTTCTCTGCGAGGACAGTAATACAGTGGAAATATAAGGGTAGAGTTTCCAACAGGTTTGATGGTAGTTGTTAGTGGCGTGAGAGAAGGTCCGGCGATTTCAATATATAATGGCCTGTTAAAGAATATGTATTAATTGCTTGTCTGTACGTACACTGAAGGCAAATCTTGGTGTGAATATAGAGCTTTAAAATACAGTAACGTCATAGAAACACCTGCAGGGTTTTTTTTATGATGAGTGTGGTTGGCTTCAATGCAGCAAAATATGATTACATTTTTTGTGTGAAATTTCTATCGATGCACTTGACTGCGGAGTGTAAAAAATGACATTTCAATGAAAAGGGAAAGGATAGATTGTTTTTTTGAAAAATATGGAACAATGTTTCATGTAGACATAATTTATGTTGGTATTTGGAGGAACAATACACTCAAGGTAAAAACAAAGAAAAAAGGCATTTTTCATTTCATGAAACCTTTAAGAGAAAACTCAGCTCAACTATGCTTTAAGTAGCTTTATTGATCTTTATATAACACTTTAAATGCATTGCACTTGAAGGATTGCAAAATTATGTTGTGCAACTGGGTGGAGGTACATATTGCAAACGCTCTTGACTTTTAAACTTGCATGAAGGAGAATAACAATACTTTGGTTATAAACGTCACTGAGCTAAATATCTGTGAGGATCAAGGTTTCTTTGTCTTAGACACAGATGAGCGCTTACACATTATAGGTGTGGAGAAGGAATTTGCAGTTCACAAGCCACATTTACATGTCAACGTTTAAATGTCATCCATCGTCACTCAGCTCCAGCGGAATGAAAGTTGATTGACAGTAGTCTGACTCAGCTGGTGTCACGGCCATCAAGCCAACGCTCCAAGCTGAAGCATTCTGTAGACAAGCAGCAACATCCTCCCTATAGGTCTTCTTCTCCAATCCATCTGTACATCCACTGCATTCTTCATTTTCTATTGCCACCTCTTCCCACTCTTTCTCCCTGACCTGCCCTCCTCCCTGCTTCATATAACCTCCCAGTGCTATCTATGCATCGCCTCTCCGACCACATCTCCATCAGCAGCAGTTGGCTTTCTTTTTCTTCACATTTTGTGCAGTAACGTGTAACTTTGCATCTGCATTTGTTCGCGCTCTCTCTCTCTCTCTCTCTCTCTCACTTCATTCTGCTGAACTTGAGGCAAGATATCAAAATCAAAAAGAAGATGAGTTAGATTCCAATCAAGAGCGAGTCAGATCTTGACTGGAGAAGAAAGAAATTAAAATAGAAAGCTAAAACAAAGAAATGCAAAGTCTTATCTGCATTCAATTCCCTTACAAAACAGAGAACCAGTCAGGGATATATAGACACACACACACACCCACATACAAGGCTTAAAATGAAGTCAGCATACAGACAACCTCTCGAAGTCATTTTAGGTTGCATGCTCATCTGAAAAAGCAAGGTTTTGACATCACCATCTGTTCATTTTTGTGCATCTGGCAGGGGCTTTACAGCCACGCTGACTATATACCAGGTTCAATGAGGTAAAAGGTTGCTCTCTCTTAAAACCAGTGCAGTGCTTTTCTGTTTAGCTTTATTGGATTAATTGATTAAATGTATGTTTTGTTTTTGTTTGTTTTTATTAGCATTCCCTGTTTATTTTCCTCAGTATGAAGCAAGTAGTATACTATAAATGCTGTAAAAATAAATACAATATATTATATGTGTCTGTGCGTCTGGGAGGGTGGAGGGTGTTATGATGCTCAGCCACTGTCCCTCCTACTGGGTCCTGCCTCAACCCTGACATCATGAGCTAATCCCTAGAAATGTCACCCAAAGCTTGGCAAGTCATTTGTTGCTTACTGGTGTGGAATTTGCCACTAGGTGAGAGTGCTTCCATTTAATCTATCCGCCATTACAAGTTGCAATTTTGCATGGTAGACAGTATTACCCAGATAAAGTGTTTAATAGAGTTACACTATGATTTACAGAGGGCAATCCTTCAGGGGCTGAAGTCAAACTTTTTATTTTAAAAAGAAATCAGCATTTCACTTGGAAACTAAACAGTGGTAATACAAAATATTGTACTATGTTAGCTCATGTATAAGGATCACATTATGTACAACATCTTAAGGTAAAGTTTGAAGTAAGATTTGTTAGTAAGATTTGTTTTTAGCTGAATTCTAAGTAAAATTTGTATTTTGTAGTCACATTTTCTGGATACTATATGTGTCTCAAATATGGACTGCTCATAAGTAAATTATAATTTTGCATATTTCCTTATCCATTTTCCATGCAGTACATGGAATTAAAAACTCAGTAATGGACTGTTTATATTTCCTTTCAAACAACAGAGAACTAGATTCCAAAAACTCTTCCTTAATAAATAATGTCAGCTTGAACAGATATCTTCCTATTTATTACTTTATCAGACGCAACACAGAAACATTCAAAACATAAAAGTTTCAATACAGCTAATTTTAAATTATATTGAACCTAATTTGTCACACAAATGCATATACAGTATATTGTCTATGTAGTTTTTTATTTAATCATGGCTTCCCTGGATTATGGACATTTACCACGTCTAATCGCTTTCTCTTTGTATGGTTTATTTGTTTGGAAATAAATTAATAATATTTCATTTAAAAATATTGATGGATCAAATGATTATATTCCATTCTTTACTGTTCAGGTCAAGCTCATAAAGTGAGATTGGCACAATTATGAATCAACATTTATTTAATTTTTTTCTTCTGATTTGAAGCCATTGTATCGTTTACTCTCGATGCTTACTTGCTCACACAACGGTGGCCTTAGCTTCCCTCCCTGAAATGTATCTCCCTCCATAATATTTTGACTATGATGAGAACTATTTGTAATCACAGCTCCATCATTCAGTCACTACACAGTGGATTTGCTTGGGTTGAGGAGCTGACCACACAATTTATACCACGAGTGCTCCGTGCCAACCTGTAGCCATAACTTTCAGCGTATAAGACATTCTTTAAAAAACATGAACCTTCTTCTCCCTCTTTGCCAAAAATGTGAGGTACAGAGCAAGTCGGTATAGACAGCTGGCTGGAAAACTCATACCCATCTGTCTTCCCTCTACCTGGCACTTTTAGCCCCCTCCTTACCAGAGATCAGAGAACTTCTTATGTGTGTCTGACTTTCTAATTCTCACGTGGAAGAATTAAGCTGAACATGTACGCTGGTACACCTGTTCAGTGCTGGCTCAATCACTGGAGGAATGTAATGTATGTCTAAGCCTATCGCCACTGACAACGCTATATCCTGTTGTAATAAGGGATCGAAACTTTGATCCCCCTGAGTTGTTAAGTTGGGGCTTACAGTAAGTTGTTGCTGCGTATGGAGTGTGTGTTACACTAATGTGTATGCATGAGTATGTGTGTGTGTAAGCAAGAGAGAAAGACAGAAAAACTTGCTATGTGCTTTGAAATATAAAGTTAATCATTAGTGTGCCATGTCCAGTTAACGTGTGAAAAAAATCCCAGTTTTTCTGTCTTGATCTACACATCATTAAATGGCTGTTTCAATATTTACAGAGCCTATTAAATGTAATACTGCTTACTAAGCAGCATGCAGTGATATTAACTCTGAAACTTTTGTTAGCAACAACACTGAGAAAGTGACATTTGTTTTGTTGGCTAATATACATTGTTGTCGAGGTAGAAGGAAATGGGCAATGTCAAGATTCAGCCCACCTCTTTCTCCACTACCTGTCACTCACTGCCCACTCTCTCGGTTTTACTATGAAGTCAGATAGTGTGGGTGTGCAGAGCGGCAAAGGGTCCTCAAACCTGTCACAGAGGCACATTATTGATGGCCAGTATCCCATCACTGAGAGCCTTTAGTAAGAAGAACTTTGATTTTCTGGTTGAGGAAAGAATGGTAGATCTGGTGATTAGTTACCATAATGTCCTTAACATTTCAATTGATACCCTCCGAATGGCCACATTATTCAGTTTGCATCGATCTAGTGCTTTATTTAGAGATCTGAGACTTTGACAAGTAACCCTATTCAGCTTTAATAGAATTAAATTAGTCTGGGAAGTACTTTTCTATGAAGTTGCCAATGACTCATACGGTATGTGGTATGTCAGAAAACGTATTGCTTTCTCAAAGGGAACCATCAGATCTTTTAGTTTGGTGCACTCGCAGCAAGTTACATTCATTTCCAACTTAAACCCTCAATATCAGTGAGATGTTAACTTTAGAAGTTAATGTTTGAAGTTCTAATGCATATTCTAAACCACATTATAAATCTGACCAGTTTCCTTTAATATGGCAGCAGCCAATAGGCTGAGAAGTTTTCACACACTACTTGGGTCCCTAGTGTGTTAATTAATATTTATATTTGTCCACTGCCTCAAACTCTGCCTTCAGGCATTTATTAAATTATCATGAGTTTGGGCAGAGGCATTACTTTGTGTGTTACTGAGAGAGCTACAGTGCTGTGTTAGTGTGTGCACGATCTGTGACACGACCGCTCCCTGATTCACCAATCAAAAAATTCCACACAAATTAAAAAGGGGAGCATTAATGACAACCCGTACGAACAATATCAACAGCAGCAGTAAATCGGGGGAGGGGCACTAAACACTTGTTTGTTTACCCGTTCATTTCCATAAGTCAGTCATGCAGAGAGTTTGCCTTTGGCCGTCTGAACCTAAACACCCATAGCTTTACAATCTGCACAATTAGAGCCAGTCCTGTGAGGTATCTGACAGCGTGACCAGGAGGTCCACGCTACCTAGTGCTGAACACAGTACTACTAAATACAAGGCAGCAATGATAATTAGTGTTTCTAGCCAGGAGCTCCACACTGGCGTCTCACCCCCGCACTGACCCAGGGAGATTGGAAAGAGGCCCAGTGGATCCCAAGAGACTGAGCCTGTCAGGTCCGTCACTTCTCCCACGACATAGGAGTGAGCGGAGGTGTTTTAAATGCCAAACAGGACACACTTGCCAGGCCTATCGGCTCTGCCTGAATTCAAGGCCTGTCTGTCTGTCTGGTGTCCCTACTCTGTAGACTCTGAAGCAGAGCTGAGGCTCATTTTCTGGGGACAGTTAACCTGCTAGGAGGGAGGGAACAAATCCAAAAAAGATGAAGTGACAGTGTTGCTGGTTGGTATGTTGCATACTCCTGACACACAGAAATATATTTATCCATAGCTGCATTTTCAGCTGTGTAAGTGTATTTTCTTTCTTCTGTTTGAAGTGTAATGTTAGCAGGATGTCAGATCTTTTTGCTATAATGTTGTTTTCTTTTCTTGCACTTATTTGTATGGATTTTCAAAATCGAAGTATGTCAGGAAAAGTAGCAGTAAGTGGATAACATAGCGCAGGCATGGAGCCTCACTTGAGATCTAAATAGTGGCTGCACGGAATGTGTGCTTAGCTGTATAATGATATTTGTATGCACTGTTTATTCTCTCGCTGACAAAGCTCAAAGTGATTAGATCCAAATGTTATGGTTCTACGAATGAGGGGGCTCGTGCTTCCGATTTCTCTCAAGTGAATAAACAGTAAAAGTCCACACGCTAAATAAATGAAAATTATTTAAGCTCATAAAAGTAACCTGTTGTACACACGTCACAGTAATAGAATAAGTCTAGGAAAACATGCTTTATGGCTATGGAAACTTTTCTTAAAATACTTGCTGTGGGGGTCACAATTCAAGTCCATCCTATTATGTTTTTTTTCCTTCAGGGTATCCATCTGTTTACAACAGATATAGATCGGAGCCTACACCAGTTTGTGCAAATGTGTAAATGTACATACAGACAATTGCAAATTATTATCCACAATACAGTGTATGAGATGTACTGTATCTCCCATGTACTGCAGCACACTAGCTACAAGCTAGTTTGTGCTGAAGAGGATTATACCGAGGTTATACTGCTCCAGTTAAGGGCATGACCCCATGAGTTGTATTAATTGCCATATCGTATACAGTTGTGTTTTTATTTTTTTCAACTATAAAGAGAGATGACACCTTAAGCTGCTTGGCTCATCTAAAGCCTCTTTGTGAAATCACCTTGAAATGGTGTTGCAAAGGTATTTACAAATTTCGTATTTTCTTCCATCATGATATAAAATCACTTTTCATTATGTTTATTGAGAAGCATATTATATGATATTAGAAAAGGCATGATCATTAGAGAGACCGTCATTCAATTGCAGGGCCTGGACTCTCATAGTTGTTAAAAAAAACAATCGGTCAATATCTCTCTCTCCTTCTTCATTCAATCATTGTACAGACTAGACGACTGACTTTAAAACACTACCACAAAGCATCTATGCAAAACAGCGCTGTATTTATAACACATCATAATTTATCTGCTAATTTTAGTAAAATATTTTACATTGTAATGTACTATTTATATAGTCTCAAGAACAACAACTGTGCATAGTGTAACAACACAACTCAAGGAAGGATAAAAAGGCCAGACTACACAAAAGGAACCACAAACAAATCAAAAACGTATTGGGATGACTCCGTGCAACATCAGAGGTGTCTGTGATGCATGAGTGAGTTGGAGGATGTGCTCTGGGAATCTTAAAAGAAAACTTATGTAACCAAAGAAAATAAGAGGGAGAGCGACTGACTGCAACTGACTTAATGGTGCAATCGGAATTGGACTGGCACGAGTCGATCTATACTTCTCCTAAATTAGCAGCACATTCGACAGCCTCTGGATGTCGCAGGTCAAAGTTCAATCAAACTGAATTTGGTTTCGATCAATATATGACCTGGAGGTGAATACAGGAAGTATTCCTCACTGAAATGAATTGGGAGCTAATTTTGGTTTGACCACAGCTTTAGTAGTGAAGCAAAAACAATGTTCTCATGACCCAACTCCGTCCTCCAGCCTCCTGCAAAGAGAACATCTGAGGGGAAGCCTGCCTATCTTTGTTCTCACAATAGATTTTATATACAATATAGATATGACCTTTAATTAGACAATCTGTAAAACATGATACAGCTCTTATCATCATCACACATATGAAATAAAAAACATAAAACTCTTTAAAATATTAGCTCACTTCTGAGGAAATTCTTACTTCAAAACCTAATAATGCACAAATAAAGCAAATGCAGGATGTAGAGAGAGTAGGCAACAGTAAAGCCACTGAGCAACAGCCAAGCACTCGGTGTTTACTCGGAACAACTTCCCATGTCACTCACTCACTGGCGTACACCCACCCACCCATACAAAGTAAAGGGTTTATTTGGATAGTCCTTAATCACAGCTGAGGGCTACACAAACATGCTGGGCTCAAAGGGCTTCACAGGGCTTCTATTATGAAAACAATTAATGCAACACAACATTAAAAATGAAATATTAATAACAAAATTGAAAATATACAGAATGGGAGCACTTGGGGGAAACACTGAGACCAGGCTCAGGGCATCGAGGCCAACCTGATCATCATCATCATCATCATCATCGTCACTCTACAATTGCATGCTAAGGGTGTCCACATGCCATTTTTAATAAAGCCTGAATTTGAGTGGTGTTGCTAATGAGGCACAGCAGTTAAAACAGCATGCAGGCTTTTGTACAACCTTAACCAAATACAGGGTCATGCTTTGTCTCATCCAGCACAAGGATTCTTTTTTTTTAGCATTACCATTGAAAGTATACACATATATGGAGATGATACAACTGGGACACATTTCACAGTTTAGGTTTCTTTCCTCCTCACACTATGATGACAGCTACATATGTGTAAGCATATTGGACACAAATATTGACCTCCAATTAGTATTAGATTTATTTTTCATGGATCGCATTGGCTATATAAATCCTGATCCATTTTCAATCCTTTGTTTCTTTGCTCTGGGGTCCTGCAGCTGTCAAAACACACAGAGCACACAACATCCACCAGTTTCAGTTAATGATATGTCTGCGAGCAATGCAAGAGAAGAACAAAAACGGGTTATTTCTCTATTTCATGTCTTTAAAGGGGTGCTGTTGGATGACAATTGAATTTGAATTTTTGTATTTTTTTATGGTGATTGTAAGGAAAGGCTGTCTTGCCACAACAGATCCACACTGACACTATACTGTTCTCTCTATTTATTATACATTGTACAATATAGGACACTACCTTTTTTTTTTTTAGCTAATCATCTGTCCCACATATTTAAATTGCTTTGCAATTTTAATTTGGACCTGGTAAAGGCTAAATATGCAGTTTAAGCTGTATTATACAAAAAAAGATGAAGTTGAAATTAATAGTGAGATGTGCACTGAGATGAAAAAAATGATAAACAGAAAGATATTGGGATGGTTGGTTTGCATGTAAGTTTTACCAAATGAGTATGCTTCAAGCTCTTTATAACAGACCTGAATGGTAGATCTAAGCTAACACTATTACATCAGAGTTACACTTTTGGGTTTTCGAGCTAAATGTTTCTACTTTACTCTAAAATGAGCAGAACTAATATGAAATTGAAACGCATCACAGAAGCCACCAAGCTGAGAGCGTCGATAGCACTAATGACCATTGCTAGTTGTGATGGCGTCAGACATGATGTGGTTACTAATTTGCATATTTTAATTTTGAAACTAATTTGGAAGTAATGCAGTGTCACAGAGTATGCAAATATCATATAATGAATGGAAGCACATGATCTCTCCCGTTTGATGCCTGCCATTATTTGCTGCAGTGGATGGTGTATGTAGAGCATGCTAAATAATACGTGGCTCATATTTGGACTCTTCAAAATGAGCTTGGTAATTCGAGATAAAAAAGTAATTTAAAGAATGATTCTATTCATATGTTCCTCTCTGTCTTCAAAAATATAAAATCTGTGCTTGCATCTGATGTTGATCTTGTACAGTTTTGGAGCTTGTTGTACTCAAGCACAGCAAAGTATTGTATTTCAAATTCCATCACATATGCACAAATATGTACAGAAGTAATAACGTTTCATTTAAATTTGTTTTATGTATTTCTTCCATCAAATGAATAATACATTGAGTTAACACAGTATTTTCTCCTGATAGTGAACAGCATCATTAAATATAGAGTTAGTTATAAAACTGTAAGAGCTGTCTTTAATAAATACCTCAATATCTTGTTAATTTCAGTGCAGCTGTCCTGCTATTTGGCCCACTTGTGACATAACCATTCTTTGGAACATTCCTATCTTTATTATCTAGAATGCTGAATCTTTGCTCGAACAAAATGGCTGGTCGGAGAGGAAATTAAGTCTAAGTGTACAGACAGACATGATGTAACAACTACAGCAGCATATGGGTTTACAGAAGAGACAAAGAGCAAACCCGCCCTATCAGGGGGGCCATATGTGCCTTGGATAGCATCCCAACTCTTGGTGCGTAAATGTAGCAGATGTTTGCTTAAGATTGCCACACTTTAGAAAAAGCAACAGAAACTATAAAGTGGAAGAAGTAATACAGTATGGTGCAAAGCAGATAACATATTGGAATCGTAAAACTAGTTTTTATGACACATTTCATTCTTTAAAAAAAAAAAAAAAGAGCATTGTGCTAAATGATTGGAACAAAAAAGATATCATCTTCACATTTTATCTGCAAATCCGTTTGAGAATGAGTCTATGAATTATACGAGTAGTATTTAAGGTAGAAAGCATTTAATTAGCACTTCAGATATATTCAGTATCACCTTGAATTAATTAATGAGACTGCTTTTTTACTGTACTGAGGTCACAGTGTTTTAATTGAAGTCGTTTGAGCATTCGAGCCCCAGCTATCACATAAATATATTTAGTTGATCCAGGCTAAGAGGACAGATAGGACAGGCTTGAAATTGACAGAGTAAATGACAGGCACTCACTAATGTTGACAACTGCCAGTTATTGCCTGGGGTGTCACATGATCAGTGATGATGGGCCCTGATATGACTCACTTGGAGCTGAGGCCCTAAAAAAATGGGCCACTGTGACCTTTCCCTTGGGTACAAGAGCTGTCTGGGAAAGAACAGCTGATGCAGCTGTTTGTACTGTAGCACTTTTTCCATTTGCACAACGTCTTCAACATTCATAACCTTTTCTGCCAAAAGCTCTGTTATTCACAGTCTTCATGATCAGGACTGAAAGGCTCAGCGTAGTAGACATGTAGCTCCAAATAACCTCTAGTGTCAACGTTTCCACTGAGAATTTGACCCCAATCACATTTTGTACACTAAGGGAATTTGTGTTTTTGTCTTGGATATAAAAAGTTCAAAAATCGGTTTATTAGTCCACACAAATGGGATCTAGATGGTGTTAAACTTATGCAGCATCTTACAGTGGCTTTTCAATTATTCACACTCTTCAAAGGCCCACCCCTATGTGTGTGTACGTGAAGTGAATTCTTTCCACATCACTCAGTGTGCTGTGTTACTTAATGCATATGATTGCTTCTCTGCACCCCGGCTAGTAATGTGTGAGGGAGAGAGAGAATGAGGAAAAGAGAGATCTATTTTAAATCTGATACCTGTGTCACTTCCACTTGCCCTAGAATGGAAATTATATTGATATTTCATACTATGGATGTAGATATATGTAAGATTACCCTTTGGGGACTTTTGCTCTCCTTTGAATTAGGACCCGGAATAATCAAATACGATGAATTTTTATTCTTCTTAATCATTAAAAAAAAGGCTATGTGGAAACAGCAAAGCCAGAGTTGATTAAAGTGCAGCTGAGATTCATTGAATCTGGCTCAGAGCTCGAAGGAGTGTTTTAAATAGGAGTCCATTTAACAAAATGTTATGTTCTTAATGGGAAGGTAATAAGATGGTCTTTATCATTTATTGAAAAAAGTGGAGTCGTTTCCCAGCATGATGTATGCTTTTAAAGAGAATTACTTTGAGCAAAGGAGGTAGGGAAGAGAGCAAGAGATATCATGAAAGGATGTGACTTTTGATCATGTGTTTAGTGTATGATGTATGACTAATTCCAAGATGTGGTTACCTCCAGGGTTGGAGCATTAAATGCAGTAGAGAAAACCATAAATGGCATTATCTAAGAAGTATTATTTCATGCAAGTTCAGCCCAAAAGCTAGAGAAAACGGATGATAGGACAAGTCAAGTTAATTCTCATCCCACAAACGTTCCTTCTTAATACGGAACCCCGAAAGGTCATGGTGGGAATTTTTTTCCCTGTTCTTCTTTTATTTTTTTGCGTTACATTGCAATAGGTTTTGCATTCCCTCTGATCCATATTGAAAGGCTGAGTTGTATTACTATGTTGTATTATGTATTATGTAGCAGACCGCCGCTGGTTGTGAGAACAGTGTGTGAGCTATGCATGGCTCAGGTGCAAGTCTGTACCATTGCAGCTAGATATCTAACTAACTAGCGGAGCCGACTGCTTCAGAGGCTGATTAAGACTATAGCCATGGCATTGCATAGCTTTGGCCGTTGCTGTGATGCTGCTGTAGCCATGGTTGTGCTTTGGTTGTTATGAGTAAGGCTTTGACACATTATATATTACGCGTTGTATTGCTACTGTATTCCTGTGCTCATCTGGTGTGTTGGTAACACATCTGTTATGTATGATAGAAGAACCACAGGTTGAAATCCTGTGGGGCTTAACAATGCTTTCTTTGCTGATGTTAACAGGATTGGTAAAGAATATTCACAGTACAGCTACCGTAGCCATACAAAATAACATCTTAGACATCCGCAGCCACAGCCACAGCCAGGCAGAGCAGCAGCTGTTCTGACGGCCAGTAGCTGTATACTGTCGGAGCTCTGTCTTTTGAAAGGAGTAATGAGCTATAAATACATAATGTAAAGTAACATCATCTGTATTATCTGCAGAGTGTTTCCCTAAACTGGCAGTGTATTACTGTATAACTGTGCTGCACCAACACACTATTCTTTTTGATCATGGGGGGATGCAATGAGTATTGCGAGGGAACACAACACTTAATGTGAGGCAACACAAAAGTAGTTTGGGCCCTCTCCAGCTCAAGAAAAGAAGTAGCCGACTCCTGCTTCATTTTAGTGCAGTTAATGCAATCACATTATATTGAGACGTGCAAACAGCTAAGATGCAATTTCTCCCCCACAGCTAATATGGTAAAATGGCCCATTTTAATTGGAAGGAATTATGATAATTATCACATTAGGATGATTTGTCATGCTGCCAAAATTATGGAGAAGTTAATTAAATGTATCTCACAGTTTGGACATGTCATGGGATCCAACGGAATTTTGTCAGCATGTACTGGAAAGTTAAACATCAGTCAAAGACAGTAAGAGCTATGAGTCTTATTTAAAGCAGTGCTTTCTATAATATATGTACAATAGATTTCAGAAAATATGAGTTACATTACATTGAGTCGAGCACTAATCACTTTTGGTTGCTCTTACTGATTAAATCTGTATTTCAATCCACTAACCCATTCTCATCAACTCATATTCTTATAACCTAAAATAAAAGCAAAGTTTTGTCCTGAAACAAACTTTTACTTGGAGTACTACACATGTGGTTAAAATAGGAATAAGCTTTGAAATGTCCTTATGTACCTAATCACTCTTTCAGTTTTATCCCCAGAATTGTCCTCATTCAGAAAGGAAATGTTTTTTAAGCATTAGGTTTGTTCACAACAATGGTATTTTTTTAAATTGAAAAAGCAGTTGAAATATGAACGGTGGCAACAAACCATGTTAATGTCTTGGAGCTGTATTAAAGGGCTGAAATGGCCGCAGTGTTTGCATGCATAGCCCTTTATATGAGGAACAGTAGACAGAGCCTTGGGTCAAAATAGAATGAAGGAAAAAGATGAAGTAAAACAAAGCAATGAATTCAGCTCATGCATAGATCTTATATCGTGTGTAATTAGTCAAATCAATGTTTGTTAATGTAATTTAGAATAATGCATCCAAGCTCACAACAGTAAACCATGAGACCATCTTCTGCTGTGAGTTCATGAGTCATGAGGACATTTTAAGGTTATAATACCCTCAAGATAAAACAGAAAAAAAATTATTGGTCAAATGAATTTATTAAGCAGTGCGGAAATTCGAAAAAGTTTGATCTCTTTTTTAAGACCCCCTCACATGACATACATAGATGCAAGATAGGCTTGATACAATGTCTGCTCTTAATACTATTTAACATTTCCGTCACTGAATTGAAGAGTTTGATATTTCTTTAAACATTTTTAGTCGAGTACTTTATTCTAAAACAAAATCTGCTTTCCAACAAACCACCAACAAAGCTCTGTGCTTTTAAATACTGAGGCTACTTGACTGTGTCAATGTATATCTTGTAATGTCACTAGAATTATAGTAATATAGGATATCAAGCTTCCCTGATGTTGTTAGAAACTACTAATCCTGCTTTAATAGAATATGTCCAGCACGGTTGTGTATTGATGAATGCAATGGCTGAAATGATGATACAAGCAGGTTAATCTAGCGGGCCTTGTTGTGGTGGCATGAGATGAAGGGAAGGATTTAGACAGGGCTCTCCGGATGCCCCCTTGTGTGTGCTAATTAACTGGTACAGATTGTTCCCCTCACCCCACTGCCTCCTCACACACAGCAGTGCACGCCAACCCCTCCACCTCTTGCAAATACACAAAACCTTGTGTTCTTTACAAACTCTTGACATTCATTGTTGGATATTCAGGCCGCTTCCCGCTCTAATGAATTTTCTTGGGACAGAGAGGTCAAGTCTTTAAATAAAGGCAATTAGACGTGTCAAAAGCCTTGACACAACCTCATGTTAAAGTATTTACTCTTAATTACTCCTGCTTTTAACTGGTCAGGACATTTTTCCTGTGACACTTTTAATCCTGACTCAAGCTGTTCTACATTTGACCCTTCGTCCACAATAGTTAAAAGCATTTAAGACTGGATTTTAATACTTCACCACTAAATCATTTGACATATAAAACATATTTTCTGTCAGAACATTTTTTTAAATCTACATTAAATTCAGAAAGCTGTTCGAGTAGTGGAACAAGTCTTTACATCTGAATCAAAAGCATCTCAAGCACCATCAAGCAGTTCATTGGTCAGCGCCATTTTTTCCTGACAATACTTGAATCGAAATATTCATTTGCCACTTATGTGTTTGAAGAAAATGACTTTTTTTATTATTGATTTAAGGTTTTGAAAGCATCTGTAGGCAGGTTGAGGAGGTGAATATCATTTAGTCATGTGTCATTCAGGGGGCAAACGGAGGGTGGAAAGTATCTTTTGAACAGAGAAGTTTTTGCTCTTGCTGAGTTCTGACTTGAGTGGGAAGTTCATTCCACTCGAGAGGCAGAAGAGGGAAGAATCAAGGCCAGGTGATGAAGTAATGACAAGGGCACCACGAAGGATGGAAAGCGGTTAGTAGAGGCAGACCGCATAGCTTAAGGGCTTTTGTGTGTTATTCCTTTGATTATTATATTAATGTGCAGGATCCAGGACCACTAAAAGAGCACTACTGCACCTTCAATTATTTGCCAGTGTGCTGTTGTTAAATAAGAGTATCTTATTCCTTCAGAAAGATACCCCTCTCTCTCTCTCTTCCCTTTCTCCCCCCACTCCTCCCTCCCTCCCTCCCTTCGCCTTCCATGTGTATCTGTAAAAGATGAAGTCTTTAAGACCTACACTAATCCTGTAATTATGCTGTCGTTTTCACTGGCATATGTTATCTTCTCACTTTCTTGGTTATCCTGTGGACTAAAGCAATTATTGCGTTGCAATTGAAACATCAAGTAATTAATTCATTTTCCATGTTGAGCATACTTGGTTTGATGCCATGCTTCAAGTGTGAGATGAGTGTGTTTATGGGTCAGCAGTAGTGAAGGGTAAGAATAGCAGTCAAGATTTTATGCATCTCTTGGCACACGGGACACCCACCCAAGGCCATGAAGTATATAACATGCAGAGTAATGTCATTTAGACCTTGGCAAGCTTCTTGTGGCCCACTCAGGGGACTATCCCGCCTCCACTGTGGTATCTCTCTCATCCTCTCTATTCCCTCTATGTCTCCTGTGCCTCCTCTTTTCATCTGCTCCATTGCTGCATGCCATATTGTTGTATTCTCTTTCTTCACTTTCTTCCTATTCTCCATTGCCCCCTTTTCTCTTCTCATCACTCTTCTTACTGTCCTTGCATTCATCCTAATCTTCTACCCCTCTCTCTGTACATCCTGTGCCTTCTGGTGCATGCCCGTCATCTGCGACCAGCCTGCCACAGAGCGCCGCAACACACTACAGTGCCATGATCCAGAAACCTCACATTAACACTGGGATTTCACCCAGAGATTATTTAAGTGTGGCATGCCTGCCAGGCAGGGTTCTTCTCTGTAATCTCTATAGCCCCATGAATAGAGTAGGACTGGGAAAGAGGGGATTTGGAGGAGTTTGAGGGCTGATTGGGTTCTAGAATGGGTACAGTATGGGCTTTTAGGCATTCTCAATATTTCTGTTCCGTATGGAGTTAGATTTAGGAGGTGGGGGTGATAGCTCAATGTGTCACAGAGAAACTGAGGTTAAATCCCTGGCAGAATGATCCTCTTCTTCTCAGTTAGCTATGTATCCTTCAGAGGTTTGCAAAGTAATTTAATTTGAGGTAATTGTAGCGAGGATCCATAATTAAAAGGATTAAAATGCATGCCATTTATAGACGGGCTAAAGGAAATGAAATGATGAGGCCGCTGGCACCGTTTCTGCTCGTGCCCTATACGCGTCTTTCCTTTCATATCCACTCCTTTGTCTGTGAACCGCGATTCGCATTTCTTAAAGTGTCACATTATTCACATATAGGATAAAAATAAAAACTGCAGATAAACACTGCAATGACATCATATATTTGGCTGCTAGCTTAATATTACTATCTTATGTATATTTCATTAAATGTATTTTATTTTTGAATGCGCTAGACACAGGCTCTTACTGTTTCACTTGTGTCTTCAGGAAATGTGTGTGTATGTCTACGTGTGATGACAGAGCGTGTCCTCGACTCAACATGGTCACCCTCTCACAGCGGCAGAGGTCTTTGACCCCATCAGAGAGTCAGAGTGCCTGCTGATTTTTTGACATTGAGAGGGGAACAGACAAAGCTACTCATCAAATGTCCAATGACTGAGAAGACTGCAGGAGGAATGGGTTTTGACAGAGTGGCATTTACAATTTACTAGCTATTCCATGCTACTTCAATTGCTGAAGAGTTTCATGCTGTTATTTATTATGCCAAAGTAACAGTGTTTTGCCAACATGTGTTTTTTTGTATATATATTTTATAAACTGCACATTATACAATCTGTTTTTCCTCTAAATCAAAAATATTACTAATAAAATAAATAAGATGAATGGAAGGAATAGTGCAGAGAAAAATGTAGGGAAGTAAATCAATTATTAGAAACACATTTCAACCCATCAATGTATTGCTAAAGTTTTTCTTTTCTTTTTTTAAATCAAAATTAACTTTTAAATTAACTTTTTTAAACAACATTTCTGCACTAAAATGCAATGTTGTATATCTGCTGTTTTATATGCCAGCTGTCTTTGATCATATTAGGCAAAGGACCAACATTGCAAATATATGTGTTCCAAAAAAATGAAATCCTTTTTCATCATGCCAGTATGCTGATCATTTTAACCCATCTCAGCTCAATATTAGTGTCTTTATTACTAATGAAATCCTATGTTCATCTGCCTTGTTGTGGAGACATATGGAGGGGCTGAGACATGTGCTCCAAATGCACCTGAGATGTGTGCAACTATGCTTTCATCCCCATGTTCCATGTTCTGCAGCTACATGCTAGAAAGAGCCATTACAACTGGAGTGGCAGGGGAGTGTCATGGTGGTAGGCACAGATGTAAGGATTTACGAGCACATCGATGCTTAGCATTTACGCAAGGCACCATAATAAAAATATTCTCTTATCATCACTCCCTCAGAGAACCAACGAGGGAACGTAATCCTTGAGATTAGTTTGATTGATTTGTTTCCTCCAACAGGATTCAAAATATCATGGTTGTTATGATCTTTCTTCTTTATCACAACAAGTGAAATGGAAAAGGGAGCATACATTGAAAGCACAATGAATTCTACTATTATTGTGCAAGTATCTTAATCACAGAAATGACAGAAATGAAAACAAAAAGGCTTAGATTGTTGTCATTTACAAAAGCAGGTACACAAATACGAGATGTAAATAAGACCATGAAAAACTAGTACAAAAAAGTACAGTCATTCAGCACAGTTTAACATCAAAGCCTTAAAAATAGAAACAGTGCATTAAACCTTCAGTTGGTATCAGTGACAGGATTGTCTTTGGCTGAAGTGTAACAAACAAAAATGAATAATTTGGTAGGAACATGAAACTCAAAGTGCCATGAAATGAAACTAAATTATTTGAAGGTTGGTATATTAACCACTTGTAATTATTTAACGGATTACATCTTTTCCAGCACCTGTGAAATCAACATCCTTGTGCTCTGCTGCTTTTTAGGTATTTGATATTCATGTATTGTTAGAGGTTTTCATTATTTTGTCCATCACCGTATGTGCTCTATCACTCTGAAAGCTGAGTGATTTGCCAAGGGAAGAGGGATGACTGCAGAGGAGCCTTCCAATGTACGTAACAGTTTAAATGTCCTTGACAAGTGCACAGTTTGCAAAGGAGCAAATTTAATTTCCATGGTTTGAAATTTCAAAGGTATCACCTGCTGTAATTGCTTGACGAGGGAATCCATAAATCATTGTTCAGTAAGGTCATCTTGTAATTTCTTCCCTAATGCTGGCATTTATTTTCCTAGCATCCACTCTTTCTTCTCATTTAATCTAGCCAGGTCATTTGAGAGATTAATTGCTGCCATCTTCAAAAACAACACATTAGTTTCACGTATGTTCCGACATTAAGATGGAGTAACCACACATATCAAAGCCTTCCCAGTCAAAACAAACTTGCACTACATTACAGCTGGATGTCACAAGAGTTTGTCACTGTTTCGCCTGTTACAAAGCAATCATAATAAACGTGGTTTAAGTCAAGTATGACATTTGCTTTCCATGAATTAGAGAGCACATTTTGCAGCCTACATCTAGTTTGAGCTAAAGCCAGATGTTTGAATTGTAATAGATCACATTCACATGTTTTTCTTTTCCTTTCGACATTTTGCCTTCAGGAACCCCATCAAAGGTCAGAAAACGTATCAATTAAATCCGTGTTTATAATTATCACACTTAATGATTGCTTTCGATTCACTCCTCTGATTGTATCCGAAACAGAAGCAGATGTAAAGGTCACGCTCACTACTGTATAATTACAAACTATTTACAGTTAGAAGCCTATAGACAGCAATTCAAAACAAAAGTTACAGCTTTGATTTTTATTATGATTTATTTATTTGTATTCTATTATTTCAATCATTTACTTGAAAATGCTAAATGCTTTAAACATGTTACATAAAAGCACACATTTCCATTTTACATCTGTGCAGATTATATCATATTTTCCATGTGTTTTTACCAACACGTAATGTGTTGGGATATAGACACTGGTCATATGTGGGGCCATATTGTAGCTCCAGTCCTCCTCACAGATGGAGATTGGAAGAGGCTTCTGGGTTGCACAGGCCTCCTGCAATGATATGATGGACACTTAATTACTTGGCTGACAGAAGTTATTTGCCACCTGCACCCAACAGGGGTCTCTGCCAGGCCCTGACCTCCACTTCCTCCCTGTGCACCCACCGTCTCACAAAGCAGATTTATGCATATGGTTATCATTATCAGGTTTTTATTTCCTTTAAGTTTATGTTTTGCAGTTTTTTCAAAGCCAACACATGCAATTTAAGTAGAATATGTGACTGACACATTTTTAAGTGATGTGGTAAATCTGTAAAATACATTATCCCTCACTGATTTCGGTCATTAAATATATATCAATCAAATCAGTGGAGGTTTAACATTTCCTCATATCCGTGCTGTGTGAGTGAATGATGCATTAGAGAAGGATTTTTAGACTAGAATTGTACATTAAAACTGGCATCAATTTAACAGGGATTTGAATTTTATACCTTGCAAATCTTGAAATACTCTGTATTATACTGAGTACACAGTCCTGACCAATTCATGTGATCCAGTGGCCTTATATGTATAATTCCCATTTTCTGTCAACACCTTAGCACAACTGAGGCAGAAGGTTCTCAGTGTTGAAGACGAGGCGCTAACTTTTTCCATCACTGCACTTGCACGTGGAAATTTTGACACTTTTGCTTATTTAACAGGTAGACATGGTTGCAAACTACTTCATATAATAAGGCTGTGCTATGAGCTCATGTTCAGCTGCGAGAGACAAAAAAACATGCGTGCTGGTTTCCAAGTCCAATTAAATCAGAGAGAATTTACACATTCACTGAACATTATGTGAAGAGTATGGCATAGGATTATATGGATAAATCAGACATCACATCCATGTCCTTGAAACACAGGAAGAAGAAAAAAAGCAATATTTTTGTACCAAATCAATAGTTACTGACCTTAATTTTTCAAGCATACCTTATATCCATTTAATTCAGTGCAGTTTTAATAGACAGTACGGCACTATCCTTTCCCTCAGGTAATTATGAATAAATGTATATGTGAGCAGAGCATGCTCTGAAATTACAATTATTAACAGAGAGGAGACGTACCTCAACATTGCAATTACAGAGCTCTCGGGGGATTAACACGGTTCTGTTTTATTATCAAATTCCTTCAGGCTCAAGGTAATGATCAACACAGAGAATTATACGTCTCTCTGTCACCACATCACTGTAGAGCTTATCGGTCTCTCAGTTTTTCCACTCTGTTTCTCTTTCACCTTTCACTGTTTTTTTTCTTTTACCCTTTTGCTGTACTTGTTCAAGTAAGCAGTACCGTACCTGCTGCGTTCCTTTCCTGTTCATGTTAATTCACTATGCGTATGACTGCATGTGTGGGCTTTATTGGAAGAGCACAGGCCTAGCTAGTACTCCAAATAATTGTATGAATACCGAGCATGATATCTGTTACACTGTTGTTGCATTCTGCTACAGGCCATTTATCCATCCTTGATGCTCATTCAGACTCTGCACGAGTCTTTGTTAAGCTGTGTCAAGTGATACCAAGAACAAGGCCGTGTATACAACAGGGTATATTTATTTGAAATTACAAGAAGCCACGTCAACACAGAAGTAATTCCCCAAATAATAAAATACTCTTAAAATCGTATAATATATTTGCATAAGCTGCTAATTCCATCCTATGAGAGGTAATGAGAGGGCTAACTTTGATTGGAGGAAATTAATAGTACAAAACGGTGTATGTCTTTTGAAATAACATCTGTTTTTAACTGGAATAGAAATAAGTTTGAGTAGTTATTATTGATTATTTAAAGTAGGCTTCATCAGATTAATTTACAATGCACCATTTATATCTTTTTATAGTATGAGAGTGCATTAGTGTTATTTTGGTACAATATCTGTGCAATAGAAATATACCATAATCTATAATAGACCCAACTACATGCATCTTGGTAAACCACAAGGGTCAGCCAGGTCTCTTACAAATGATATGTATATATATATATTGTAATATTTAGTATTATACTATGACCATGCCCTTTTACTTTTGTGGTATTAGTTGTCTTTCTTTAACCATGCTGTCTTTTAACTGCCATAAACCCAATCCAAACCATAACCAAATAGTTAGGCTGCATTGACCGTAACTATTGGACAGATATTTTAGGAATAAAAAGTATAAAACATTGACAAAATGTATTATACTTTTACTAATTTTTATAATTTTGAAAATATGTTAAAAATACATAGCACATACATTTTACAATATATGTGTTTTATTAAACAAATCATCTTTATTAAATGGCTTTATAATAGTTTTGCATGGCTTTAACCGAGTAATTTAATCACTATGCTAAATCAGGTGTGGCATACACATTAATTTTACCATCACTTAATACAATACACTGAATGCCCTGCATCTAAATGTGACATTATGAAACAGTATATTTAGCAAATATGAGTGTTAGGTTGACATTTAAAAGAGAAATTCTTAATTTCCGGCTGTCTCTAAAGTTTATAATGCAACTATAAAACTCAAATCAGCTTCAAATTGGACTGCTACTATACAAATAAATTTACTGTAGTTTCCAAAAGATATTGTTTCAATGCATGCCATTCTTAATATTGGTTAGTTTTCTGCTGACAGAAATAATTGTATGTTAGATCTTTCATTTAGATACATGTATATTATACTGATATGTTGTGGTTTCCAGTAAACACATCTCACATTGAGATAAATATTCTGCTTAAAGTAATGAAAAGTAATACGTTCTCATCATGCACTTCAATAGAAAATCCCCACTGACAATTCCTTATCTTGTCATTCTTTTCAGATTAAAATCAATACTCGCTGCATACCTCAAAGAATCTAATCACAAATAAAAACATGAAGGCACGTTGTAATATGGCACACCGCGAAGCAATTGGACTTAACCACTGAGCGACATTGATGCTTACAGTCATTACTTTCTTGAATCTAGATGGTTGGATATGGTGTCTTGTTTATATAGGGCAAAGTGAATAGTGGTCATGGTGCAGCGTTACTGTATTATGAGGTCAACATGATCATTATCACAGCCACAGCAAGCATACAATGATTAAAAGATTATACACTTGTAATAAAATTGAAATCTATTCCTCATATCTCAAATGTCAGCTGTAAGTGACTGTCGTCTGGGAATATGTGTGTGTTCTGGGAAAGAGCTTGTAGACTTTACTTATTTCGTTTTTTTTCATCACATTAGTGGCATGGCCTGTTTGTTAAGCACTTTGGCCAGGTCTTAACATGAAACTTGGCGTAGATATTCACAGTACCAAGAGGATGAATTAAATCCAACTGCAGATTAAAATGTCCACTTGTCCAGCTCTTCACTTGTCTAATGGAGTGTTAGCAAAAAATAATATTCATTATATAAATGATGCTGTTATTATAAACAGAAAAATATATAAGGGGCAAGTATAAAAACTGAATGAATTATCGCCTACACTATCCGTCTCGTCGTTATCATCAGTGTTACTAAAGGTCTTTGACCAGAAATGTATTCGATCCACTGTTGAGATGAGCAGGCATACTCACTGACTTAGAACAGAAATTAGATTACAAGGTCGGTGCATGGGTCTAATGCAGTGGAAGATTAGAGAGGGAGAAGAAATCATTTTTACATGGCTCCTGTTGTCATGGGGACTGAGCACTTGCACTGAGCTGTGCATAACAGCAATTCAAAATGTGTTTTAAAAAAACAACAACCTATGTTGCGATCTCTGTTTTGCCATGTAGAAACACAAAAGACGTGAGTTCCCAACATAAAGAAAATGTTTATATCTTTGTTCAGGTATCTTTATTTACTCAATTAAATCATTTGATTATAATATCTTTGACATTTTGTTTCGATTAATAAAGTTGTGTCTGTGACTGTGCTATTGACCCAACTCAAGTAATCAGTAGAATAGAGTTGAAGTATTAGAGATATGCTTCTCTCAAAATGAAGCAGATAAGCAATCTCCCCTTAATGGATTTGGCCTTTCACACATAGATCTCACAAATGTTCATTAATGACTCTACTTGATGTTATCGTTACAGACACATATGCAATGTAGAAGAATATTTTGTATCTACCTTTCCTAACCATTCAATGCACCATGAACAAACAAACTGCCTGCGTATCCACACTTTAGCTGTTATATGACTTATATATTGCCTTAATTATGGAATGACTCATTTGTGTCATTCATTGATGGTTAAATAGATGGACTGTAACAATGGAGGGATGGGTGGTAGAAACATGATCATGGCAGCACAGTTTACTATCTAACTGAAGGTCTGAATGTCAGATATGTTACTTGTATCAGAAATGGCAGCGCTGTCAAAACTAAATTAAAACTAAATTTATTTTGTATTTTGTTACATAAAAAAAACAAAGTTTAGTTGTATGCTAAGTCTGCAAACGGACATGTACAGTTTATGGCATTAAAAGCTATGCTATGTACTATATGAATGGTAACGATACAACATATGAAATGTATAGACCGAGGTGATTTGTATTCTTAGCGGTCGTCTGTATTAATGCTCAAGGACAGAGTTACAATATATAGAAAAATAGCAGTATGCATTATTTTCACAATACCGCTGTTTTATCCAAATGTAAATAAGGTATTATAGCTACAATATAATTGCAATATGGACCGACTCTAATGCCGAGAATATGCAGGAATGTGCAGAAACATGTCTGAATGTTAAAATGCTTTGGATTCTGGTGCATACAAATGTAGCCAGCAGTCTGTGGTGACTTGCTTACTTTCTGCAGTACATTTCAGACGTCCTGCCTCACTTCCCTCGTAGTTGGTTTGGATTTGAGTTGCTTGTTCACAGAGCAGTGTACAGTCTAATAGCTGAGGGCACACATTTGGATGCTCAGACAAAGTGCGAAGATGTTCTGTACTGTAGTTTCATCTCATCACAGGGGGTGGAAGGTGTTTTCTCCAATAGGGTTTAATTTAATCCTCATCATCCCCTTTGCTGATGCCTCCAGGCCAGACAGCATTCTTTCACCGGTTTGTTAATCGACCTTATTTTCTGCACCTTTTATTCTAGCAGACCACCGCAAAGAACAGTGTTCCGATCTCCTAAAATTGATTGAGAATATCTGGTCTGTTGCACCAGAGCCCCATGAGAAAATTCTTATCTATCCATTTTTTATACCATTCCTCCATGTTATCAGTGCAATACAGTTTGTTCTTAATATGAAAATTCAGGCACGTTTACAACTGCAGCTTCGCCACATTTTCATTTTGCTTACTGACACTTTAAATTGCTTGTGCCTCTAAAATCCATCATAAGTAGGTATGTCGGTAACCGAAACCTGAGATTGGGATTGATTCAAGGATTTCAGATGGATTGGTATGGGCTAAGTAAAGCCAGATCCAATGTGGATCCTTTCTTTGTTTGCTCTACGTCAACCTCCGGCCTCCGGGCCATATACGGCCCGCAAGACAATTTGATCCGGCCCTTGAGGAAATTCATAGATGCATGCAAAAAAATACACTTGAAAAAATATTTCGGCAATATTTTAAACGGGCGAACTGACTGTTTTTCCTGGCCAAGGTCAGGGTCCTTGAACACAACACGAGTGGAACGTGTCATCACGTAGTCATGTCATGTCAAAAAACTTAAATTTTAAACTAGACGGTCATTGACATCAGTGAACGCAGCATGGCGAGTGTAAAACAGAGAAAGGTGGATGCGGAATGTCGCACTTTCCAGGAGAAATGGACAAACGATTATTTATTTGTGGAAGTAAAGGCCAGTGTGCCTAGTTTGTGCGGACGCGTTTGCGGTGATGAAAAATAATCTCAAGCGTCATTACTGTACGAAACATGCCGAACTGCACGAGCTGAAAGGACGAGTGCGTTTGGAGAAAGTTAACGCTCTTCGGTGGAGCATGGACCAACAAGCAGCTCTCTCCAGAGCGGAACATAGAAAAATGGAAAGATAGAGAGGTAGACCATCACACCAAGAACAGACTATTCCACCACTGCTGTGCAATTATCACTGCCATGTGCAATATTCACTTTATTTTCTATCAACCTCTTGGTACTTATATTATTTTTATTCTATTGAATTATTGTGTACTGCCTTTTTACTTCATATGCGTGACAAGATAAATTTCCCCGTTGTGGGACTAATAAAGGATTGCTGGTTTCTGATAAAACAGATAGATACATGGATAAAAAAATTGCTTTTTTGCACAGCATAAAAGAAAAGTGAAATTAATGGGCTGTGTCTTAAATGGTTATGAGGATATGAGTTCAATTTATGAGTTCAATAATTAGTACGGCCCTCGAAGGATGTTGTAAAAATTGAAATGGCCCTTGATAGGAAAAAGGTTCCCCACCCCTGCTCTACGTACTCATGTTGTCAAAATATCGTGAGTGGTATGTGTGCGTGTGTCAATGCTCCATTTCAGCAACCTTTGTTTTGAAATTGCATTTGCCCTTTAGTATTTACTTTGTTAATGTCCGAGTGTCTCCAAATCCTTTCCAACCTTTTGCTATAGAATGACACTCATTTCTCCAGAGATATTTTACAAATCACTATAATATGATATAATAATATGAAATACGTTTGGAGCTCCTCAAAGGATGCTAAATGATGGCATCTGATGATAATTATATTATAAATGCATAGTTATTCGGCATTCTTGCAATATTAATTTTGGTCTCTAAATGTGTACTATGCACATGTATAATGTAGAAATAAATATGAATCTATCAAAATTACATATTGGTTCCATCTGGGCAAATACGTAATATAACAGTAAAGGACTTTGATCTGGATTGGGGCCCAAAGAAAACGTGATTGGTACCGCTCGTACAAGCTTCACTTTCAGGCTGTTAAGCTGATGGTTCTACTTGCTCCAAATGACAAAATTTGCCCGTCTCGTACACTCTTCCTCAATGCTGCAGTGTAAAAGGCAAGAGTCGCCTAAGAACTTCTGGCAGTGGCATGACCCAGAACTGCAAATGAAATTTGCGGTGTACAGTAGAAGATGAGCAGGAAAGGTCACAGTCTTTTGGAGCTCCTCTGTGCTGTTACTCTGCAGCCTGTCTGAGGCTCTGCAGATTCTGTGGCCTGTCCTCAATATCTGATTCAGGACAACCATAAGCTTCTTCCCAAGAAGCCAGGTTTGAATTTACTGGAGAAGCCTTGTTTTCATTTACTTATATATCTTGGAGCTACAAAATGGAAAACAACAACACAACAACATCTATAGTCCCTATAGAGGAAATAGTTTAGCTTTTAAATAAGGCAAGAGCTAAATATATTGACTCATAAACAACTGTTTAATGTTTAATGTTACTTAGCTAAAATTCAACAACTTTGATAGAATATTCCGCTTATAGTGGATGTGAAATTAAACCCTGGAGTGGTGCAGTGGTGTTTTGAGGGAAACACTATGTGAAGAGAGCTTTGGGGGTAAAGGGAAGGAAAGCAGTACAAATGTGTCTTTGATTACTTCTTAGGTTTTTATAGCTTCTACCCACCTGAAAAAATAGGATACTAAACACTTCAGAATCACTCCTTACTATGACATTTTGCCGAACTATTCTATCTCCAAATTAGACTCAAGACTAATAGAGGTAAAAGGAAAAAATTGATTGTGTCTTATGTGAAAACTATTCACCAAATTGTCTGATATATTTTGATCAAAAGACTGATTGTCAATTGGTAGTCTGGGCTGTCAGAGCACATGCAATTTCAAAGCGCTGTAGGGTATTTAGGCAACACACCACATTACTGTACAATTACCACTTTCTCAAAACCTCGAAAGCTTCTCAAATCATACATAATGATGCCATCCCTGCAACCCATTAGTGCGAGGCGAATGTTAGAGAAATAAACAAAACTCAAAAATACATGGTGAGAAAGGCAATTTGAAATTTGAACCTGCGACAGCACAAAGTACTGAATAATGATTCATTATTGTAATATGTACATTTTGGCAACTTATTAGGGACTTTTCATATACGTACCTACCTATGTACCTACCATTGGCCGTTACTGTAGATGTACAGTACACGTATGGTATGGTATGTGCATAGTCCGGTTCACATTTGTTAAAAAGAAATCAAGTGACGAATGAAAAGAGTAGACAATGCTAATCACATTTCTTGAGCTTCATTCTCAGCACACGAGCACTATGCTGTAAACAGTAGGCTACTTTTATCAGGAATGTGTGGATCCAGTACAGATTACCTTGGGTTGAATATTTGAATTACAAATTGATCTGAGAATAGTTTTAATTGAGGTCTAAACCAATAATATTTATTAGGCATCATGGAAATTATGTAAATGTCGTTTTTTGACAGGCTTTGTGTTCTTGTTTTTCTTACTGTTCTTCACCTTCACTTTGCTGTTCCTCTCTTCCATCTTGCTCGCTCTTCTTTTCTATCTATGTGACCAATCTTCACTTCCATTCTCAAGCTTTGTCTTCTTTTTCTATTTCGACTGCCTCCTGCCCTTCATCTCCTCTCATGAGAAGCTGCTGCCTGGCCTCAAAGGTAGCGCTAGAAAGGATCCATCAGCCAGACTAGTATTCTCTCGAGAATGCATCCAGCGTGTTGCTCTGTTCTGCTCTGCTCACTATCATATCTATCCAACCCCAGATAGCCTTTACTGTAGATCACAGGACCCGTTTTCAAATTGTCTGTATGGAACTGTAATTCTATGCTTGTTGGACACCAATAACCATACCACTCGTACATTAACAATAGATTTGCTCTTGGTGAGGGATATCTTTATAAATACTGGCTATGCTTCTAATACTGCATATCATCATATGCCTGCATCTAAACAGTGTTTTATTGGTGTTATATGTCTGTACGTATGTATGAGGAAAAGGTCACAGAGAAAACTTACAGCAGATTTAAAGTATAGACAGTGAATCTGCCAGATGTATCTTGTGGGTTTTTGAGCAGCAGCTGGAGACAGCAGTATGGCACTTTGAGCCTCCATGCTGGACCAAAACAAAGCCTCATTCATCCCCAAATAACAACATCTGGGCATGCTTAACAGCATGGATAAATAAACAAGGCCTATGGACACTAAATCCCCCACACTCAATCATTCTCACTCCCTCTCCACCCGTTCCCTCTTGCCATTCTCAAGGCTGTAGGTTGTCGGTGTGGGAATGGCACATCAGCACTGATAGTGTGCATCCAATTAATTAGCCAAACGTTATCTCATTAGTAATAGCCGGCAGACAAAAACAAGAATACTCCCTTATAGTTGCAAACAACCTCTGGCCAAAAATGAGAATGATTTTCTCCTGCTCTGTAACCTCTGTGATCTGTTGATGCTGAGTAGGAGGACTGAAAGAGAGGCATGTGAGTACTGTTTGGTCAAAGAGTCCATCGTTAAACAGTAATTGCTCATGGCTCACATTTATTCAACAGCTTCTGCAGAATTAAACAGACCAGCCCCCAGCACATCCTAATGACTCTGTATCAGGAGGCAATCTAATGGTTTCGTTGTCTCTAAGTTATCTGTCTTTGTGGACATCTGCAACATTTGCACAGAGCTGTAAGCAAAAGTAAGCTCTGAATCCCTTGCATTCCTCAACACCTGTGCCTCAATGTTATTTAAAGCACTCAGGGGCTCTGCACCAAACATCAGCCACCGGCTATTTGCTTGTGTGTGTGTGTGTGGTGTGTGTGCAAGGAGAAACTTGACTTCTTGAGCATAGTAACCATGAGCAACGAGCTATGCACAGAAAAAGTAGCACTAAGCAATGTGGAAGACATTTTGTGTGAATGAAGAGAAGTTGATGTTACATAATGTTTTATGAACAAAAGCTGTGACTTTGTAAAATGAGCTGAATATGCATGCTGATGCTGTTTAACTGAGGAATGTCGATTTTTTTTCAGGTCAGTACAGAGACCCCCTCAAAACAATTTTTTTTTTATCAAAAGCTGGCCGTATCATAGCAGTTTGAGAAAATGTGGGGAACAAATGTATTCAAACATCATTATTCCAGAACTATTGTCTCTGTATGGATTTGCATATAACTACAAAAATTGCATTTTTGAGGTATATCTAAGACCACCATGCAACACGTACATTAGACAGATATATTAGAAATGGATGAGCGACATAATGACAAAACGCATAAATAGAGTCTCTTAAGTCATTATAGAGGTGGAAAACTAAGTTCAATGCAATACTTTTGTTGCTGCTTATTTAAAACAGGTTTCTCTGTGCATCTTGCAGCAGCATGCCGCTAACTCAGGTGCCTCTTCAGGTGCCGCTTTGGTGTTTATATCTTATACTTACAATTTAAAATGCTCATAAAAGCTAAGGTACAGCAGCGCTACTGACGTCTCAAAATCAAGTCTGTTTGCCTTCAAATCTTTCTTTTTCCTTTTTATTATGTATTAGCATATACAATTATAAGCAACGTGCAAAAGTCATGAAAGAGTTAAAACATTTATATTTCACTGAGCTGGACGGGATCTATTTCAGAAGCTTGTTTGTCGAGCTGCAGTACAATGGAGTTACATACCCAGCGGCCTCTTATCTGCAGTTGTAGTGTCATGGTGTGCTGGTGCTTATCATCTGTCCACAGCTCTTCAAGGTTTCAGCATGAGTAGCAGGATGTCACTTGACACCCTCTGGGCATGGTTTTCAGTGGTGACAGATTCTTGATTATGCTATTTGCATGTACAGCTATGCTACTGTGCATGAAGCAGCGAATGACTATAGTATGTAATAAAAGTACCACATTCTGTGCCACTGACAATTTGCTCAATCTTCAACCTATTCACAATGGTGAAACATGACACGAGATGTCACTCTGATTACAGAGTGGGAGGTTGAATGCAATGAGGGAATCAAGCTTATTCTCGGGCACAATGTAATCAGAAGAAGCTAGATGTTAATAAGCCTCGATGGTCAATGTATGTCAACTTAAGTCAGATGAAATCATAGAGGTCTATTTACAGTGAAGATTATCACAAAGAGCTATGCAAGGGGAAAAAGATGAAAATAAAGATTTGGATCTGTGAGTATGTGTGTATTGATTACATGAATATGAAAAGGCTGAGCAATGGTAGGTCAGGCCACAAGAGAATTAAGTCAATGACAAACTGCAAAAAAGTAAACAATGAGAAGACAATGGCTAATAAGGTGGGAGTTTAGGAAGGTTTAGAGACTGTGCTTGATAAACGAATATTGAATCTGGACTCTTTTAGAATGTCAGAATGTTGGTTCCAGAGGGAGGTGGGCTGAAAGGAGTAGGTAGTGTCCTTTCAATTAAATGCACCAACATATTCCTGCACACTATTAAGGGTAGGGCTCCATCTACATATGCATCAACAGGGAGTCAGAAAAGAGAGATTGATTGAGTGTTCTCTGGTATTTTAGTTTAGTTTTAAATATTTGGACGGCTGAGTCGTAGTTTTGAAAAAGCAAGTGTGGAGTCCTGGAGAGTGATATACAAAAGTACTTTATTATGAAGGGAACAACATAATTGTCTGCTTTTTTTCTTGGATGGTAAAGGAAATGATGTATCCTCATCCTGCAGATATACCTGAATACCTGAGACATTTCAAGATCAATACATTGACCAGGATTATTTATAAGCACAATGTTTTATTTCGAATACCCCTAAATGTATTTAGTTTGGGTAACTGATCATTTGCAGGTCGTACGTTTGGTTGAGTTTGCATTTGAACTACTACCACTTTGGGTGGCAGAAGATGGATGTTTCAACCGTTTGTCCATGATATGTAGATATCTATTTTGACTTGCCCTCATGCCAAGTGGTTTTACTCACAATCAACTGACTGGGGTTGGCAGCAACATTTGTGTTGTCGGTTTACTTTATCTAGTAGTTTGTTGGTTATTGTGTCACTAAATATGCTTAATATTGACCTCACACCAATTTATAATAAACAGTTTGCTGTTTATTTTTCTTCAACACAAATATGTGAATCTATATGTTTAAGTATCTATCCGCCTCTATCATTCCAGTTTCCCTTGGCAAATGCGAAAGTACCCCCTGAGGTACGTGTATCCATGGTTGGGAATCATGGTGTACAATATATTATATACATAATACAGCTTTATTGTATTATATGGGTTTTTTTCTAAACCTATCAGCGCTATGCCTCAAGTGGCGTTTCAATCAGGGTTTGTCTCTGCATTGTCTCAAACAGCAGGTATGCACAAATTAGAATAGAAAATTGCTGATTCAAATTATCCTCTGCTGCCCACTTGGGCCACTGATTGTACCAATCTGCATGCAAATGGTCATGTTTATTACACCAGGGGAATGGCAAAGCAAAATGTGCCCTTGATTAATGACTGGCTCTGCTTTTGTTACAAAAAAATGAAATATGGACATTTCAGTCACCTCATTGTGCTGTATCCAATTCACAGACGAATGCCACATACAGATATACTGTGATTCACAAATGGGTCAGGGTTTTCTTTTTCTTTCTTTCATTTATATTAATTTTTTCACACACCCCATAATTTAAGAGTTGGAAGAAAATTACATCAGTGGCATCACCATTATCATGACTTCATTATAGTAATTTTCCAAACAATGCAAGAACAGCAACAATTCACATAAATGGAAGGTCTGTTAATCGTTCCTCTGCTCAACACTGCACACCATCTACATGTGCACAGTCCATTTCCTTTCTTCCATCTCTCTTCTTTAACAGCTCCCCAGATGTCTACTCACTCGTCTGCGATCTCATTTGAGGAATTCATCTTACTGTCTCCCGGGTACCATGTATTATGGCTCTCTATGGTTCTTCTTGCAACTATGATAATGTGTGTCTTGGTTAGGCTCCTCACATGCCAATTATGAGTGCCTGTTATTGTGATGGACTCCACGTTTGTGCAGAAGAGTGACTGACTTTCACGTCGGGTCCCCAGCTTTCTTCACATCATGTATTCGAGTGTGCTGTTAAAGCCAGAACTCATTGTTCAGGCAGCACGGCTTAGTGGAATATGAGGACATGTTCTTCTTATTAAAGTAGAATTGCATCAGTTTATATTGTCTTACACATGAATGACCCACAGAGACCCTGTCGTATAAAAACGGCAAATGAGCCAATAGGTATAATACCCCTTTTTCCCCCCCACACTCAAAATGGTATTTGCATTTGGTTCAGAAGACATGAAGAAGCATCGGAACAGTTAAGATTTCCTCTCCTCATGAAAAAACCTTTGATTGCTACTGTAACACATATTTAGTTGCATAAACTGTGCGGTCTGCATATTTTATATAGGGATGGCCACAATAATAATACATAAAGAAACAATTCTACACTGTAATAAAAACCAATACAGAAGCTTAGCAATCAATATGAACTTTTTAAGCCTAGCTTAGTATTGACTCAACTCTTCAAAAAGCTTTGAGGCCGGTTTCAGTTTCCAAAAGTCAACACTTTATAATAACTGTCATTAATAAATGGTAAATTGATCGTTAATTAAACTTAAGTTAATAGTTAATTTACTGATGACAAATATTAAAATGATAATGAATAATGTTTCCTAATTATTAATAATGATATCATTTTTGTTATTTTATCATAAGTGTGTTTAATATGAAATAATTAGTTTATACATTATATATTGTATGTTACTATTAATTAGTCAACTATTAATCGTTGCACACATTATGAAATTCTTATATAACATATTAAGAATTTCTTGATGATTAGCAAATAATTTGTAAATATTTAAGAAATAGTTTGATGAACACTCGATACGTCGATAGTTACCAACTATTAACCATTGACAATGTATTAACTTCCCATCCAAATAATGTTTATAGATGCTTTACAAACTATTAACTATTTAACCAGGTATTATAATCATCAGTTGCAACTTTTTAATAGCCATCTATTTATAGACAAATCAATTATTTACCATTACCAAAGTTACCAATATCTGGTCCAGCTAATGTTTATAGATGTTTTACAACAAAAATCTTAAAAGTTGACAAATAATGTTGTATTCATTATAAAATACTTGATGTAGTATATACAATGTTATCATGTGTGCAAAAATATATATATAGCAACAAAGCAACTTTGAAGGTTTTCAGCTGAGCTTCAAATCTTCATTGACCAATTTTTTGACCACGAGGAAGCAGGTTTAACTTTAGGGAGTCAACCATAAAGATTGTAAAACCAAAACAATTAAGGTTAGGGTTAAAGCAGTACAAGCTTTACAATTGGTTGTTTATTCTCAGTGGGATCGGCACCTACAGGTATTCACATTACAGTGAGTGTTTTCATTGTTAAACATATAAATAAATGGACCTTAAGTAGCCATTTATTGGACTGGTTTTATATCATATCACATAATAATAATATTAATAATAATAATAATAATAATAATAATAATAATAATAATAATATTAATAATAATAATAATAATAATAATAATAATAATAATAATAATAATAAATTGTATTTATAAGCGCACTTTTCATTTGAGTAAACAAAACTCAAATTGCTACAGAGTAAAAATTATATACATTTAAAAACATTAGGTAAACAGACAAGGCAACAGCAAACATATATTTTTATATTTTTTATATTATTTAAATAAATTTGCATATTTTTCATAATGCAAAATAATTTATAAATGCATTGAATGTAATGAAATCCTAAGGTATTACGATTAACATAAAGCTCAATACAAACCAGCATAAGATTTCTTCATAAAAGATACTCACAAATGGTAAGTGGGTAATTTTAAACTAACAAGGGGAAAAACAGGTCCACGCAGGAGATAGAAAAAAGCTCTCTGAAACATTACAGAACTTACCCACCAACCAATTAGCTTTTTTTTGTGAAGCAAAGGGACAAATTAGGACAAATACTTATCATTTTCTCTTTTAGGACAAAAACAGATGAGATGAAATCATCAGCCTTTGAAGTTTGATTTACAAACGCAGCCGGAATTGGTTGATTCTTTAAAAAAGGAGAATAAAACAAACTCAAAGGAGAATATTTCTTCAAATAGCAGAGCTGCGTTATATTTCATGCATTATGCATGTTTTTCTATCAGATGAGATTCAAGCAAATACCACCTGAAACATTGGCTTGCTTGATTTGTATTTCTAAACAGTGACGCATGTTCATCAGACGAGTAGCCAAGGTGGTAGCAATGAATTTGAGAGGAATCTGATCATTTGTTGTGATGCAAATTGACCTTTTACATTTTTTTTTCTTTCTTTGGTTTTGGAGAAGGGGGTCTTCTGAAGAAAGGAACATCTATCATTTATTCTCAAGAAATAGTGAGTGTGTGCCGTTGTGGCCTGCAGACGCTGGAACGGCTTTCCAATTGGTCAAAATCAAAGTCATAGATTTCCAAACAGTGTCTGTAACTCTTTGATATTGAAAGGGCTTTCATTGTGTATGTCTTTTTTTTTTACCCTTGCAGCAACTATATGCAGGAAGTTGTGTCAAACTATCTCTTTGGTAATTTAAAAGTTTGAGATTAAATGATAGAAGAGAAAAATATATGAAGAAAGTTAGCTTGCTTGGGATGCCTAATTACTAATTGAATATCAGCAAACATCACTGCCGTGTACCACCATCTCTCAGGCTGTATCTCATCAGTCTATTTACAGTGCAGTATGTATGCACTTTAAACGTCTCTGTGGATTCAAATGATAGTGCTTAAAAAGAACTCATTCATCCTTTCATCCTTCTCAAGATCTTTACCCCCACGTTCTTCAGCTCCCGAAAGCTCGGCTCACTCATTTTTCAGACTGCTGGTTGGTCCACGAAATCCAGCTCTCTGAACTCACATGACAAGTACCTCATGTGTGAGCTGGAGAGTCTCAATGAGCAGAGGAGACCAGCTGATGCCAGTTCAGATGTTTTACTTGGCTCTTTAAATGAAATCTCTAAAGGGGTTTAAAACATTGCCAAATCTAAAGACAATCGTGTACAGTTCCATATGGGGGTTCTCTCATTTCAACCCTGTCTCCTAAAAATTATATTTATATACTACTAATTTGTGACCAATACCTTTTAAAGGGAACATAATTGCTGCTTTAATTATGTTTACTGACAGGATTTCCTTGCTTTGTGTTTGTACCAAAGAGAAGTCAGGGAAATGGTCGGAGTGAATGTTGTGCGTTTTAAGGACTTTGACACCAGATACTGGGGTTTGTGATTCCTGCGTTTGGTTATGTTTAGGCATCAATACCACTTTGCTTACGGGTAGGGAAATATTATGATTTTGGCTATACATTTACTGGCCACTTTATAAGGTAAACCTTTCTTATACATTGCATTCAGAACAGTCTAAATTATTTGTGCTGGAAATATTACTCAAAGGTACGGGTCCATGTTGACTACAACATAAGATTTGTTGGCTGGACATTTATGTTACAGTCTCCCATTGCACCGCATCCCAAAGGTTCTTTATTGAACAGTGATCTGGTGACCGTGGAGGCCATTGGAGTTCACTAAACTCATTGTTATGTTGATGGGTTAGGGCTAACATGTGCTTTGTGACATGGTGCGTTTTGATGCTCAAGTATTAAGGGGCCTAATGTGTGCCAAGAAAATATTTCCACCACCAGCAGCCTGAACCTTTGACACAAGGCAGGATAAATCCCTAGATCCATGTAGTTTCAGCTAAATTCTGACCCAACCATCTCCATGTCGCAGCAGAAATCAAGATTCATAAGACCATGCGTTTAAAAATCTTACCATCCTGTTTTCGAGAGCCTGTGCCAATTGTAGCGTCGGTTCCCGCTGTGGTCTTCTGCTGCTGTAGCCCATCTATTTCAAGGTTCGACATGTTGTACATTCAGAGATGCTTTTCAGCATAGCACTGTGGTAAAGTGTGGTTATTTAAGTTACTGTTGCCTTCCTGTCAGCTTGAACCAGTCTGGCTATTCTCCTCTGAACTCGCTCATTAACGAGGCCTTTCGGCCACAGAACTGCCGCTCACAGGATGTTGTTTTTCACACTGTGCTCTGTAAACTCTAGAGACTGTTGCGCATGAATATCCCAGGAGCTCAGCCCTTTCTTAGATACTGAAAACACCCGTCTGGCCCCAACAATCATTCCACAGTCAAAGTCACTTAATCCCATTTCTTCCCCAATGTGATTTTTGCTCTGAACAATAGCTGAGCAGCATGGTCAGGATGCATGTTTTTATGCATTAAGATGCTGTCACATTATTGGCTGACTAGATATTTGCAGTAACAAACAGGTGTACAGGTGTGTCTAATACATTGCTAAACATAAAGTATACTCATCCTGCTTCAGTCAGATGCAAATGTTTTAAGCAAGACCACAATCTTCCCCTAACCTTAACAGAGTACTTTCAGTGCCAAAACATAACCTTAATAATAGATATTGGTAGATATTGTACTGCAAGGTCAGTAATTGTATGAAAAACAAATGGATTATTATTGTTCAAAATACTATGTTTAGTATCAAACATAATTTCTAAGACAATGTTGTTTATTGTAGATTAGGGGAAACACATGGGTTGGCAGTTGGTCATTCTTACTGCATCGACAGTCATTGTAAAAAGTTTCAGAGGAAGTTTTTACAACTTTTTTGGCTTTGTCTGTAATCTTTCTCTAAACTTGCAACTCAGAAGTGATAGCTCAAATGTACTCAACAGGTACATGACATTTATATTTCTTGCTATTTTATAAAATTCTGTAAGAACAATTAAATCCATTTTTATTGTGCGACAAACATCTGAGAGCGACGATCAGTTACGGTCCTATTCCATGTAATTATGTGCAGGACTGTAACTTACATGAAATAATGCAGTTATTATGGCTGATCTCAATGTATTTTTTCATGTTTTATGTTTGTTTTTTGTTTTCCTTTAGATGGCCCCCTGGGACCTCGTGGTTTAGTGGAAGCTACAGAGATGTGCACACAGGAATGCCTAGTCCTGGGACATTCAGACAACTGCTGGATGCCCCCGACGTTGGGAACATACCAGCAGCCAAAATCACCTGTGTCTAGCTTTGGGTCTCAGAGGGAGTGGGGTCCCAAGGAAAAACTTCTCAATGGACATACTCTGACCAGAACCTGGAAAAATGAGAGTGGGCGGTCAGAGCTTTTTGGTGACAGGAAGCAGTTTGGGAGCGGAGAGGGACACTTCACCAGCAGTGGCATGGCTGATATTCCACTGGTGACTCTGAAGTCCTGCCAGCCAGCCTCCTGCCCGGACAGCCCAAAGGACCAGCAGCTATAAGACGGACTTTGTTTCTGTGCTGTAAGGCGTCCACCTGAGCTCCTCTCCTGTTTTATTGTTTTCTTTCTAGTTTCATCTCTTCCCACTTAAATTGATGCTTCTGCAGTGTGATAGCCACATGTACTATGTAGGCCACAAAACTATAGTGCTTATGCTGTGTTCTCTACAATTCAACTTCACTATGGCTCTAGTGGAAACCTCTTTTTTTTATGAACATCCATGGATTTCTTCAAGGTAACATTTTCTGTCCGATTCATGTGTGATTTGGACAAGTAGGGGAAGGACATACGTATAATGGAGAAAATGAAAACAAATGACTAGAAAAAAAAAACTACCATGGCTGACCAGTATATACAAATATTTGTGGTGTGGTTGTTATTGAGTTGTTCAGGACTATATTAATCAACACAATCAAAGAAAATGGAATTACATTTCAGAAAGTGTTGTTCTAATAACACTGTTAGTGGACACTTGTTTATTCTGTCATTGTCTGTGTGTTTGTAAATAAGACTTATTAACCACTATCATATACCCGTAATAACCACAGTGAATAGGACAGTTATTGGCTGTTGTCATCATAATGGCTTGTCATAAGGATTTGGGATTTCAACTGGACAAAGATCTATAATGTGGCATAATGTACAACAAGAAAACATTTACCCAATTCTTTAAAAAATCCTATTGTTGATTTTGAAGCAAAATGGCATCCCGTAATATACTCAATGTGCCCATATTTCATAATAATTTTCTTCAAGTACTGCAAAACCACAGGCAAACCTTTTTTTAAAAAAAACATTTTGTATGAAGGATGTCAGTGCTCAATATGTGCATTATAAAAATGAAAGCTCTGAAAGCTCTCCTCTATAAACTGATTTTGAAAGTGTTCAGTACAATTAAATAGCAATATATTTGTAAATGGCTAAATGTTTTATCTAACGTTGATCTTATTACTGTATAGATTTTATTCAAATTGTGATTTAACTGGGTGCAATCTCTCAGTAGTACCTGCAATTTATTGACATATGTATATATATTATTTGCACACAGAATATTGTTTCCATACATAAGAAAACACAGATTAAGATAACACTTCAATCACTGTGCCTTCATGATGTTTCTTCAAACACTGAATTGTGCTTATTTAAATGACGAGAACATGTTGGCTACAAAGACTATCCTGTCTGATAATCAAATGCCTTATGCATTGAATGTTTGCCAAATTTAGAGACATAATCACACAGATATTATAGTACAAAATCAAGTTGTTGCCACTTAAGAAAAACACAAAGGCATGTGCAGATAATGGGTCAACCATGAAAGATCATCTGTCATTCCACCGTCTGAAAAAGTGTGTTTTATTCAACAGCATGGAAGGCAAATTACACAATGGAAAAGCATGCTAAAAGATATAGCTTTTAAAAATGAACTTGATCATTTTTGTGTCAATTTATTTTGTTGGAATAGAGTTGATTTGTGCATTAAGGAGACATTCAGTTTGTAAAGCACTCTCATATTTATGTCACAATATAAAGAAGTTAAGTGGGATGGAGTGATTTGCTTATCGCAGTATGTTCGTCAGTTGTGAGGGTGTTTGACATCACAGATACTGAAACAGTTAATCCTTGTTACTACTCTACAGGTATACAGCTACTGCAATAAATGTTTTAATTACGTGTATGCTTAATTTGTGTGCAGAATGATCACCTCAAGAGTTCTGTGTCTGTTTTTTGTACATCTTTGCGAACATTAACCGATGTTCATAAAATAAGCTAGTCATTTCTTTCTGGAGGACAGTACACTAATAGAGATTTTATGTTTAGAACCATGTTATTTCTTGAATAACCACATTCACAGCCACATTGTCATTGAATTAGTTGCCTAGTGATGGTGTTGGACTAGTGGACTAGTGGTACGCCTTTCAAACAATACACTAGAAGGCCGGGACCCTGAGTTGCTCCAGGGAGACTGTCCCTGTACTTAGTTCAATGTAAGTGGCTCTGGATAAGAGTGTCTTCTAAATTGCCTGTAATGTAATTAGACCATATCTTTCACCATTTCACATGGACAAAATAAGAACTAGGCCTTTTTAAATTAGCCAAACATTACACAGTCCTCTTGAAAAATAGTTCCTCTGGCTATTACTTTAGTTTACATATTGTGTCCTAACAAAAAGTACAAGGCTTCCTTATTATTTCCGAGGTCACTGTGGTATAAAAGCCCTCCACTGCAAATCCTGAAGGAGGCCACTCTGGGAAGGTAACATTTCTGGAAGGGGGTTGCCATGGAAGAGTGTTGAGCCCTCCAACGAAAGCTCTCATTTTACTGGTGATTTTAATCAGACAGTTTAAGTAAGGACACCCGGTGAAGGCACAGCAAGCATGCTGACAGAGAGAGAGGCTGCACACCCAGGGTATCCTCAATATAATATTGTAGGTAACAGTAGAGGAGCTTCACTTCAAAAAGTAGTCACACCAACATAAATCCCCTAACCGTGTCCAAAATCACTTCCTACAGGGTAATAAATTGAAATTTCAGACACTTTTTTTTATGATAAAAAAGTATGGTAAATCATTGTAATCTTGCGTCATCAGGGACAGGTGTAGAGGCCCATGACTGTTGATTTCCATATCTATAAAATGTAATGTGTTGCGTGATTGTTTGCAGAAAGTCGGGGTGGGGATTGTGAGGATTTTTAATTACACTATATAATGGATACATTTTGGCAGACAGTAAATATAGGTCACTATATAGTAAATGGGGAGTAATTTTGGACACAGCTCAGAAACAGGTAAAGAACAAACATCTTTAGGTTTTTGTTTATTAAAGTTTTGCTTTAATAAAAATGATACTAAACTCCTTCATCAGGACTGTGTGCATGTGGGTGGTTTGATCAGATTTGATTGACAGACCAAACCACCCATTAAATGTCATCAGGTTATGATAATCAAAAATACTGTAAGGTAGAAAGAGAGAGCAGAGGGAGATTTTTGATTAACCTCTGTAGTCAGTGATAAATCTGGATACATAGAAAGGAGAAAACTAAGAGCCGGTAGGACCCAACCTGTCCACCAAAGCAATCTCAAAAGGATTCTTGTCAACACCAGCTGTCGTAAAAAACAGTCTGTTGGAAGAGGTTGTATATCAAATATGTTTTTGCCATGGATCCTAAATCCTGATTGGTGCACAGAAGTACTTAACCATCTTTTTTTCTCCAATGGAGCCCCAACCCTTTTAAGTGAACACTCCTCAGAAAATGATTTAAATGAAACAGAAATCTCTGTTCTAACTTTGTCAGAAAATAATTGGTAACGTAGAATCACATTACTCATAGTAAGCAGCTGATTAGGAACATTTTTTAATTACTGTATTTTATCCTCTCTGCTAGTAAACCAACATGTCTGCTACTATAAGCCCACTCCCACTGGCACTAATACATATGTATGTCACACAGCCAAGTGTCAGTCATTATAATAAGTTAACAATCATCACATGGTTTCATCTGCCAAGAGTTCAACATCATATTTCCAAAGATAAAAACTGCAGCGTTCTGCTCATCAACTCAGAGAATTGATGGGAATCAGCAATACATTTGCATGCTACCACTGGCCAGTAATGAAGGGCCAGGCACCCGGCATAACTGTTGAAGTAATTATATTTTCTTTATTTCTTTTAGGTTTCTCTTTCTCGCTGTAACCTCATTTGATATATTTATCAGCTGTCGCCCAATGGACCTGCTTAAATTCTTATTTGCCATGCTAGCTATCGACTTGGGCAAGAATAGTTTCTGTGAAGCTTCAAAGCTAATTGCCTTGGAAGTGTGAGGGGAAGTAAATTAGTGTCACGCCACAACCAAGAAAAAAGGTTCCCAATCGCATTTCCTTTTTATATGGCTTTGAGAATATTTTTCTCAGGGAAGCCTCCATGCACAAAGTGGAACAGAGTGAATGTTCAGCGGGGAATCAGTCACAGAGAAGGCCTGCACTTCAGACAGAAGAAGAGCCAACTCTCCACAAAGATACAGTTGACAGAAGCAGCACCATCTACATATTTTGAAGGCCATATTTGAAGATAATAAGACCACAAATTAATGTTGTCTGCTCCAAGACTTCAGTTAGTCTCATTTCATCTAATGAATGTGGGAGAATTCTGGATCTCAACCAATCTTACAGACCCTGTGGCCCTGTGAGCCCAAATATCTTCAGCCAGGAGGGATTCCTGTTTGGTTCACTGAAGAGGAGTTCGATAGGAAGCCAAAATCTAAAACCAGTTACAGTGGAGTTTTGAAAAGTTTCTCTGTTAATCGCACTCAAAAGAAGGTAAGAGTTGTGCAACCTAAAGCTATATAACCAAAGCTGGGAATTGAAATTCAGACTGTTTTCAAAGGATCCAAGACAGAGATTACAATATAGATTAATGTGCAAAATATAGGCAGGAAAAGCTTTTTTATTTTATAAGAAGAGCTGAATTATCCAGGCCCTTGTTAAGTCAAACCTTGAGAATTTGTCTCGTTTCATAACAGCCACATACACCAAACTGTCTTGAAATGTATTTTACAAAAGATCATCCTACATCTATGAAAAGTGAAAGATTAAAGAATATATTGGAGAAAAACTGGCTTTAACTGATAGGTTTCATAAAACTTAACAAACAGGGGTTTGTTTATGAAGCGGGCTTTAACCAAGATTGCCAAAAGAATCTGGACTCACGGAGACGTCTGTGTTTTATACGTTAAAAGGTCAATAAAGAGATTGACGCTGTAAACGTACATTTACATCAACACTGTGATTATTGTACTGTAAATGCTCTTATTCTGTCTAATCTTGTACTAATTGTTATGTTTTTGCTGTGAAGCACTTTGGGCTGCAATTCTTGTATGAAAGGTGCTATACAAATAAAGCTTATTATTATTATTATTATTATTATTATTATTATTATTATTATTATTATTATTATTATTATTATTATTATTATTATTATTATTATTATTATATTATCTAGAGCCAGGTGGTTAAAACATATGGACAGCACAGGAAAAAGACAGAGTTACATATTAACACATTTTAACCACAGGAAATATAACAGACTTATTCAGTTTTTCAAAAGCCTGTTCTGGATGAACCAAATGAGCTTTTTCAGCTGTCTTACAAAATCAGAAAAAAAAGAGTAATGGTTTGTTCTGGCCTTTAACACCAGAAAAAAAAATGGAAAATGAGAGTTCCAGTAATGTTCTTTAGATATGGGTACATTGTCTCGTACAGAGCTGACAGCACAACCTTTTACAGCTATCTGAGTGCATACAAAGTAAGCCTCCCAGACACTGTCAGAGACAAAGCTGAGGCCTATCTTCGTCCAAAACTCTGAACTTAATGGTCTCCATTTAAATAAACAGCAGAACAATATATTAATATTACACGCCCTGAGGAAGAGGAGGCCTACCAAATGAAACATGAAGGTCAGCGGAGAAGATGATGAGAGAACATGAACTGTCATGCAATACCCACAGCAATAACTATGACGGATTAAGAGTCTGTCAGGAGAAATTGTACCTTGGCCAGCTCTTCTTACTATGACCTTATACCACGAATTTGAATCATTTGAGTTATTACATTCCCAGAGGTCACTGTGAAATACTGTAGGCCAAAACAGTTGAGTGAATACTGAGAGCTTCTTATGAAGAATCTTCAAAAAAATACAGTTTGAATCAGAAAACAAGACTGAGAGTCCACAGCCATGCTTGTGGCTCTGCGAGGCTTTCATTTCTTTATGTGTAGTAAATGTAATAAATGACACGTGACATGGTGACCCTGGTAAACATTATAGCATGTTATCATTGTGAGCATGTAAGCATGTTGACATTAGTATTCAGCTTGTACCTTCAATTTAAAAATATTCAAACTTCCATGACTTGGTTTGCAAATCACGAAATTCCCCCCCAAAACTGCCACACGTGTTGTTTGTAATTGTTCAATGATACATACTGCAAGAGCATTTTCTGCCTCGTGATAGGACGACCTTATTTGTCTGTGCCTTCCAAAAGAGTGACTGTTACAAAACAAAAACGTTTTCTGATCAGAAACTGCTACGGCAAAGGTTTGGTTTGGTTAAGGTAGAAAAATGACTGTTGAGTAAAGGAAACGCTTGTTTAGGTTAAAACAACTATTTGGTTAAGGATAAAAAAAACAAAACCAAGTACAGCCAGTAGGATAAAGGAAGGCAGACATGCAGTATGTCTCCCATGTCAAAGTCAAAAGTATTGTTTACCCATATCCTAGCTCCCTGACCGTCTTTGTTGATGGTATGGCTCTGTAACAGCATCATACTACTTATTCCTAACGGATAAAGGACAGCCTACAGCTGCTAGACGGCTTTGTCACTTGAACGTTAAGTATATGTTGTTTTGGAGCATTTGTTCTTCTCTAGATATCTGTGTACCGTTATTTACCACTCAGTGCTGCCACATTTTAATCAATGTGAAGCTGGTGGTTGAACTGTTTTCTAACCAATATATACATACTCTCTTAAATGTTATAAAACTCTTCTGATTCTTGAGTTCGCCTCTCACCAAACCAAGTTTGCATGTTCTCCCCACGTCCGCTGAGTTTTCTCTAGTTTCCTCCCACATTCCAAAAACATACATATACGGTATTGGATTATCATACAGTAACAACCCATTACTTCATCCTCTCTAAGTAGCTGCCGTCTTCTCTCTCTGTGTGAATGGTGTCCTTGAGTTTGACCTCTTGTGTATGTGTCAAACGGCAAATACTGAATATTGGATTACAATTTGTGTGTGGGATATGAATTCTGATAATTAGATTAACTGATTTCAACAGTTTTTAAAGCAAATCCCTTCCAGGCTGGAGGTGGTGACATGCCATTGGCGTGGTTGGCTTAGAGGACTTCTTCAACAGAGATGGAAAATGATCATCCCAAGAGAGCAGAGCATGGGGGTACCTTGCTGGTTTTCAACAATTCATATTTTATTTCACTATTTATAAAATTGATCTCAACATCAAACCACTTGTACCTGTTATTCATTTGGTCAACAATGAGCTTGTGGCTTGGAATGATTTGGCATGATTTTTCCCCCCAGTTAAATTAAATTCAAACTACAGTCAAGAAGAGTCCCTCTGAAAACACTGAATAAATGGTTGTTTAATCATGTTTTTTTATTGTTCTTTGAGAAACATAATCAAAATAAACCTGGCCTGTCATTCAAGACACAGAGTAAAGTATTCATGCTGTTGTATCGTCACGCCTGGACTACTGTAAATCTTTGTTTAAAGGCCTCAGCCAAGTTTCTTTGGCTAATTTCCTGTTCATCCAGACTGCTGCTCATTTATTAACATCAAATGTATCTTCCAACCTTTGTCATTGGCCTCTTTAAACTACCTCTGGGTGAAATCATTCATCACATTTGAAGTTATTTAACCCTTTAAATTGCACTTGTCATGATCCCGATTATTGTGCCCATTAAAGCCTGGAGTCACAAACACCACAAAGCTAATTATTTTGATCATAACACAGACCAGACTAAGGCTAAAGGTGAACTCTGCTTTCAGTTCACTATAACTGTTTTTGAATTTCAGAAAGCACCCCTTGATATCAACATAGTTTTTCTGACCTTTGATCGTGTCAGATATTTGTTGTTCTGTTCTTTGAGATTATTCTTTTACTATATTTCAATGCCCTTGCTGGCCGTGGTTTTGCATTTTACCATTTGTATTAGTAGTAAACTGGCACATGGTACACTAGTATGACTAGGATGGTGTTTTTACTACTATACTGTTCTTACATACATCAGTACATTTAAATTAAAAACACTTTTCAATTTGTTTTTATTTACATAAATGAATATCACTGTGTGCAATGTTCCAATGCAAACTAATACATTTATATATTTATTTGGCTAACAGTTTACAACACAGTAAGCAATTTATTCTTAATTCCAGCAACCATTTACTCTTAAGATTGCTACTTCTGTTGCTACATCAAGAGAAAGAAAAATATTAAAACATGACAGTTTACGAAAAACAGTTGATAGAAAGTCTCGGCTGTTTCATCAAGAGTCAAGCCTTGGTATTTGGGAGAGCCATTCCCTGGACCCAAAGGCCATCTAGAGAAAGATCTGATGGCTTCAGTCTGTCTTCGCACTTCCAGAAATCTGATCCACATGAACACAACAGACACATCTGTATGGATCGCTCCCCCAAAGCCAATCAAAGAACAAACACTCTGCCAATATTCCCTCCAGATGAGACCAGAGCTCTGAACAGAGCTCTGGTCTCATCTGGAGAGATGAAAGCGAGAGAGCAGAGAGGGATTGTTGATTAACCTCTGTAGTGGGTAGTAAATCTGTACACAAGCAAGGAGAAACCAAGGCGGACTCATGCCTGTCCACCAAGGCAATCTCAAAAGGATTCTTGTCAACACCAGCTGTCTTTAAATGCAGTCTGTTGGAAGAGGTTGTTGACCAGTTTGTTTCTCACCTGTGATTGCCTTCTCTGTGGTAACTTGTAATGACCCAAGACTCTCCTCTCAGTACTTTGAAGCAGCGAAGAACAATGTGTTTCTGTTGGTTTGATCAGTGTTCTGGGACATTGCATCTTGTGAAAGTTCTATTATAAAGGTATGGGCATCAGCTCAGGGATAATAGGTCTTTTTTTGCATGTAATGCATGACGGACCACTTTTATTAAGATATTTGCATGCAGTGTGATTTCACTTGAAGCTTTCAGTACCAAGAAAGACAATAGTTGATAAAAAAAAGAGAATAAATTGATGCAATACACAGTCTATACATGTGAACATGTGGCCCTGTTTAGGCATTTTAATTTCAAAATAATCTTTTCTATGCTAAAGTTAAAGTTTGCCCATTAAAGATACACTCAACATTTTCTTTACTAAAATGAATCTGCTGCTCTTAACAATTATTCAATAACAATATTTACATCATCAATGTTGATACAACTTTTTTTTTTAAAGATTGGAGCATGCATATTGGGCATATCTCATATATACAGTATATATATTATTATTATATATATATTGTGACTGAAAGCACAAATTGACAAACTGTACTTAGAGTAGATGGCCACTGACCACTTCAAACAAAGTACTGTGTGTGTAGTATAGTTTGCTTTTATTTTTGCACATGAGCCACCTTTCAACATTTTGTAATTCTTTCCATACATATTAAAACATTTTGTTTCTAAAAATCATAGAAAATATCACATGTGTTGAGTAACATTCTATTTGTGTCATTCTTCAGACTCATTCACATCTACACTGTGATTATTGTACTGTAAATGCTCTTATTCTGTCTAATCTTGTACTAATTGTTATGTTTTTGCTGTGAAGCACTTTGGGCTGCAATTCTTGTATGAAAGGTGTTATACAAATAAAGCTTATTATTATTATATTATTATTATTATTATTATTATTATTATTATTATTATTATTATTATTATTATTATTATTATTATTATTATTATTATTATTCTCACTAAATGGTGTGTGGGTGTTAAAGAGAAGAACCACAGAGAAACGATTTACTAGTGTCTGTGATCTAGTGAGATACCGTCAAATGCATAAAGCTACTGTGACAGATCCTTGAACATTGTCAATAATTGAATTAATAAAAGTACTCTTGTATCCATATGTGGCATCAAGCTTGCAGTGAAAAGCTTTAAGTGCGTAATGTTGCATATTGTTACAAATTGGGTTGTACTCACAATTTTTTATGTTCATATCATTTTTGTTTTTATACAGCAGCTTCAACATAACTTTAAATGATATCTTTTAAATGTGGCCCATGGTCATAAAAGAGAGGTGGATAAGTAATTAGAATAGCTTTAAAAGTGAATGAATAAAGATTGAGTGAATAAAGACAGTCATACTGTAAGCTATACATAAAGTTACATGATTGTGCATGTATTGTTTGTGGTATGAGAAAGCTTGCTCATCTAACATACATTGTTAAACTTGAAATGATATTAATCATATTGTTATAGTGTTTTATACACATACAGAAAGTGACCTGGACGTTGTTTTTGTTGTTGAATTCAATCAGTCAATCAATCACTCACATATAAAAATATCAGGTGCAACTCCAGAGAAACATAATCCCCTGTTACCTAAATGTGTGCATTAAAAGAGTTTAGATACATTTGATATTTCATTAATATATTCTGATGGTACACAGATAGTTATTTATAAACTATAGAGCTGTAATCAAGATTTCTCCTTCAGACTTAGCCGCAATAATTGAAACTAAAATTTCGTTTTTTTACCACCTACCGACATTTGAAATGTGCCCTGTCTCGTCACCTTTTGACTGAATTAAAATGGAATTAGCTGTAATTGTGCTGGCTTTGGGGATTATTTTACTAACGCAAGGTCTTTTGAACACCTGAAAGACAGGGCTGAGATAAGCGATTTCCATTAAAAATTTAATGAAAGGACTGTGGTTGAGCATTACCAGAAATAAAGAGCTTTTAGTCCTTCACATGCTAATAATTTGACAAGGAATTTCCAGTGACTTCCTCGGTGACATTTGATTTGGAGAAGATTGATAAATTAAGATGCAATACATGGCGAAGCCACAGCATTGAATGGGATTGATTACTGTAAAATGTTCACTCATTGTAATGAGTCGGTCTGAATGTGAACATGTCATTGCATTCATGTCTATAATAGTGTAGGTTTAATACAGTTTGACTGGCACTTACTGTTATACTGGCACTTACTGTTATACTGTAGCTAAATATAATGTATGGTAAATATAATGGTAAAGAAAATATCCATTAATGTCTCAACAAGCTAAATGAATGAGCAAATGTGTCTTCCTTTTCAGATGATATGAAGTAATGTGATTTTTACAACATATTGATTCATGTCTCATTGCCAGACCAGGAAATGTAACATAAATACCTCACTTAGTAAAATGTATCTCAGATGTTTTCTGATTTTGAATTTATTCCACTAAAATAAGCTTTTAGGGCATAAAAAAAAGACTTGATTTGATGTTAACAATGTTTAGAACCTCTAATCACAACTTAGAAAGTATATACGATAGATCAAATATTTGTCTTCACACAATCGGGATGTGTAGAGAAGTTCCCAGTTTGTATGTAAAGCTTATATGGCCTACATTTCTGTCTCTCACTATCTCTCCCACACTAAAACACACACATGCAGAGATATGCAAATGAAGGTATTTACTCAGAGTTTATGGTTAAATAAATACATAAAAAAATTGACTAAAAATAGACTTCTCATCTCTACATCTCTCTGACTTATGCATATCAAGATATTGATTTGTGTCTATGAACTGCCAGACGTGTGTGGGGCATTTATTTATTAATGCTCTATAGTCTTGTGAACCAAGGTTAACAAATACTGTGCATATCCGTACAAGGCTCCTTACACTTTTTTCTATTAATTTCAAATGTTACGACTACTACTACTGTGGTAAAGCAGTGAAGCAGCTTTCACACATATTTTGACAGTGAAAATTTATTTTAGTGTAGATTATAGCGCCTGAAGAATTATGAGGAATCCTCCTTTAGAAACAACCCATAAATTAAGGGGGTGAGAGGGGGGATTGCAGGGAAACTATTTTACTGACAGATGGTCTTAGTTGACAGTGATTTTATTGGTAGCCGCTTAGTGACCTGTTCGAGGTCTCCTAAAACTCATCGGTGGGTCACAACACACACTTTAAAGCCACTGCTTCAGACTGTAAATCTCCTGCCTTCAGGCTTTCATACACACACAAGAGGAAGGTGGAGCATGCAGGGACTTCATTTGGAGCCTGATCATCCATGGAAGAGTACATACACCAGAGATCTAAACATCTGCAACCACCGGCATATCATATGCACAAATGCATACCACTGCAAAAAGAATAGGTTGAAATTGAAAGTTGGTAATGTCTTGGTTTTCAATTATAGTAATAAGTCTTAGAAAAGAGTGGGAGATTTGGAACTACCAGAACTGTTGATTTTGCTAAGCTATGAGATCATTATAATTCAGATAAATCAAGGTTAGCCATCAGTCACTGCTCAAACAGGAAAGGGTTTACAAAGTCCAAACGAGCTGTCCCTTCCTTGCATGTTTTCGTTAATATTATTAAGGTATAACTCATTAATACTTACTCTTCTTCCTTTTATCCTATCTTTATACTTAGTCTGAAAAAACATAATCTCTGAGGAGAACCAATGAGCATGAGTCCGTGCAGCATCAGCACCATCATCCTAATGGTATGCGGAGAACAGAAAGGGCTTTTCCTGACCTTGTGCTTCGTTTGTAATCTCCTTTGTGGAAATTACACTCTCACTTTATGAATATATTGTAATTAGGCATATGTATTCTAACGGGCAGTAAGATATAGTTTCTGCCTAATCTCTCATTTATATGCAAAGGAGCGCCAGTTAAAGAGCTTAGACTTTCTTCCGTCTTACTGATTCCTTTTCCCCTAATCAAGTTACTTTTTTATTTCTCTTTTCTCATGCAGCTGTTTCATTTGCTTTTTTCTAGTCGAAGAACAGTAGTCCATTATCACTTCTTTTGAGGTTGTGTAAGAAGAGTGTCTATGTTCTAATATTACAGAAGGGAGTCCAGAGGCATGGAAGTAATTAATGTCTAATAAAGGTTTTTCTCGGCATGTTAATGTAAAGAAATGCTTGCATAAATAAGATGCATGTTTTTTTTATTTCATGTTAATGTTACCCTAAGAATGTGATTTATGAGAGAGAGAGAGAGAACTATGCATCTTCTTCTGCCTCTAAAATAATGTAAAAGGTTAGAGTTACTTAATATTTTAATTTTAATTTTATTTAATCGCTGGAAGTGCCCCAAGGGCAGCAGTCTGGTAGCCATCTTGCTTTGATCAAAAACCACATCAAGGCTACAACAAGCATACTGTAGAGATGATTGCTTGTTGAAAACTAAAACCATTCAAAGCGATTTTAAAATCGCTTGAAGACACAAGTATGTACTTTCATTTTTAAATAATTTGAGAAAGTACAAAGCTGTTTTCCTAATTGATGGGTAACTTTAAAACTATTTTAAGTACTAAAAATAGAAATGTATTTGAAGATAGCAGCATAAATGACAAAGAACACCTGTGATGATTGTATAGGTAAAATGCATTAAGTAGTCAGTTAACCTCAATTAGGTCTAATAAAGTCTCCATCGTTAGAAGCACAATAATGAAAGAGTGAAGTGGCAACAAGAGATTTCTTAGCTGCTAAAGAAGCCTGACTTAGAATAATATTTCTATTTTGAGTTTGATTCCTTGTCAAAGTGCAGAACTTGTTGCCTTAGGAAAAAACTAACAGACACACAGATTTAAGATTGCATTATTCTTGAGAGGCCAAGGGATTCATCCAATGCCCAGCCATGAAATACATATCCCTAAAAGTAGGAAAGAGAATGTCCCACCTGTTCTCATAAATAACTTGGTAGAAAGCCTTTAGCCTTTGGAAATTAAGCTCCAAACAAGTTCATTTACTCCCAGACGTGTTCAATTGATTTTGCACCTCAACTTCAAAGGGGTAGCAGTCAGCCTCTATGGGGCATGGCAGGAGAAGCACAGGCCTCGGCTGGCTGGTTCTTCAGACCTGATCAAATTCCCACCTATCGGCTACACCAACTATCCCTGCAACCACAATTAGTATTCATGGAATTGCTATTGATTTATTATACTATCGGGTGGCTACTTGAAGCATAGAAAATGAAATAATTAGATTCAGGCTTTTATATCCTTCTACCACAAGTTATTTTTTATTTAGACTGGTCAGGCATCAGGCAAACGTATCAGCTCATTGCTAGATAGATCATTGCAATTAGCATTTTAAAATCCCATTTAAGTTGCTGTTTACACTACTCCTGAGAATATTAACGAGTAGTGGGTTCAGACACTGCTATTAGCCTCACTACCCGAGGGTAATACCCCGTCAGAACACACTTTTTGCCTGCATTTCCAAGACAATGTGAATTTTGAGATATATCAGTAATGAGTTACATTGTGTCAAATCTCATTTGTGGAGGAGCAGGAGTATGTGGAGTTTTCATACAAAGCTTTTATTAGTTAAATGGCTTGTTCATGAGAATAAAAAAATCGTTTCGACCATGACCGGTCTTATTTAGAGTTTCAATTGAAAATGAATACCTGGCGTGACCCCTTATACATTCATTCAGGATGTGTGCTAATAGGGTATTTGGTAATCAGTTGAGAGTTAATAAGTATTCCAAACCATCAATGTTTAACAAACAATCAACAACAACAAGAATATACCTAAAATAAAACTACAGGAAGCCACTAAGAAATACACGACAATGTCACAAAATATTGTACATCATGAAGCAAGATATGCTTGAAGTTTATCACTATCGTTGGATGATTTATTTTTGTGACCCAACCTATTTAGGGTCACTTCTGACATATATCTATAAAATAATAAATGGCTTTTAATAAATGATTAAGCAAATGGTCCAAATGCATTTCCTGCAGGTGACAGTTTAAAAGGATTTCAACATACAGGGAAACACGCCGGTGCAACTCTTTCTATGTCATGTGCAAGAAATGTGTCCGGAAAATGTTCTACGACCAGTTACATGACAGATAATGACATTTCTGAGTAGCCCAGCTTGTCCTTACAAGAAGTGAAAAAAGTGAAGTTTTCAAAGCTATTATATAAGGTATTCCTGTATCTCTCTGCGTTCACACAGCAAAACATCTTACATAAAACCCATTTGCATGTATAATCTCATATATCATTAATTCATAAATAACAATGACATTGGTAATTAAAAACATTTAACAAAACTATGTAACACTCAGATAGCCTAGATATCCTGCTTAAGTAGATACAGAAAAAAGAAGATAATTAGGTAAAGAGGTTAAAGTTTCAATGTATTGATTCAAAACAAGTTTCTTGGGAACTTTTTCTTGTAAAGACTGTTTTTAGTTCAAGGTCAGAACTAAAGCGCTGTGGAGGTGAGATGCATGGGTGGTGGAAGATCCTCCAAGTGATAAAACATGTTCTAATTATTGTAGTCTGTAATTCTCTCAAGGTCCTGCGTTTTTTGTGTGCCCCACTCATTTGACATAGATTCAGAGAATGAAGTACAACACTCTTTGATGAAGCTCTGACTTGAAACTGTTTCAGCAAAATGGCACACTGGTGGCAAAAGAGGTTATTTTCTTCATATTTGTTTTTCCACATTATTTTCTTGTGGAGTCCTTGTGAAAGCCAATTAAGGCCAATTAAACATGTGACATATTCAGAGTCATGATGCAGCTTTATTTTAATTGTGATTGCAGTTACTGTGAGAAATCCAGTCTCTAACTAGATTATGCTTGTGTGCTCTTTTCAAATTAAATACATTTAGGATAACCTGTTCTCTAAATGAATGCAGCACTTAAACCTCAATTTGTCCTCACCTAAAATTTGCTGCAGGCTCATCTTGCTGTTTTGTAAACCTTGTGGAAGGCATAACCATGCAGGGAAAGATTACCATCGTGTTTTAAAGAAGCCAACATTGACTGTTGGTAGTAGGTGGAACACAAACCTGGTGTAGAAGAAAAACACTTTCTGCACCCAACCAGACTCCAGCCTACAACCAGTTAAATAAAGCATTGCATATTTGTTATTTTCTTTGATTATTCATTAGTCTGCGTTCAAGCTTTATGTTATCTATGTTATGTTATGTATTTATAAGTGTCTCTGATTATGTGTTGTATTTTGATTAGACACACCGTGGTTGAATTTTGCTCTGACCTGTAACAGGCTCTATAGGCTTTCACTGAGCTTTACCACAACATTTGCATTTACCTGCGCAGCCAATCAAGTGTCCTGATCTGTTTGTACAAAATATAAGGACTAAAAACTTGCCTTTGGTTACTTCCGTGATTTGAGGTAGAACAATACAAATCTACTGAATATTCATTATGTACATGTAGCTATAATGAGCAGAAGCAATACCTGGAAATGAGGTGTAGCTACACCTTCGTGTCTATTAAAACTACTGTGAATAGATAATAGTATTTATTTTACTTTTCCTTCATCAGTACAAAATGCAGAATTTTGTTTTTGAAATTAAAAGACAACTGTTATAAAACTATACTGTAGCTATGCTGCATACCAGTTGTGTGTTTTTTTATACTGATCAGTAAAAGCAACAACACAAAAACAAATGTTCTTTTATTGTTGTCCTTTCAAGGTACTACCTTGAAAGCTTTTTTGGTTTAACAATTTATTTCATTTTGCTAATTGTTCGCCTTGTCTGAATGTCCAAATCCCTATGTACTGCAGTCCTGTGTACGAACAGGAAAATAGCCTTCCTTGTAGGCAACACAAGGAAGGTCAGTTACACTTGTGATTGTTATTAATCTTAATTATGATTTTACAAGGGCATAGGTCTTTTAAGGTTAAGGGACTGAGATGCAAGCACATGAAAACAGTTGCATAAACCTTCAGTACTAATACTACAGCAACAGTACTAAACACTACAATTAAAACATTTTACAAACAAGGCACAAAAGGGAAAGAGAAACTGGCACACAAGGCTATGGCTAGTGCGCTGGGTGAGAAGCTGAAGTCTTGTTATGTTGAGTAAATCGGCCGGTCCAGATTTGAAAAGTTCCTTTCGCAAGAGAGATGCTGGTTTAGTCTCTGCTACATTTCATTCTAAACTCATGAGTAGATTTTGAGGCTTCATCTTCTATTGTTCCAAATCACATCTTTAGAATACCAAAGAGCAAAGAAAAGCAAGCATGGTTTCTCAGATAAGAGAATACACACGCACACACACACACACATATTAATTGTCCATAGACAAATCCAAACTATGTTCTAATAGAGATCAGAGTCCACTGTGGGATTGTTAAAGTTGAAGCCAACAAATCTCTGAGGGTGACTGGCTATTAGAGGTGAGTTATGATGGCCTATGCTGGGGGGAATGTTTATCCAAGTGGTATTTAGAGCAAACACTAGGGTGTGGATTGTTTTATGTTTTTTATCTTGCTTGCTCTTAGAATATCTTGAAGGATCAAAGGTGGTTCGGGTCAGTGGTCTGGTTTACTGGCCACGTAGGAGAAAAGGGTTCTTCTTAATCTTGATCGTTGTTGTTTGCAGGAGGTTGTAAATCCAAGAAGTCTTCCTGGGGATTGAAGAAAGAGTGGGTCTTGTAGGTTGAAGGTTATTATGTCTGCATTCGAAAACATGCAGAGACTTTTCGCTACACTCCAATCTTGCGTCTCAAGTTGTTAATCGAACTATAAACAATGAGCAGCGCAAGGAAAAGGAAGTCTTGCACCTGATATCCGCTGGCTACATCCAAACCCCCGAAATATAGCCCCTTGCCCCCAGAGGCTTGTCCTCATCAGACCCATAGCAGATGGGTTTCGAGATTGCATTTTGATTAACAAGGGTAAATGTGTTTTATGTATTTAAATATCAGTGTGTTTATGTTTTTTGTCAGTATGCAGGAAATGCAGTAATCAATATAAATAGATTCATGGCAGAAAATAGTTTTTTTTACTTTGCAAAATAAATTCTTAGAGTAGAATTTCCAAAAGTTGTCAACTGAGTGAGGAAATCATGAAGTCTTCAGCATATTCCCAGAAAGTCCTACCAATAAGGCTGAAGTGCTGTTCAGATTGACTTCTAAAGTGTGTTTCGTAGTCTGCGGTGAGATCTCAGAGAGATGCTATTCAGTGTAGATAAATGCCTGTCAGTTCACTCCTCCATAATGTTCATCTGCTCTGCACACTACTGATTGAAGACGATGCAGGAAACAATTTCCTGGAAACAGTCAAGGGAGATCATTTGACTTCGTAGAAGACTGTGCTCTTGTTAAGCCCATGTGCTTGGCATTATTGAGCCTTTTACTGTGATGTCTGACAGGAAATTAGGTTGATTGTTGAAGTTTCCTCTCTATTGCAACATCCTGACACTTTATTGAAAGTGATTGTGTGGAAATTCAAAGTGAGGCAAACCAAACTATATGCTATATATTATTTTACTTCACTGTATTCATGTTAACTCATTCATTTAAAACTTATATAACATTTTAGTACATTTGTGTAAAGTCTGAATCATTCTAAAAAGCTGCACCACACACGTGCACACACATTCAGACAATAGTCTCACAGTGACAAAGGTTGATTCAATCATCAACTGCGCGAAAAATGAAATGAATGTTGTGAAGACGTAGAAATGAACTTGGATATGTAATGTAGACAGCCGTTATTACAAAATGTTCCAAAAAATTCATGACACTTCTCTTTACTGTGTTGGTATTAAATGAAATCCTCTGAGTGAATACAAATATTCAAAAGCAGATGGTCTGACGTTAATCTGGATTCCATGTTAATGCTTCAAGTCACTAAGCAATGTATACAACAGAGAGGTTTTATGACAAGTTGCGGTGGGTGTCAGAAAAGATACTGATGCACTTCTCCCCTCTTGCTTATTTTCTGCACTCTCTTGCTTTCTCTCCATCTCCCTCATTCTCTTTTTTTTCTCTCTAAATCAACTTCCACTGTCCTGAAATACGAGTTACCCTGAGGAGAAGGATAATTATTAACAATTAATATTCATAATGATGTCTCCGTCCCTGGACAGCCTTCACAGAGTCTCAGTCAAATGGATTTAGAATTCAATTTTTATTTTACATAATCCAATCAAAAATGTGGATGCATCCTCAAACAGATCAGTCCCCTGGTGCTTGCAAAGCCGAGTCTGGTATTCTTACAGTTTGACATCCATTGGTTTTATTATCTTATATCCTGCACTATATATTAAGAGAGAAGCAAGGACAAAGAGAGTTCAGTTTGCCTCTTTTTAAAGTGTATCATCATGATTTTTATTTACCTTTCAGGATGGGTGCTCACCTTGAGGCAATTTATTGTTTTTAGTTCAGTTAAAGGGGTGGGAGGTCAAGGTGTAGTATAGGCTAAAGCACAGCTGTCATTAAGTAGGCTTCACTCTCAGAAACTCTGGGCCATAATTGCCTTACAGCACATGAAAGGTGCCATGCAGCTTGCACTGCATGTTTCATGCAGTTTGTGTTAGAATCTGCAAACAAATTAACTTCCTAGGCTAATGCTAGGCTAATGTAACTGTCAGTGACTGCCACTGCTTACTAATCACACTTTGCAAAGGAGAGCTTAAAAAATGAATTTCAGCGCCAGGATTTTTGCAACTTGGAGCCATAAACAAGCTTGGAATAAAAAAACGAAATATTGTGATTAATGAAGTACCAGCACACATATACAGTTTTGGAAGGATGTAATGCAAGTTAAACTATTAAAAGTAGAACAGGAACAGACATTTATTTAACAATATTTTTGGTCATGAAACTATTTCCTGATAGAATAAACATGAGGTGGCGTAGCCATATTTAAATATGAACTACTAAAACGATGATGCCTCGAGGTAGAGAAAGCAACCAATCTAGCAGAGGCTTATAACAGAACAGTTACTGCGTAGAATGTAGTTGGCATAAATACAAGATAATTTCTGCCTAGTGCACAGGTGTAAATGTTTTGTTTAGAGAATGCAATCAACATGATGCATTAGCAGTTCAGTAAATGCCCTTTCTTTGTTTGATATTTTAAATAGTCTGATGTTTTGTCCAATGATTTTGCTACATCACTCTTTTTCTTCATCAGAAGCTGTATCTGGTGTTTGGAGTTCATCAAGGCTTCCCAGCACACCTCTTTTGTTGTGCAAACCTTTTTGTTTGAAATTCAGATACATTTTCTCTTCAGACCATTTCAACCAGCTTTTAATACAACGCTGCTAATTTGTACCTGCTCTTTAACATGCAAGATCACTTTCCACATAAATCTGAAGAGCACTTTACTGATGATAGACACGGAGCACTACACAGAGCAGACAAAGTGATCTCCCAGGCTGGTGTGTCTGTTTGATAAATAACATGCATATCTCACGCCGAAATGAGGCGCATAAGGCTTAGTAAACCTGACCCTTAGTGTCAGCCTTTTATGTATTACTTCTCCTAAGTTGTCACTTTTGTGTCAAGATCTTTAATTCACTGTCAGTCTGAAACCTATTGCTGGGATTCCTGGTCAACCAACGGCGTCTAATGCATATCATTAAAATCCCAATGTTTCCTGTTTGGAGACCTTTGTCACATGTCATCTCCTCCCTCCGTCTCTGTCCTCATATTTCTTGTCACTGTGTCAAAACTATCCGATAAAGGCAAAAGGCCACAAACAATAATAAAAACACATCCCTGATAACATATTTCACTCTAAATTCAGTCATAAGATTTGGAGGAAAATACAAATGTTGCTTAACATAATGCAATTGGGCCACAATACTATTTGGTAGTATCTTATTCTTAGTGAAGAACAATGTTTTCCTTCAGTACCAGAGCATTACTAAAATAAACAATAATAATCTATTTGTAGGAGATACATCATCACTAAGCTTCATTAAGATATTCCTATTTTTTAAATCTTTGGTCTTAACCTTATGACTTGTTTCATTTTCATTGTGCACTTGTATCCTGCTCTACTTTGAAAAACAAAATGTTATCATTTTATCAAAGTGTTATTCGCTGCTGTAAAATTCTCACTTTCTGTCTTTCTGTTCCCGCTCCCTCGCTCCGCTCTTTGGGCTTGATTAGACAGGAGAGGGCAAAGTTTGAATATTCAGCATGCCTCTGTTGTGTTTTGCATCAAACTTTTATCAAGACATAATTGTGATAAATGATGCATGTAATCAAGCATTAAATAATGCTAGAATATGCAACCTCCAAAGTTAAACTGTGACCAGCATGTCTGTGTCCTTCGTCCCCAGTGGATAGGTACCATCTGGCTGCGGTCATTACCACTGACCTGAGTGCCAGACTCCTTGGTGTGCAAGGAAGCTCAACATCGACCGGTCGAGCCCCTGCACACCTGACCACATGGTTGCAACCTTGCCAGAAGTGTTAGGGGACAAATTACAGATTCAGGATGGCCGTATCCTAAAGGTTACACTCAAGTGTATCTAAGGGCTCATCCATATGTACAGTATTGTGCCCCCGTGTTGAAACACTGTAACTGTGAAAACTTCAACCACAGTTTATAGTTCAACTTCATGGTTTAACTTTGACATTAGTAAATGATCTGGCAAAATTCTTGGCTTGATTACAATGTGTCTGATCATCTCATTCCTCTAGCCTAATCAGAGTTCATTGTGGAGATGATGACTTATTCCTGGATTGAAAATAATATCAATGTTTAAAAACCCTTTTTAGTTATGATGGGCTGACTTGACTCATGAACCTGGGAGCTCACATACACAATTTTGTCTATCTTAATGCTGGCATATCATTTAGTTGGCATTATTGATAATATTACATACTTTTCATCAGCTGTGGGTCATGCTGTTGTACTCATTTCTTCCATGTCATTTCTTTTTGTGATTTGTTGTGATTTTAAATGGCTTATACATTTAGCTTTTTTTTTTTAAATCCATATAAGGTTTATGAATTAACTTTTTTTTTGCTACAATACATACCAGCATCTAAACTCTCTTATAAGAAAAGCCACACAATTTGGCTCCAGAATATACATATTTCAAGACTTTGGCACTTTTAACACAACATATAATTAAATATTAGTCTTATGTATAGATGCTTTCCCTGTGCTTTATTCAAGGATGTTCACATTGATCCAAGGTCTAAGGGAGACATTTAATGGAGCAATTAGAATCTCTAAACTTGTCTGACAAGCCTCTACATGAAAAATCATTTTTATTATATACTTTACTGGCATGTAACCAATATTGTTTTTTTTAAAATAACAATGTACTGTAGCTGTGATTTGTTTTTTTTAGAATGTATTTCAGTTAGTGGACCTAAGTAACATAAAGTTGTCTTTTCACTTCACTTATATGGTCAATACACAATGTCCTCCTTGGACTGTCCTGGTCTTCTTGGTATGGTTGCCATCTCTGTCTCACACTTCCTTTCTAACCTTTCCACCTCTTTACTCGCACTGCAGTCTGGAAACTATGAGTGTTGTTACAGATAGTGCATGTGTAAAGCCAAACTGATGGCATCTGTGTTTGTGTTTCTTTTACTTTTGACTGTTCGCTGTTCTTTAAGCCTGTAAGTCCCCTCCAGGCATCACTGTGTGCATGTGTTATGGTCAAAAACAACAGCAGCTGGGTGGTCCATTGGTAGAATTGTGTACTTTCTTACCTCCTCTTCTGTGCTAGGTAAAAGAGAGCTTGATCAACACAAAGGAAACAGGCAATATGTTTGCATTTCTGAATAGGTCTCTGCTATATGCAGTCTGTTCTCATACACTGTTTGTAGCTATACCTATGAAGGGTAATGTACTGGAATTTGTATACAGTACAGTACATCCCAGGGAATCAATTTGTATGTATTCAACGTAATTGTGAACCTGAAAGTATAAAGAGTGACGTAGTCCGCGTAGATCCCAGGAGATCGTTGTTCAGGGTCCTGTGTGAAACCACAGTTATTTTATTCATTACATAACTTTCGTATTAAGTAATGCTACTTGCTTATTTGTCAAGTAACTTTGCCACTTCTGAAGTTATTTTTAACCTAAAGCACAATCATTTCCAAAACCTACGCAAGGAGATTTGTTGCCTTCACTAAGCTTTTTCCTGCGAAGACGGAAGTTTAATTTGAGAAGTTGCTGAATATTCTTAGGATAACGCATGAAAAATGAGGAATAACTTTTTGTAAAATATCATACAAACGGTTGTATGAGGTCACTTTGCTATATTATCAGCATTTAATGTAGGTTCTTCCTCTCCTTTCTTAATGTACTCACAGCTTCCTGACATCAAGGCAAATTGTAAAGTAAACCACAGATGAGACTGTGCTGTTGTCCCAAACAAAGATTAATCTTGCCTGGTCATTAAATGCAGGTTGGTTCTTCCAGAGTAATATGTTGCACGGACATGTGTACACCGGCTGCCTTCTCTAATTTATCTGCTTAGTGGCTAATAGTGATGATGCTTTATAGCAAAAGGAAGGCCACATCACACCGGCTCTCTTCACATAGGCCTATTTTTACTTCCAAATCATTTAACAAATCTGTTTGTTTCAATCTATTCCTGAGGCTACTTCCAAATAAACCATAACCTCTTTGTAAAATATTTATACACCATAAATGCTCATTAAAATAATTGTTTTCAGTTGGATGAAACATTTCTCTATCACTGTTAACGCAGTCGAGACTTCCACTGCTAAACCAAGATGGATTTTAGCTATTTATTTATAATACAAGATACTTTATGTGAGTAAGATAGACTGTGATATACCAATACTGAGACAGTTGAAGTCCTGGACACTGGTGTTGGATGGCTCACTGAAAGAGAGTGATAAAATTCTTCTTTTATTTTTGCTTATAAAAATGAATGGAGTGAATAACAGGTAAAAATAGCCGGGGTTCAAATAATTAACCCGTCTTAAAACGCTAATTAACTTAAAACATACTATAATTGTAAAACTGCAGTAGCAGCATCTAATCACAGCCACTGAATGTTATATTAGTAACCACATACATTAAATGCTTCACAGGTTCTTTATGTATGGATTACAATTTTAATTGAGTGTTTAGCTTTGTAAAGTACTAAGCAAAACCGTATAGAAAGATAGTGCACGAGAATTAAGAAGACTGTCCACACAGCATTTATTTCTCTTAAACTCACATGCACACATACTCACACATACGCATAGTTTTCTCTAAGACACATAACAAACAGGGCCATTTTTCATTAAGAATGTTGTTATTTCATATGTAGCTTTATTAAACAAACATATTACAGTATTGGGTCTGTATACTTTACAGTATATCTTACAGTAACTGGAATGTGTCACTAAAATGTAAACACTAAAGGTATTATTACCTGGATCTGAGTGTATGGATGCATTTTGGAGTTACAGTTAGGGTTTAGATAAGATCAGGTTCATGTGTTGAGTAATATAATCTTTTTCACCTGATAGTTTTGCTGAGTATCAGCACTGCACAGTGATGAGATGTTCTTGTTTTAAAGCTTCATGTGCATTGAATCATTTGTCTGTACGATTGAAAAAACTAAATAGAAATGGAACAATCTATTAAAATTAATTGTTAACTTGGTATAATCATACTAAACATTTGTATGCTAAATAGACTACTGTATATATGTTATGTTGTTAAAAATAGAACAATTGTCAAGAAGATTTAATCTAATTATTTTTCATTTTATAATATGTTTTATTCTTAAGTAGGCCTACTTTAGGTAAAACCCCTATGTTTATATAACAAGGCTATATTTACTTATTTGCTATAAAAGACCAAACTGATAAGCTTGGATTCAGTGAGATATTTGCTTGGGGTTAACAATTAGCTTCTATCTTTTGGATGTGCCAAGAGTGAGATATCTGAACTGAAAGCTGCTTCACACAGGTCAGTCAGCATGCAGCATCTCCCCACTTATCTTAGGATGAGAAAACTTCACCAAGACACCCTTAGCAAACCAATCAGTTAACACAGCATAGTTTGTGACTGTGACATGAGTCTGGTAAGCTTGTGCTCTTCCCTAACATGACCATTATGTTAATTTTATTCTAAAGGATTTGGTGTAAAAGACTGCTTTTGACAGGAAAGAGATCTTCATTTCAGCAATTTGTTGCTGAGTATGTGAGTGCTCAAACCATTTTCAAGTACTGGGAAGTGCAACACTGAGAACAATAAGACAAAGCTGCACAATGTGGTGCAGAGAGAATGGAACTTAAAATGAAAAGCAATCTGCACCGTTCTGTGAATATCTTTTGAGGAAAAAGATGAATTTGTCGGTAGGTTCTCTGGATTTGAACTCACATTAGCACCCTGGTCAAGGATAGAGTCCAACCGTCTTTTGTTCCTCTTTTAAAGTCCTCTCATGTCAGTGTGTCTATTGTAATGCTATTCTTGCACCCGCAAACCGAAAAGCAATACAGAGATCATGCATTATCCAAGAGATCAGTTCACCTGCAGTTTCAACGTTGCATCGCACAAATGTAGTAAAATGTCACGACTGCTATCGTTACAGCAATAGCAAGGTTATGTTCTGGTGGCAGATAAGCAAATGGTTATATGATTCATTTAAAGGGCATTTGGAAGGCATCACCAAACAGTGCCTTCCTGTGCAAATGGTAAATGGACAGCACTTTTTTTTATCTTAACAGAAAAAGCGATTCACAATACTTCCTCTCATTCAACCATTAAACATTCTGCTATGCAAGGCGCTGGCCTACCCATTGGGACACCCAATTATCACCATAAGGGTTTTTCAACATGTGGACAGGACGATCAAACCACCAATACTAGATGGTCTGATCTACCACCTGAGCCCAGCCGTCCCAAGAGCATCAAATCAGAAACAACATATTCTGTTGTTTAGATTGAACGACCTGTAGTTTAAGTGCATTGTGTGTATGCACTGTGTATCTCTGCAGAGAGACTGAGCTATGTGGTCTGCCAACCATCTTTCTCAAAAGATCTTTGGCACTTGCAGCACAGATCTTTGAAGCTGCTGGGTTACATCCATCACAAACAGCTTTCACTGATTCCTGGGATTCAATTAGAGTTACTGCCTATAGTATATGGATGCAAATGTAAATACAAATTAGCCAATATAAGTGTTGTCTTTTGTTAATATATGGCATCTCATTTCTGATGCAACAAGGATCCTCAGTGCAGCCCTGACATTACAGTCATTTGGACTTGGCATATGTGTTAAAGACTAATTAGTGAGGAAAATACTGTCAAAATGCCATATGGTTGGAAAGACAAAGCAGCTTGCAGAGGTCTGGTGCCACCCAGTACACTTAAGAAATGTAAATGCTGGGAAGACAGTCTGTGTCTAGCATCAAGGTACACCATATGTAAATGAGGTCAAATATTCTCTAAATTTTGACATTTCTGTTTCACAATCAGAGAGAGGGGGAGAGGGGGGAGTTGGAGGAGAGATCAATGGGCTTGGTGTGAATGCCTCCATTATAGTGAGATATGAAACACATTTATTTGAAGCACCATCTACCATACATTAGAGCGAGAAAAATATCAATTGACATGCTCAATAATCTGAACCGTCAAAGCACACAGTCATTTCTCAGAACTCTTCTGTAGATGAGAGGGCACTGCATTGGGTCAGATGGATCTCAGGAGATTATGCTAATGTTGAAAGAAGGAACAGCAAGTCTTGTCCTCAGTCAGCTGAGACAAATCCTTGTGCAATGCCACATTATATAACTGTTCTTACCTCTTTGACTTTCTCAATGATTGTCTTGGAAAATCATTGACAGGAGTAAGAACAGTGTTGAGATCTGAAGAAAGGCAGACATGTATGCAGCAAGATGTTAATATCACTTTCCTTAAAAGAGGATTGTGATTGGCAAAAATTCAAAGTTGGCATTAGGGAATATCTAAATGTTTGCCACTATTACAGCTATTTATCGTGATTATCAGAATCCATGGCATTTTGGATGTACTCTAATAGTGACATCAGTTGGTTAATAATACATAGTATTATTGAAATACAGCACCCTCAAATGAAAATCGCACAGTGAGCAGCTCTGTAGCTCAAAGATTATTGTGTTTATCCTGATTTGTATGACTTTTTTTTTTTTTTACATCCAGCTCAACCAAAGCTTCTTTTAAATTACATTTTTATCTACTGTCCCTTACTACTTTAATGTCCAATTAATCAACATTTGTTAAATATTTTAGTCATTACACTTATGCTGAATGAAGAGTGCACTCTATTTAGAGTGCAAGTTTAATTAAAAGTGTAATTTTAGTATAGGTCATTAATGTTCGGAAATCATTTTTATCAACTGTAACTTATCATCCATTTAGAACAAAGAGATTAGTGGTAAAGTTAGAGTGAGCTACTTTCTTTCAAAACCAGGCTGCTTGCACTCTTATCTGAATGTTATGCTAATACCAACATAATATATGCACGACAGGTCAATCAGTCTAACAGAGCACACACTGTGTCAGTACTAGAGTTAAGTACACATTTATAAATGTTTGGCTATATGTAACCCATCCTAGTGAACATCCTGTTTGTTTTTATTTTTGATATTGTTGCATTGTATGTGTGTGCAGCTTTGTCACGTGATGCTAATACAAATTTGATCACAATAAAACACTGTATTGAATTATCATCAGTTTGTCTGGCAAGTCTCAACTCTACTAGATATTTATACATCTAGTGGAAACCAATGGCTTCGATAGCGTTCATGACCTTTCAAAGTTAAACAAAAATACAAATATAGAAGTAGCGACTATCTTTCAACCCCCCCTATCGTGTACTGCCGGTTAGACAGAAAGGAAAGTAGAGTGGAGAAGCATCATGCTGAGGGCTGAGCTAATGACATGGATGTAGAGGGGACCCCCTGCCATTGAGTACTACGGTGATGACAGGAGACATGAGAGAGGACCAGCAGGCCTTTCAAGTTTTGAAGGGAGAGTTGATGCAGTTACTTGCTGTGGGCAATCGTACCATCTTCGAATCTCAGCTGCGCTGCACTCCCTCTTTCACATTCAGAGGACAGAGGGTGCACTCATATTTACGAGAACTGCTAAATTTGCCTTTGGAAATCTGCTATGCCATTTTATTTCTCCTCTAAACCCAAAGCTCAAACTTTCCTACCCTTGGGGTCAAGATCCCATAGGGGGTCCTTTGATATTAGAGATTGGCCTCTTGAACTACTAACATGGTTGTACTATACATAAGTACTTATTTACTCTGCATTTCCACAGAAGCAAATGTAATGTATCATTAATAGCCTATGCGCAGCCAAGAACATTTTAATGGCCTGAATACATTTACAGTATATTGTGTGGTTGATTTGACGAGAATGCCTTTCTTATTCTATGCATTTTGGTGCTTGAAGTAAGGATGAAAGTATGTCTGAAATACAAACTTGTGTAACTTGAAAGATAAAAGGTGTTTCCTCAGCCAGAGGGAGGTAGAAATTTCTCACCACACAGGGGAATCCTGTAATAATTCAGTTGAAATTAAACACCAACTCACTGAGCAACAAACTGAGTTCTGTAGAAAATAATGCAGTTCAAACAGTGCAGAGACGTCACTGTGACCTGATGGCCATGAGTTGTTGAGGAATGATTATCACTTTGACTTGGCCTTTACCTCTAACTCCTTCACAATAATCTGTATTTAATACTTCCACTTGAAAAGGATCTAATTCTTTTTGAGAAGTTGTGGCATTTTAGTTCAGGAATGTGTTTGTATCAACCAAAAATATAACTAAATGAACCATTTCACACATTTTCTGCTATTTTCTCTGTGCCCTCTGAATTACCTTTTTCCTGTGCATGACATCAGACATTTCTACAAATGACCCCTTTTTAGGTATAATATGTTTGTGAATCAAACCGTGTAAGACCCTGCTCTCTATCTGAAGGCATGCATGTGGGTTTTATGAATAGTGTATTATGAAAATGTACGTATATTGTTTAGCAAGCCTCAGTCTTGATAGTCTATTCTGAAAATAAAATGCATTACATCTCACATTCCAACATCAACACAGAAGCCCCATCAGTTATTTTGTGATTGTTCACACCCCAATTGTGCAGTTATTAACACTTGTATAATGTGTACATTTAATTAGAACAAGCTGCTGTCTGCTAAAAGGCTGGAAGAAGTATATTCAAAGATTTGTATGTTATTATTAAACATATGCCAACAATTAGATGTATGGCTCTGGAAATTCTGTCTCAGTATCATAATAAACTTTCAGCATGGTATAATGAAATATTTCATTTGATTCTATTGCAACATGCAACATGGCATTTGGTGGACATTCACTGTTCACATTGGCCCTGAAACTGAACATGGAAACTCTTCATTTACATTCATACATTTGTATTTGTACATTCCACATACTGTATGTATGCTGGGTAGGAGCATGCTGTGTAAAGCAGCTCTCCTTTTAGTGAATTAAGTACCTACCAATTCTGTTTCTAAGATAAATTAATTTCTAATTCTTAAATGTTTTAACATCATATAGTCTAATACAGGGGTGCCCAAAAGGTCGACCTTTTCGAACTACCCTACGGTAGTGCGGTAGATCGCGCACTGTTAAAATATATATATATATATTCCCCCAACGGAACCCTGTGAAATTCAAGTTTTTTGTTTTTTTCTTGCCTTGCGCGTTCACATTCCCTCCTCCCCTCTGTTTCGCTCCCACCCCGCCGCACCCCGTCGCACGAACCTCAGACAGTTCGACCTGGTCATTTTGAAAGTAGCTCACAAGCCAACAAAGTGTGGGCACCCCTGTCCTAATACGTTATGCCTGCAGAAAAAAATAATTTGTGGATCTTCTTTTTCAATCCATCAGTTTTGTTTTGGATTTTGGTTTTTGCTTATGGTAAGTTTAGGTGATTCAAATTGTTTTGTGTTTTCTTATCCAATACAAATATTTCCCGAATGCTTGGAAGAGAGGAACTATTTTGTTTTCTTGCCAAAAATTAGATGAGAAGATCGATACCACTGTAGCCTATACTAAATATGAAACTAGAGCCTGGAGTATTGTCATCATTGTAAGGTCATCACGTAGCTCCTGGTAAAATGACAAACTGTCGTACATACATTTATTTACAGATTAAACAAACAACATGTTAATTATTAAGCTTTGGAGATGCTGATAGTCAAAGGTTGGAATTTTGGCGAGAGTCAGGCTAGCCGTTTTGCCCCTGCTATACGCTAAACTAAGCTGATATACATACTGTACATTGGGATGATGTTACAGTAAGTTTAAAATATATAGATTACATCAATGTATGTAAACTGTATAATCGCTGCCTCTAATTATAGTTAGAGACAAATATTATTCACTCTAAAACATATTGCGATGTAATAAAGATATATCAGTGAAAACTGGCAACTTTAGGGAAAACAAGATAAATCACCCTTAAAAAGATCCAAACTGCTAAACTTGAGTCTTCGTTTACATATTAATTACCTCATAACAATCATATGTGTTTCAAAATGTTTTCCATGGTTTTACCAGAAATGTTCATATTTCAGAAACACTGTACCTCAATTTCTGACTTGCATAATGAGCATATGTTGTGTGAGCTGGAATACTACTGCAAGATCAGGAAAATAGCAGTTACTGGCGATAAAAAGTAATGTCACTTTTCTGAAGAAAGGTCATCAAATCTGTCACCTCAGATAATTAAAGGTGCAATTTGTACGAAATGGCCGGAATTTAAACATATATTTTTTTTTTAAACATTCAAAAAAATCAACTAACATTTAAGTAACTGTGTTAACGTCATGACAAAGACTTCTATGTATTGTGTTGCAGAGCATATCTACTCAAATAAGCAGCTGGCCCCGGCCCATCCTGTCTTGTAATACCACTTGTACCTCAAGAGGTAATAGTGAGTTACTTAAGCGTCCAGTCTGCCCTCAGCTAGACATGAGATGACAAAGAAGGTTTCCCTGATGGCCTTGATGGCTGGTCAATCAAGTTGAATGTACAGCAAACACAAGGATAGCGGAAGCTCTTCGCAAGTGACACGTTTATCACTATCACAACCGCCCTATTCCGGCAGAAAAAACATGTTTGGCGGCAAAGAAAAGAAGAGCCGTATAGAAGTGGCTTTTCACCGCTGGAGACAGCTCTTGACAAGTGAAGACATGAGGTTTGATGCTGAACTCTCAACCTTTCTTTTAGACTGTTAAGTAACATCTAACCATGGCTATTTAGCTAAATGCATCTTTAGTTCAAGTAATGATAACCCAAAACCGTACTGAAAAACATTCCAAATTGCGTCCATATATGTTTTTGATGAGTTTTTTTGCTACTTTGTTTTAGCTAAAACCAAGCTAAGCAAGCTATACCAAACTAACTATAACTATAGGCCGACGCCACATGTTAAGATTATAAGATAGCAGTTGCCAGGCGTTGCACATTGCACCTTTAAAGTCGCCACAAACAAAACTTACCATTGACTTAAATGACATCTCTTTGACAAAGATCATTACAAGCATTACAAATGCTGTATTACATGGCTAGAAATGCATTACAGGTGTTCATGATAGTCTCTGTAGAGGCATTCTTTCAGACATGTACAGTACATACGGCACATTTAATGAATACCGTTGCATGTGATATGTTATGCATTTGAAACAGTTTTTAAAATTAAGGAGCTAGATGCTGTCTGCAAAAAAAGACTGTATGGAAGTCAGTGGGGACTTCTCTCTTGGAATTGAAAGTCAATATATTCTTTCTGTGAAAATCTCAAAAGCCGATTTTATTTCCCCTAATATATATCAGGGTGACACTTTTGAAAATTACTATTCCATTAAGACATTATTATGGCTCAGAGAAGCGTCATGATTGACAGCTCTCTCAGGCCTTAGCACTGAGTGGTGGTTGTGCAATTGTGATATAAAATATATTTTTTAAATCCTTAGATTTCTCACATGCACGCAAACATTTGTCATTTCAGTAGTTCAGCTATAATACGTCTTGACTTGCTTAAACCTTTGTATTTCAAACTAAATTCAAACGATATTGGAATAAAAAGAACAAGATAAAGTATTACCTTTTTATAGCTTATTCTAGAAACCCTGCATAGACCGACAACTCCTGTAAAATACCTGAACTTGGAGTTATGACTGATGTGGAGGGATCAGACATTATCTGTTTGATCTATTAATTAGGACTGCACTAGTCTAGGCTTCAGTCAAAGGGAGCAGTTTCACTCCAGATAAAAGCCATAAAATACTAGTGGAGACTTTAAGTTTTAAAGAAGAAAGCAGAAAGAAGTATGTGCTTATGTTCTGTTTTTTGTTTTTTATCGGTGTTTCCGAAGACACTGTTGCTGTTAAATCTCATCATCAGACACAAATCTCTCATTGAGGATTTGTGTTTAAATTAAATACATATGGTACTGTTTGATAGAAATTAAGTGGTTTTATATTTATATTAAGTGGTAGGGTCATGTCAGTCTACAGTAGATTTCTGAAATATGCCAAAAAAGTTTTGATGTTGCCCAATAAGTCAAATATTTAAACTGGGGCAAAATAACATTGGTTGTGGATCAAATTTGCAACACACATTACATACTTGGCATACAATATAAAGAAGTAGTCTGAACATAAATAATTTAAACATGAGCATCTTATGCATTTTTATATTGATTTATAGCACAAACCAGAGAAGAATGTCGAATAGAAATAATATCTTGGTAAGTAAATGCACCTGAAAAACGTAAGTTCTCAGACAGTACAGTGTCTGATCTGCTTTGGTCTGCATGATTTTGACCTGTTATGATTAATTTGAGTTGTAATGCCCCCTATTATCACATGAATATTAAAATGTTCATATTCCAAGACAGGGCTGAAATAGGTCTGAAAATAGCAGAGGCAAGACCATTTATATGTAGAAAGCTACACATTACAAAGACAAATTCAGGAGGAGACTAATTGAGGCAATGTAATTCGTCAATTAAGGATAATTTATTTTCCAAGCGCTGTCTTCCTCTGATTCAAATATAGTTCTTTATGATAAATTCAATCAAATGGTACTTTGCAGTTAAACACGAGATATAATGCTCTCATAAAAAATTTAAAAGACAAGAACATTGTCATTTAAACATTCATCTCAGTGACCAAATACGGTTACACAATTAAGTTAAGCTGCAAGTGATTAATGAGACTCAGTAGAGCAGACAATTCTTCATGCAGGAGATACTGCAGGTTCTGCAGTGGCGCCTTAAACAATAAGCCAACATGACACAATCCTAAATATGTAATTTTTATGTCCGAATTACAGTTTCACCAACCATCTTCTACTTTCTTTGTGACAGTCACCAATTTTATTTTTATTTTTTTATGAACCATGCCTGCCATTGCGCTTGGAAAAATGGCTTTGCTTAAAGGACTTAGTGGCATTAGAACAAAGGATCTCAGGTTTGGCAATGTACTGCTTTCACATCACAGCTAAATGCCAATAAGGCTCATGATATTTTTAAAGCTGTGTCTTGCAGTGACATGTGCAGAGTGAAATCTTATAGTTTTTGCGACCGACTGTGAGAGGCAGATATCAGATGTCACAGGCAGATGGCGAACCAACAGTGATTTATATTAGCGGTTTGTCATTGCTTCAAAATATTTACCCTTCAGAATAAATGATCACGACACTGCCGTTATACAAAACTACGACACAAATTAGGTAAAAGTGATCAAGATAGGCATATCTCAATAAAAAGTGAACAACAGGGACATAATTAATGTACTGAATAAAGTTTTCAGAGCCCACAAAATAAGCCTCTTATGAACTTATGTAAATGAACATGTCTCTCCTGCAGAGGATACTGAGACTGACGTTCTTCATTTGTGTTAGTCGTTTTTGATTTATGGACGTATTATAGGCTAAAGGATTCTGCCTTTATAACTCACATTAAAAGCGTTCATTTTCAAATATTCTCTAAAGTTGAAGAGCTTATCTGTAATGTTGAATAGCAGCTTCAAAAAAGTTCTGACATTTTGTGCATACATTTTAGCTGTCTGTGGAGAGTGGAGAGCAGAAATTGAGCTTTAGTGTTGATTTAATATTTTGGTTTTGTTTACTTACTTATATATTGCATACTGTGAAGAATAAAACAAACACTGGCTCTTTGGTGGGCAATAAAGTGAAATAAGAAACACTATGTGCAAGAAAAGAGGAAAACAAAAGTCTTATGTGTGTGAAGAGAAAAGGAAACTCAGGGACATGGCATGGAGCCAGAGATCCTGAATACTCCCAGTTGCATATCAACTTCCAAACCAGATCCCATTGGACAACAGTGATCCGACCGCAGAATGGTAACAAATCTGCTCATCTGGGATTCTGTCATGGTGACCTGTGGGCTAGGTGACCTACAGAGCTCATGGATCAAGGTCAAGGGAGAAGACGAGGGGAAGAAATAGGAGGAAAGTTGGTATCTTGGGGTGTGTGTGTGTGTGCGTGTGTGTGTGTGTGTGTGTGTGTGTGTGTGTGTGTGTGTGTGTGTGTGTGTGTGTGTGTGTGTGTGTGTGTGTGTGTTTGGGATTATGTGTGTTTCTGAGTGAGAGATAAGCCTGGAAGGTAATTCCCCATTTTTTTTTCAACAACTAATTTTCTCTACAAATATGAGCTTTATGGTTTTACCATGCTGATGTTCAATATGCCATGTCAGACAAACTAAAAATGAAGAGTGCGTGCATGCCTGCATGGTTTGCAATACTTGTCACAATACAATGGGCTTTTAAATGTCACTGTTTTTGACATTATGCAGTTTTGTCGTTAACACTCATGTAATTAACTAAATACCTATATTGATGGTAAAGACACAAACTGGAAGTGAAGCAGATCTCAACAATGATTTTTCCAATTATTTACATAATTTGCACATATAATATATTCATATTAATTGCAAAGCTGTTGCCCAATTTAAAACAGAAATAAAGTACAAAATCCCATGGCCACAGATATTTCATAATAGCGTTTCACTTGTTTTCGTAACTCTACTACAACAAGTGCTCATTATCATAATGGCTTCTCTCTATGTTATAGTTCTTGAAACAGGAGAGCAAACAATGGCCTTCTGTATTGTAGGTAACTTGCATCATCTTTGTTAAAATATATTCTAAGCATTCACAAGTAAATAACATAATTCTGTGCTGTGAGGGATAGGACATCTCTTATTTGTCATATCTTACTTAACGCACGCACAAGCAAACACACACACACACACACACACACACACACACACACACACACACACACTAAATAATGAACATCAGAGTCAGCTCTGACAAATAAACACCTCATGGGATACTTCAGAGCCCCTCAGTTGACATGGCGTGTTATTGCACTGTTGATCTTAACACTGCATTCCCAGCTCACACATTGAACAATGCAAAATGTACAGTTACAATGTTATAAGGTGCAAGTGAACTCATCATATTGTGTGTAGAAACAACTGTAAGGATATGGAGTAGGCCTAATCTCAAAATATACCGTATATGGTGAAACCAGCATTTTTTAACTGTGGAGCAACACCTCTTGCTCCGTTTTGCATGTTGCTCCTGCATACTAAACAATTGTTTGTGTGTGTGTTCTTGTATGTGTGCCTGTTTAAGTTGTTCACAGAAAACGACAAAAGACGACAAATAGGATCTGGGGCCGTGAATCATTGAGTGACAAAACCAATCAGAAAGAAAATACTTAGAGCAACAACGCCTTTCTCATTAGCAGCGATAGTTTCACTGTAGGCAGTGTCAAAACAGCAAGATTGTTTGGGATAAAGAGTCAGTCAGTCTAGTCAAGAACAGGAAAGCTTTATATTAACATTAAGATGAAATATTAGGAGCTACATGAGATTATTTCTTATGCTTTTTCTCCCCAAATTGTGTTTTCCCCTCTCCGTTTTCATTACTGAAAGCCTGGCAAACAAGAAGAGCAGTTCTTAACATCTATGTCACAAAGGAAGAAAGCCTATCAGTTCACTCTCACTTCTGTGCAGATCCTCAAGTACGTATAAGGCTTCACCATTTTATCAGAGTCTGACATTTCCTATTGAACTGGTACAAATGACATTTCCCCAGACAACTTGTTAACTTTTAAAGGTTGATAGATTCAATACACACCCGCCTCAAATAAGCAGTGGATCACTCTGAAAAACAACGCTTCGAGATTAGCTGCTGTCAACTTGAGGATGAGATGTGCAAGTTTGAGTAGCAAAATGTGAACGCTATTTATAAGGTGACATGGAACATATTGATCTAGAAGCATTTATTGGAGAGAAGACCCTTATTCTTGGTTCTCCACTACAGCTCTCTATGTCCTATGACCGCAATCTACAAGCACTTTGATATTAATATTTCCCCAAGTGACTTTGATTTAAGCAGTGAAAGATAGTGTACATTAAAGACTACCGTGTCAGGTCGGAAATGTGATGCAAAAGTTAAAATTACATGCAGGAAAGACGCATTTGCTTCAGTATATTGTTTTAATGATCAGCAATGAAATAATTTACCCTTCAAGAATACATTAACGATGATTACAATTTTAAGGTTGTACAGAGAGCAGTGTCATTAGAGAGCCTTATTGAAAGTCATTCTCCCTGCGGTTCCAAGGTCATCTCATGTACATTACCAGGTGTGCACATGGTGGATATGTGCACAAAAATAATTGCAAACCCAAAGGTCAAAGAGGGGTCAACTGAAATTTCCAAAATACAATTAAGACTGAGTAGATTCACAAGATAGAACTCTTTCAACTTTGGATTACAGTGCAATGGAAAGAAACGTAATCATTTACTGTCTTTCAATTCCTTTCTGAAAGTGACCTATTCATAATCTTCTAATCCTGTCTTTATACAGTCTGTAACAATAAGTTACTGTAAAGCTGAGGGTAAAAGTGTATGAACATAAAGCATTGTTAATAATAAAAACAATTTAGGTGCAAAAAAATTCTAAGAATTATTAAATATATTTATTTTTTATTTTTTAAAGATTATATTGAAACTATTTCATAAAATGACACAGTAAAAAGTAACCTGATTGAAACTCTTGTGTGTATATATATATATATATATATACTGTATATATATATATATATATATATATATACTGTATATATGTGTGCGTTGGGTTACAAGATTGCATATCGGCCAATGCGTTTGGCCTCTTTTTCCAGCCAAACGCACTGTTTGCCTGCATTCAATCAAAGCCCGCACGCACATGATTGGTCAATACTACACGGACTACAAACTAAAACCAGAAGGCTTCCGATGCCAAAATCTTGACCCGTTACCTACAGCTTGCATTCATATGCAGAATCTTTTGATAGAGATGAATGATTTATTGATTGGATGAATTAAACGAGTTGTCTCCTTTATTTCAATATGATTGGATTATAGAAGAAGCAAGAATACATTTTAATGGATAGACCCAGGAGGTGAGGCTTAGAGCGAGAATTAATGAAGTACTGTTCTTAATTTAACTTTTGCTCAGCTCAATAAAACAAAACAATAAATATTCCCTGTGAAAGATGAATTCAATGTTAATCATTTTAGAGCTACATCCAACACTGTGAATTGCGCCATTAAAGTGCAGTTACATTGAAATCTGAGAATGGATCCCTTCAGGGCCACTAAGAAAAGATTTACTTCAACAAAAAAACCTGTTGTAATTGTTGCTACTTGTAATATGAGTAAATCTTTACTCTGAACACAGTTATTGGCCTTACCTAAATAACCACCAGTACACTTAGTTTCTACAGTTCAGTTGCAGTACCTTATAACTGTTTACAACGCAACAGTTATTACTTAACTGATCAAATCAACGTACATATTTTTAGTTGAACAATTATCTATTGTTTGCTTGCTGGGAAAACAATATGAGTCATTTATAAAAAAAAAAAAATTAAATACATTTTTGTTGTCCCAGAATTTGGACACGAGCATGTGAACCAGTTTTGTTGAAGTCTAGTTGTGGAATCGTAAGACCAACTAAAATCAGATTTATATTTTCAACAATATCTCACACACATATTTCTATTTTTCATTATACTAAACATATCAATGAAACATTGCTGAAAACTGTAAAAGTATCCTCATCCATTTGATCATGCAATTGGATAGATTTTACATAAATATAGAATAATAATTTATGGAAAATATTTTTTTTCTGCTCGCTAAATTTAAATTTAGCTTGTATGACCTGCAGCCCTTAAGCACAAATCGAGAACCACTCTCAAAAACGGCAGTGATAGTCGTTATATGCATTTATAGAATAGAAATGGCATCCATTCATGCAGGTTTTGACACCGTGCCAACAATTATCATACAAGTATCTGTTGCAATTGGACATCATCTGTCAAAGGAGAAAAATATATACATATACACACTACCATACCAAAACAATGAGGAAATATGGAACCTTAAAATAAAAAAATCAAGAAACAGGGGCGGATTAGATCGGCATAATATTTTAGAAAGTAGAGGAAAAAACAAAACAAAAAAACATCTTGTCTACTTGATTCAAGGGCATGCTGACAAATAAGGATACAATGAAAGTACAGGATGACAATGACATAAAAGTCCAGTTAAGGCCTTCACTTCTTTCCATCAAAGTGCTGTGCAGTCATCACTATGATGGCTATGCTCTGCATCACTGCTGACTAGGCAATGGCACCCATGTGAGAGGACGCGACGTGGAAGAGAAGGATGGCGACAGATTGGCAGATGTAATTCAGCAAAGAAGCACATCACGGGGACAATTTGTGGCCAGTCATGAATTTTACTGAAGATTCTCAGTAGAAGGAAATGTTTTCCCCTCTGAAGTCTCTCCTCTTCTTATTTTACTATAATAACATGTGAGGCTGTTTATTTTACAGTGCAGTTATGATTATCAACCATGTCACATCAAATGCCACTTTAATTCACCAGGAGCATTTGAGGTCAGTCTTTAAGCTACATTTTAAAGGGAAGAACAAAACAGACTGTGGGAGGTGTTTTTAAGATCGATGATGCAAGAATACGCAAGACAAATAACAATGATCAGCTTATACATTGCAAAAGAATGGGCACTGAAGTAGCAATACAGCTATAGACTTACCAAACTAACCCATTGTGATGGTGAAAGACAGAATAACACATCAAACAGGACAGCTTTATCGTTACTTGAAAGATTGAAACTGTAGAAGAAGCGACAGCTGTGTTAGCTAAGTAACTGTAGCTTTAAGTAGTGGCGAAAAATATTTTAACGGAAACAATTAAAAGGGTGAAGCTTCCTCATGCATGTAATTGCGTAGAGTATGCTAGCCTACTATGAGTTATTAGAGTAGTATTATTGTATATTATAAAGTAGTGTAAATATACAATATTTTTACAAGTGTTTTTAATTATAATGCTTTTCTTTAATTAAGATGCTTTAGGAGCCTAAACAAGATTGTTTTTTTGATCGCCATAGCATTGAAATCCTTTGCGTCAACAGGGTCATATACTCAGCTTTGTTTTGCACTAGTGTGCTAAAGAGTTACTCCCAACATAATAAAAAGCATTAGTTTGTCTTACTATTTCTATTCAATTTTTTATAACAAGTTTCCAAAAGGAAAACTGTTTCATGGTTTCATAACGGTACAGGAAGGCCAACCAAAGTGCACATTTCCTAGAGTTGGATAAGAAGGCTCTATTAGCTTCTCAGTATGCAGCACCACTCACACAAAGGTAGAAGCAGTGGAAATCCATGCTGGGATTTGCAATAATCCAACAGCAGGTAAACATGCAGTAGAAAGGTTAACTCCCATGCGTATCTTTCAAGACAATGTGGGTTCACCATTAGTCATTTACCAGCAGTGCAGTATTCCTTATTAAAAGCTCAACAATGGAAGTTTTAAAGGATAGTATTAAACTACTTTTTTCTACATGCTATAAAGGGCAATAGCCACTTAAGAATTAAAATTTCAAAATGAAATGAATAGAAAGTATTGTTAAAAAGCTTATTATTATTATTTCAGTAAGCTACATGAGTAGGTTCTTTGTTCATTTTCATGTTTGCTAACGTGCTTGTTGCGGACATGTGCAAAAATAATTGTTGCTGGCTTGACATTCAATTTATAGTAGATATGAATTGTTGGGGTTCTATTGCTCTAGCCTCTGAGGTCTTCAAGATGCCAATTTTACTTTATAGGTTCACTGTCCATGTATGCAAAACTCAGCATGTTGCACTCCAATCTCATTGTTAAAGGTTCAACGTGTAAGATATGCCTGAATTTAAAATTAACATATTAAGAGAATTAACTAACATCATCAATATAATGTGAAGAGGTAACAAAGTTGACGTTATGTCAGTAGATATCTACTGAAATTAAAAGTCTAACTGACTAGCTGCGTTCCGTCCAGTCTTGTAATACCACTTGTTCCTCTAGAGGCAACAGTGAGTCACTTTAGCGCCAGTCTGCCCTCAGACCAGAGGACCAAGAAGTAGATCTGTCTGACTCAGGCACTCAGGGCTTCTCAACATTACATCCATGATCCCTGAATGTTTTGATAGTTTGTTTTGATTAAATCCAAAGTGGCATAAATGAGAAAATGACTCGTGACCTCGCCTCTTACTCAGCGTTCATGGGAGGCAACTTTGCTGGCAGTAGAGTGTGTGAGAGAGACGGGAGACGGACAGATAACGGACTGTTAGCAGTCAGCAAATGGGACTGATTCTGCCGACTCCCCGCTGGATTGTCAAACTTTCTGTTGCTGCCATTACACAGGTTAGACCCAGCACTCCATCAGCCCGCTGTTACTCCCGGTACTGGAATATTCGCGGGCAGTCTCCAAGCTGCCAGAGCAGCTGCACGCTCTCCTCCCGGGAAGCAGTACTATGTCGGCGCAGAAGAGGAAACAATAACACGATTTGTTCACTGGTCTCTGCCGCCCGGACCCAAGCCAACATACAAACTATCAAAATCTAACGTTACACGGACTGTACAGCCCCCAGTGCCACAGTAAACACACAGATATCTAAGCCCCACGAGAAGATTACAAGATAGTAGTGTTATTTAGACCGACTCTCAGCAGCAACAGAGTTACAGCTCCAGTCTGGTCTAATGAACTGACTGACTGACTGAAAGGAAAGACAGACAGACAGACAGGCTTACACAGGAGTTAACAATACTAGAAGAGAGTGATATATCGCTGTAGAATACAATACATAATATAAAAAATACAGTAGAATACTCTAAAACTCTAAAAATATATATATATATATATTTATATTATTATTATTATTATTTATTTATTTTTTATTATTTTATTTAAAAAATATATATATATATTTTTAATAACTGATGGTTTTGATGATTTATGAATTTAGACTGTATGGACCCAGTAGTATAAGTGAAATACTTCCCCCTATTTCTTTGCAGAAGGTGGCTCAGAATTACACATTGAACCTTTAAAGTTGAGCACATATTCTCTAAATGGCCATGTTGGAGGCTGCAGTGAATGTTTAGAAAATGTTGAGGATAAAATAAGGGAATGGACAGGGGTGCATCCAGCCTGTTTCACTGGAAGGTCACATACTGACCACAGAAAAGTGTGACCATGTACACAATTAGAATTTGGACAGTTTTAATTAAAATATTTTATTGGACTACAGCTCATCCTACTCTAAATTAAATCAAATCAAATATATTTATATAGCCCAATATCACAAATTACACATTTGTCTCAGTGGGCTTTGCAGACAGGATACGACACCTTCATCCTTAGACCCTCACACCGCACAAGGAAAAACTTCCTAAAAGAAACCCCTCAATTAAAGGGGGAAATATGGAAGAAACTTCAGGAAGAGCAACTGAGCAGGGATCCCTCTCCCAGGATGGACAGACGCACAATAGATGACGTGTGTACAGAATAAAAAACAAAGTAAAAATAAAATCTATGTGACAGAAATGATGATATGATCGTATTTAAAAATAGAATCCAGGATGATGTCAAAAAAGCTTCTCAGGACCAGGGCAATAGGCACAGCCACAATTTATGATCCAGACGTAACCATTCATAGTGGCAACCTCCCAGATGAGAGACACAGAAACTCTGAGGATGATGCCCCGTATGCTGAGTTAGTAACATGTGTAAGGGACATGAATGCATACAGATAGAGAGGGTGAAGAGGAGAGAGAGATGGGGAAAGGAGGAGAAGAGAGGAGAGAGGTGTCCCCCGGCAGTCTAAGCCTATAGCAGTATAACTAGGACTGGTCCAAGGAACACCTGAGACAGCACTAACTTATCTTAACTTAACTTAACTTTATCAAAAGAGGAACGTCTTTAGCCTGCTCTTAAATGTGGAGTGTCTGCCTCCCGAACACAACTGGGAGCTGGTTCCACAGGAGAGGAGCTTGATAGCTGAAGGCTCTGGCTCCCATTGTACTCTTAGAGACTTTATGAACCACAAGTAACCCTGCAGTCTGGGAGTGCAATGCTGTAGTTCAGGGGTCTTCAACGTTTTTCGGGGCAAGGACCCCCAAACTGGTGTATCGTGGTGCAGGGACCCCCTACTGTATATATTCTACACAAGAGGCCTGAAGAGGTCCGTGCGACGGGGGGATTGTTTACCCCTCTCCTTTCCTCCACTCTGTCTCTCAGTGTAGGTGTGTGTCGCCACCCTTCGCAAAGTACAGCGGAAGAGGGAATGTGAATGAGCAAAGCAACAAAAAACAAATAGTAATAAAACATTTTTATTTATTTTTTGCTTTAACCATTTTGCGACCCCCCTGCAGTACCTAATGTGGTCCGTGGACCCCCTGTTGAAGACCTATGCTGTAGTTGGTGCATAAGGTACTGTGAGATCTTTAAGATAAGCTGGAGCCTGACCATTAATTGCTTTGTAGGTCAGGAGAAGGATTTTAAATGAAATTCTATATTTTACCGGAAGCCAGTGCAGAGCAGCTAACACAGGAGCTTCTTAGTTCTTGTCAATACACGTGCCGCAGCATTTTGGATCAACTGAAGAGTCTTAACGGATTGTTTGAGACAAACTGACTTTGCCTGTGTTTAACATCAAGAAGTTGCTGGACATCCATGTTTTTATGTCCTTAAGTCATGCTTGAAGTTTAGCTAATTGATTGGTTTCATCTGGCTAGATTGGTTCCTTATTATTTTGCCCAAAGGAAGCATATATAAGGTGAATTGAATAAGTACAAAATCATTTACTGACTTTGGCTGGCATGGAGGATTTATCATTAATACGTACAAACTGAGATCGCTCAGATAAATAAGACTTAAACGAGCTTAGTGCGGTTCCTTTTATGCCAATGAAATGTTCCAGTCTCGGTAGTAGAATGTCCTGATCAAGTCTTTTGTCTGATGCCAATAGAAGATCATTGGTAACTTTCACCAGTGCCGTCTCTGTGCTATAACTTATTCTAAATCCAGACTGAAAAACCTCAAACAAACTATTGCTATATAAAAAATCACACAACTGTTTTGTGACTGCTTTCTCAAGGACTTTTAGCAAGAAAGAGAAGGTTAACATCAATCATGTAAAGTCCCTAACCTGCCATGTAAAATAATGCATTGACCAAGTATGCTGTATACCTTTAAAAGGTGCAAAGATTATATGGCAATCTTCATGTGAGGAAACCTGAAGGTATATAAGGACTCCAAAATAAAATTTATTTGTATCCTTATCAGAATTGCTCAGCTGTTTTAACAATATCCTTACAGTCATATTTAAAACACATTTAACTTAAATGAACTTGACTAGCCGTTTATTTGTGTTTCTCAGTCAGTGCACTAGTTATTGCCTGTCAGACAGTGGGCTGCAATACACAGAGAGACATTCATTTTACTCTCAAAGGGAATAGACTAATTATTTTGATCACTAATTTAGCATTCCTAGGGCCAATTATTTCACTTTTTTTATCCCAGCAGTTCTGCTCCTCTGCTCTACTGATACACAGCTGGGAGTGAATTAAGAAACCATGTCCTCTGAGCATGTGTTTAGTACAGCAGATAATGTTTGTCCCCCCTAGTCCTAGCGTACTAACATGCTGTGCAGGAGCTATTCTTCACAAAATACATCGAAGACAGAAAAATAAGAAGCGGAAGTCTACCCAATGACAAATGTAAGATATATTATATTTTAATTTCTCACTATAAATGGAAGAATCTAAAAATGTTTTGAGCTTAATCTACATTTACATCATCAACAACTAAAATAAACTAAAAACAAATTACTTTGTGCTTTTCATCTCCAATATTTTTATGTACACTCAACATTCACAGTTGGTTGTTTTGTGTCACAACACCTTTAAAAACCTTTGTTGTCAAATAAACCATAGGATACAGAGATCTAATACCTGTGTTTCTTTTAGGTCACTTGGTAGGTCAGTGGCAATTCATGCTGTGGTCCTCAGTAGTATTAATCCCAAGAACAGGATGTGGCATTATCCTATTTGAGAAAGTCAATTTGAAAGCCAGCATTTGCCCACTAAGACACTAAACACACTTGAAATGTATTTGGACCTATCTAACCATAACTAGAAACTGGAATTGGTTTATCACACAAATGGTTGTAAATGGTTTACCTTTTAGTCATGCCACTCGGCCGGAATTTGATGGGTGAGACACTCATCAAATTCCTTTGAGATGGAAGTCAGTTCTCAAGAGGAGAAGTTCAAGTATAATGAATAATTCAAGAGTGAGGTTAAGATGGAATACAAGATCAACAGGCGGATGTGTGCGGTGCCAACAACAGACTGTTGATTTACAAGAAAAAAAGGGTGAGGAGATCAGGCATCCAGAAGGAGCTTGGAGTAGAACTTGATTCTCCACATCATGAGAAGCCAGCTGAGGTGGTTTAGGCATCTACAGATGCCTCCTAGATATCTAGGGAAGTCCAAAATGAAGGAAACCCTGGGGCAGACAAAGATCTGGAAGCTCAAAAGATTACATATCTCATGTGATCAAGGACCACCTTGGATAAACTAGATGATGATGTTGGGGAGGCACATCTGAGTTTCCTTGTTCAACCTGTAGCCATCTCTATCGCCACGGACACAGAGAACATGGATGGATATAATGTATTGTTTTACATATTCAACTAAATTCAAAATCTTCCCAATCGCTTACCATGTATTATGTTTTCCTATTTTTTCTGACTATTTCACACCGTCTATAACATATAATACAATAACATTTGTATTATAACGGTAACTCCAACGGACTTTGTTGCATTTTTGTTTTAATTTGTTGCCTTTCCGCCTTGATTACTGGAGCACATATGACCTATGACAGAGATACACTCATCAACATTGTGTGGTGATTGGATTAGGTGCAGCGGACATGGAGACGATCACGACCAACAGCATCTTCCAACCACCCAGCCAGACCTGCCGGACCAAACGCCACAGAGCTGGGATGGAGCTATACTAACACAGCCTAGGACATAAAGCTTTTCCACTACCTAAGGGAGTAAACCAGTTGAAAGGCCACAGGGGCCCATTGTTGATCTCATGCTTTCAAAATATGGCTCTGATAGTTTAAAACATTTACAAGAATGGTGTGATGAATGTGATTTGTGCAGTAGGGTCGTTAAGTACGGCAAGTCCGGTCGCTGGGAAATAAGATGGAGGAAATAATACTTCTTGCTCACCCAGCAACTTGAGATTAGAGACTGTTGAGCCCACATCTCTAAAAAGACCTGGCTCCATTGTGACATCCCGGATCAAGCTGTTGCACATGGACAGAGCGCTGGACTCCAGTGGGACAAATTGAGGCAGACTTGTGTTTACATCAATGAAGCTTGATGCTCAAATGTCAAAGTTGATGGACAAAATTTCCCTGAGGTTGACTTTTTCATGTTTAGATGCTGGCCAAATTATCTGCAAAGATAATTTACTAGTGTTTCTCTTGCTGCAGCTTACATTCATCCAGATGCAAATTCAAATACAATCCAATAAAGGAATGCCCTGTATGCCCTTTATAATTTTTCTTTTCTCTTTTTTTTTTTTGTGTAGCATAAATGGACTACAACTGCATTTTGTTGTGCAAGCCTGCATTGCGGAATGACGATAAATAATCCTTGACTCCTTGAACACAAAAACATTCTGGCAATGGCCTAAAACAAAAGTTATTACTCTATTTTTCTGTAAAAGGGACTCTACTCATTTTGATGCAGTTATATTTATTTTTGTATTTGATGTGTTGCAGCTTGCTTAAACACAGAACAGTTTATTGTTTTTTTGCAGTTTATTAGATTTATTTTTTGGGTAGGTATGTAAAATGTGCCCTAATAGCAATTTATTTGAGTAAGCACATGCTGCTGTTAGCTGTGGAGGGCAGGAAACAAAAGCAAATGTTGGGCTTAAAATAACTCAATTCAATGCATCTTGATTGCAATGGATACAAGAACAACTCATATACTTTTCTATATATATTTACAGTTTTTGTCTCTTTGCCCTTCATATACCAAACTTAACAACTAAAAATAATGTAATGAAGCCTTGTTTAAATTAGCATTACATTAGCATCTACGCCTCCACCCAGATGCGAAAATCTCCCCCAGACAGCCTGCCTTTGTTTAGTATTAACCATGGATTACACTTTCACCCTCCCATCTGGTCTTTTACTAAAGCCTTGTAATGAGAAACTGTGTGTATCATTGTGAGGGATGTCCAGGCTCATTCCCAGTTATGAGAGCGTCGGGTGCCTATGCCATATGCCCCCTGATGTATTTATGTTCCACTATCTTGAATCACCAGTTTTATTTTAAGCACTGTATGGTGGTACGGTACTGAATGATGTACCTTTTCAAGCTTCACCGTATCCTGTGGATGGCAATCTGTAACACAAAATGAGAGTGTAGTGGCTACCTGTGAGAGAAGCCCTCTTTTGTGTTTCCTCTAATGTGTCTTCTTCTCTGTTTCACAACACTCTGGGTGAATTAAAAACTATACAGATAAGTGTACTGCTGCTCAATGTCCTATTAAAGGACACAACATTCACAAAAAACAAACTGACATCCCATTGAAGCTGCGTTTCGTAGAATTTGTGTATATCCTTTTATGTGTATTTTTGCATTCTGTATGTGCATTCTGTTGGAAAATAGTGATGAAAATTAGGTGATTGAATAAACAGAAAATAAAATAAGGGGTTGATTTAGAGGAAATCTGTTGATAATGAATTCCCAAAAAGACTCCATAATTTTACTGCTCAATTGGCGTTGCAGCAGCTTGGGTTGTAGCATTTACTGGATCCAGCAGATGGAGACCTAATGAGCATTTTTCCAGGAGTACTACACAGATGGAAACAATATACTGTATGTATTCAAACTAGCATGTACCCAAATCGACGGATGAAAATGTGACTTATCTGCGTGTGCCCGCCCACCCACAAATGTTGGCACACATCGACACATCGACACACAGACGAAACCATACACATCAACTTTTGCTAGTGTTAAACTGTTTGCTAGTATTTATCAATAATATTAGCTTGATGCCATGTCAGCCATGTTGTTTTTTCTCGTAATGAACTCAAGGAAAAAACTATGGATCAGCCATGATGTAATGGTCTGTCCACCATACACAATACATATACTTATACAGTAACTATATTGGATTTTGTAAATGGATGTGATTGGATGATCTTATCCCTAAGGTGCAATATTTGTTGGCACTAATTGGCCTTAAGGGGCATTCAAACATCTGTAACATCCGCGGATGTGGTTGGATGATCAATCATGAAACATGTGAAAAGCCCATAGCCCATTGTTGATCTCATGCTTTCAAAATATGGCTCTGATAGTTTAATGAATTTACAAGAATGGTGTGATGAATGTGGTTTCCCGGCAGGAGGTTCGTTAAGTATGGCACAGATAGGGAAACTAGACGTGATTTCAAATGTTATTTTATACTATATTAATTCTGCTATTTTATACTATTTTAATTCTGCTATTTTATACTATTTTAATTCTGCTATTTGTATTCTATTTTTAATGATACTTCAGACTCATTTACATCAACACTGTGATTATTGTACTGTAAATGCTCTGTCTAATCTTGTACTATGTTTTTGCTGTGAAGCACTTTGGGCTGCAATTCTTGTATGAAAGGTGCTATACAAATAAAGCTTATTATTATTATTATTATTATTATTATTATTATTATTATTATTATTATTATTATTATTATTATTATTATTATGGTCTTTATGTATTGTGCAGTTTAGTAGAACTTTACTGTTTGTAACTATTAACAGCATTGGTTTGCTTACAGAGTGATTATTCTTCTTCTTCTTTAAATAAATGCCTTTCTGGCACTTGCTTTTTCCATCAGAAATACAAGTGTTAATGAGGAGACCACCTGTCTGCATGAATGCAACATAGCCTCATTAGTGGTATGGCAGAGGAGCTGTTTATGCATCTTGCTTCGCTGAATTATCAACTAACTTACCTTCCTTTTTATTGTGTATTTATTGTGTTTTTTCAATAACTCTTAATAATGCTGTGCACGTTAAAGTGGCTGCATAGCAGCTATATGCGACCAAGACTTTTCTCTCAGCATCGTTTGCAGTAACAGTCTCTAACAGGGCTAACTTCACACATTCAGAGTACAGCATGGCATGGCTTGGGTGAATGACACACGAAACAAGCTTTTCCTGACTTCACTGCACTGACAAAAAACACTGCTGACAGGAAGTCAGACGCACACAATACTGTTTCTACAGCTTAGTGAAATTGATGCACCCTTTTTTAAACCTCCCTTGACATGGGATAATCCAGGAGCAAGTAAGAGCACAGACATTAAGTAAGTGCAAATATCCCAAAATGTGTGATCGCAGCACTTGAACAGCAGCCAGATGATGGTTTATGTGGGTAAACTTTCAAATCTTTGTGAAAAAAACTGTTTGGTGATCTCTCTAGGTCTGTGGGGTTATCTTTTATTTAAAAGTGTTAAATCATGCAATTATTAAGCCGTTGCAGGAAATCAGTTAAATACTCTCAGTGACTATTGTTTCCAGTATATCGTATTTCCTGTTTTATTTTTAATTTTTTTATTGTTTTTAATCATTGGCATGCTTCTTTTTCTTCTTCTTATTCTATTTATAATCATTAGGAATTCTACCTCGACTGACCATTCAGAAATATTACAAGATATTAGAAGATTGACATTGTTGCTTGTTTGAGTTGAACTTATTACTGTTACAACACATTTAGTTTAACCTAAATATTTAAGACACTGTGTACCTTTTCACTGTGTTAATATAAAATGTCCAAGCATAGCACTTACTAGATAGTACTGTCCAGCCAACTGTAATGCTTTCCTTTGTGCATTCGAATGTTATAAATACGCCCATTCACATATCTATGATACCATTTTGAACTGTGAGAAGGTGATAGCACAAAGTGTTCAGTTAAATAAACAAACTAGTTCAATAGATAAATTAATAAATACATAAAGTGTATGCAGGATGACAATCCAAATAGGCAAGGAAGGGGTACCATATGTTTAACATTCTACTGGATTCCCAAAATGTCTCATATGTGTAACAGGCTGCCACTGTATAACTGGAAGGATATATGGAAATGATTGATGACGAGGAGGAGAAGAATAACATGATGCAGAGCAGAGTGGTGCTCTCTCTGCCAAGGCCTGGGTTGAAAAACAACATATTTTAACGAGAACTTCAGAGATTGTGGAGAAAGAGCAAAAAATAAAAAATAAAGGGAAGGAGACGCAAATCCTTACAGACAAAATGAGATCACGTCTAAAACAGCAAAATGTAAACATTAAGAGATGGATGCTTAATACATTCTCAATAACCAACAGCCTTCTATGAGGCTGCATAACTCATATCTGCACATATTTCAGTCCATTTCTTCTTCTTCTTATTATTATTATCATTATTATTATTATTATTAGACTACCCTGAATGTGAATATTTAGACTGTTTTTCTAGAATGAAGTTTCCATTCACCTCTTGTACTATTCATATTCATGTTTAATTGGACTGACCCAATGTCTCTTGACTGATGATGAGTGGGTGAGATTATTTGTATTCAAGAATATCATCGCATGCATAACATTGGTTGATTTACTCCTGGAGCACAGGATCAAATCTGTATGATTAGAAATACATTTTGAAAACAACATTCATAGTTCATAAAGTTAAAATCTGAGTGGGAGATTGAATGAGAGCACAAACCCTTACATTACCTTTGGAACTAGTAACTACTGCATTTTGCCTCACAATAGGCAAATAAACATGTTCAATTGTTACCAAACATTAAATTTGATTATTTTTATGCAGCTATTTCATGAAACAATAACATCCCAGTAAAACATAAAACCATAATACAGAACTGTTAATGGCATGTTGCCCTGGCCCAAATTAATCTTGATGCAAATTAATATTATAGATTAATACATTCTGAAAGGCTAAACAACTGTGCAAGTGTGCAAAGTTTTTTTTAGAACTGATTTAAATGATCTCGAATACTGTACATATACTTATAATTCTGAAAGTTAGAGTATGATACTCTTACTAATGGTGAAGTCCTGTTAATGTTACTGTTAGATGTGGGAGTCTTTTGATTTCCAGGGATCACGATTCATTACAAATAAATGTAATTCTTTGTTTAAAAACCACATTGTCTACATTATTGCAGAAGGCGGCCAGTAAGATTTTAAAATGTTTGCAGTTACGTGAAATGCTCCCACACACTTTTCTCTGCCGTATTTGTGAATTATTCGGTCAAACATTGTCCTTCATCAGGACTTTATATATATTGGTTTTATATTGCATAAGACACAACAAAAGGTTGGTGAATGTGTCCAGCACACAGCGCACTGGAATAACATTCAAATCCAACCCTAAACTAAAAGGTCAAGTCACACTTTTTTCCCTGAGAGATTATGAAAACTGAAATACATCCAAATGCATACTTTCATTAAATATTGGGCTGATAGAATTATTTTTTCCTCCATCGTACAATTATAGTGGATAACAGCACAAGCACATTGTCCAAAGTCATCGTGGCACAGAGGTCTATCTTCACCCTTATCTTTAAGTTATTATGGTACAGAATGGAGAAAAATCTAGGCCGACTGTATATGTGATTTTGGATTTACATTAATTGACAATGAGTTACTTGAACTCACATGAACAAATGTTGTCCCTATTTCTTATTTGAATGAGTGTCTTCACACTTTACTCTACTGCACTATCCTCTGCCAATGTAGGCGACTCAGAAATAAAGAAATATTGAACAACTCATTAGTTGCAGGGACAAAAGACTTGTTGTAACTATTGGCCACACACTTAGGAAAAGCTCAACCTGCTGCCAGATATAAGCAGCTGAGAGTGCAGTGAGGTGGCTTGTTCCTTTTCAGTGAGTCTTGCGTGATACACACAACAAGCTTTGCATATACCGTATGTCTGTGTGTGGGCAGAAGGGACATTGTATTTTAATTTCTTTAAAACTAAGACTAAGACTAAGGTAAACCAGCATTAGACTAAGAGTAGAAGCCTTACTTGTGGCAAACACAAAACTGAGAGCAAACTATTTCAACGTAATTAAATGGTGTTAAAATTAGAATTGGGTAAGTGCAGTGTAATGACTTTTACGTAAATCCATTAAATTTTGATTTGGGGTTTCCATTTTAGCCAATTACACAGTGGCACGAGGTCAAGAGCAAGCATGTTCAGTAAATACCTCAAGCATCTTAACATTTCCAATGTATTTCAGATCAGAGGGGCAAGGGAGAGAGTGACCGTCACATGATGCACCTTAGACCACTGACATGAGGTATTTAATACCTGACCACCATCAACAATTAAAGAATGGATGTCCATGAAATGTTATACATGGTGCCAAGATGATGAATCTGCATGCCTCTTTTTTTTAATTGCCACCTTTAGGTTAATATTTGTGGATTTGAGTGAACTTGAATGGACTGCCATACAATTTGCTATACACATTCATGTTCCCCTAAAGATGAACTCTAATAACTTTTGGTGATCCCTCAACATTTAACAAAGCGGCATCATTAGTCCATTAAAATTACCAGCCGCGGTAATGTTTTCAGCTTGTGAGTCTGTGTGTGTATCATCATGGGAAAATGTGCTCCTGGAGAAACCTACCTAGAACTACCACAGAAATTGTTTTGATTTAATTTGCCAGGTGCTTATGTTTGTATCTGGGGACAGATTTTTTTCAACGCAATAGTATCCAAACCTTGCAAGACACAGCAACAAAACTCTACAGGTGTGTAATTAAGATCAAAGTAAATATTGAGTGAAAGACGGGAGTGGTCCGAGCAAGGTGGGGGGTTGCTCGGAACACGCTTGTTTAATTATTAATAATAGTATATTAATAATAAATTATTAATTTTGGATGTTCCATACGATTTATTTGAAAGGAGCACTTTCTAAAACCCTAATGCCACCAGGATATGCACTTTCTCTTTGATACATACATTTAAAGGACGTTTGTACAAAGGATGCGTGGAAAAATAAGAAGTGGGGTTGATTATGTATTCAGTAAAATTTTACTACAGTTCACACAATTACTGAGGGTTGGTTTTTGCATGAAATCTGCTTAAAAATAGCAGGTGTGAATGTGAAAGGGTATGTAGAAAATGAAACATGAAGATGAGTTCTTCAAACAATGGATACAGGAACTGCATAAATACACCTCTGGAAGGAAGGCAACCTTGAACCTCCCACACATTTGTACCTTTTCAAACCAACAAAAGACAAGCTTTTTGTTACATAACATTACATTACTATCTCGTATCTGGATAATTTCATGCCGCTTCAGCTGGACTATCACAGTTTCCAGTTTGTTGTGCCCTTTAAATGCTGCTTGCACTCCCACGGCACATTAGCAGATAGATTAATTTGTTCTCAACCAATGAATATATTCAATATTCAATTTAAAAAAGCCATTCAATACAATAAAAACTTTGTGGACATAGCCAACTGCTCTCTAGTTAATTGGCATCATACAGTTCATGGGAAGCATCTTCAATTAACACCTGACGTAACACACAAAGTCAGTCACTGTTAGAAATACATCTCTTTCTTCAAGAACAATCAATTGGATTATACACATCAGAAATGTTGTACTCGATGAATGTTTTTTTTCTTCTAACATGTGACACAGCCATAGTGCAGTATAGTGAAGTATATAGCTTTAGTTTTTGTTGTGTGTAGGCTTTTGGTCATCAATCCAAAAGAAAAAGATACAACTGGTCCTACATCAGTACCTTGGTGTCCAGCGATATTCAGTTGCTTCAATCAAACTAGTAGAGAACATTATACAAACCAGAGTAAATGCATATTTGTGAAGGCATGGTGCATTCTCCACAGCTTGTTGGCCCACGAGAGGGAAATGTGGAGTACCATAAATGACCCAACATAAACAGACAAAGGACAGAAGATGTGACACTTATATTGTTTTCTTAGATCAAACCCACTTCTCAACTTTCTTTGTTTCCACAGAGTCGGCGGCTTGTTAAACACCTGCTTTAAATAATTATTTTATTTGGATATTAAACCATTATCTTAACTATATAAAATTACAATATTCAAATTCCGACCACGTCATCAATGAATGTCAATCTGTTACTGAAATAAAAAAACTACTAGTTTTCATATCACTTGGACTTTGGGTTCACCAAAAAGGCATCACGGCTGAGTTCTTGGATTGCTTTCTGGGTTCAAGAATGGATTCAGTGGATTGTGGCAGGGATTGACCCACTGAGGTGATGATGTGGTTGCAGATCCTGTTGCTGGTGTGTCACACAGGTGTTAGTGCAGTCACTGCTCACACCTGTCGTTTCGCTGTTCCAAGTAGCCCACTTGGTATTAGAGGTGAGATGTGAGGTTTCATGGCTGGAGCAGAAACTGTGCTATGTATCAAATGTGGAGTTGTTTTGTTATCAGTGACAAACAAATTACATTTCATATCCTATTGTGCTTAGAATTCATGGTTCGCTGGATTGAAAGACAAACATTTAGCAGGTCTGTCTGTGTGTGCGTAGAGTAATCTTTTTTTCCCGGTCGCATTCTGCGAAGACCCAACCCCTACTCTGCCTCTGATTGGCTCTGACCCTGAAATTCTAGAAAGAAATAAGACATGTGTGTGTATGTGTGAAACCACACCCTGTACTGCTCCTCAAGCAACATCCCAACTATTGACTAGCAAAGGTAGTGCTGTCAATAACCCTATATCTTTAGGTTCTTAAAATATACCCAGATTCACATACATGTAGGATAGGTATATTGCGTTGTAGTTCCTGATGTACAAAAGCTATGAACACATCCAAATGTGGTGATTATTGTTTTTAGGTTGTTTTCGAGAAGCGACATCTTTTACAATACATGTAGTCATGTTTTTCCATTGTTAATATAAAGTATTGATAAGTGCAACTTTAAACCTAGTTTCTAAGTTCTGAATGGTGATGTTTTTACACAAGGCATGTATGTCTTGACTCAGTCTGTAAGGATATAAGAGCTCCAGAAACAGCACATCTCTGTCCTTCTCACTCCTCACCAATATCTGGCCATCTGAGGCCTCTGTGACAAACACTCACCTTGAGTGCTGAATCACACATCCCTGGGGCTGGCCGACTCTGCCTGATGAATTTTCTTGGGAAAGAAAGGAGGGGTTATCTCCGAGGTCACCCTAATGTGAGCGACATTCATCAAACCTCGCTCCAGAGGAAGCGGCTGAAATTGGAAAACGGAAAAGGTAGTGATTCTTGGAGGGTTGCAGGCAAGCAGGGGCACAAAATGGGGGAAAGGGGAACAAAACAAACAAACAGCTTTTACGCAGAGTCGGAGGAAAGCTAATGGATTGGAGATATGGCAAGTTGGCAGTGCATGTTTACATGTTGTAAACTGCAGTCAGCTCATTCATCACAGTTGCCTTAATATTTCCCTCTAGCAGCCTTTGCTTTCAATTTGGTAGTAGTCTCTGCACCTTCACCCACATAGAAATAAACACATCATACACACTGAAGTGAATTAGTGTTTTTCAGTTAGAATTATGCATGTATGCATGTAAGTGCACACAAGTATTCATGCATTATATATATATATATATATCTATGTAAAACATATTTCTTCATGTCATTACTCACCTTGTGACTACTCATTTGGTATCAAATCATTCTGTTCAGTTTCATGTTATTTTTTTTACTTTTACAAATGAAAATGTGTATTGGTGGCACACAATTTCACTGTTAGGCTGAAGCTGTGCTCTACATGTGTAGTTCCTATGTGTTGGCATGAATCAGTAATGAATTTCCTGCCAGTGAATCGGTGCTCACACTGTTGCCTGTTGATTGAAGTGAGAATGATTGTTTATCTGTTAGCTCTGTGATGGGCGACCTGTTCAGGGTTTTCAATGGCTTCCACCTAAGTCATACTGGATAGGCTGCAGGACCCTGAAATGGAATAATCAAAGACAATGTCTGAATCAGATACAAAACAGGATGAACGTTCACAACAGAAACAAATTAATTATTTTGATGTCATTTGTAGCTTTATGTAAAACATTTTTTATGGCTGCATGGTGATTATCTCGTTTATTTCTCCTGTTTATGTGGGTTAACACCTGTGCCGGCTCGCACATATGCACCTAAGTGTTCAGTTGGCATCCGAGCTTCTTTTCTCACATGGGGATCACTAACATATGAGACCACGTACCAATTCTCAAGCTGTAGCCCAGTTTTTAGCCAATGGGGTTTTCCACAGGAATAATTTTTCCTACGAGCTTCATTACTACCAAGTTATTGTATATTAATGTGATACTTACAAGCCCACAAACTACTTAAGTATGTCATGGGAAGATCGACAATGGAATATCTGAAAACATTGCAGTCCAGAGGATTCCCTAAGCCTGAGCTAAGTTGTGTTTGTCAAACTTGATATTTTCACACCAAATTCACTGCATTTGTATTCTGTTTAACAGTAATAACTTCTCTAGACTTTGGCGGATAAAATCATGGGCAAAGTCATTTTTAAAAGAACAACAACAACACAAGTGGAGGTGTTGGTCAAAGGTGGCAAATACCATTTGAGTGCATTGCATCTATGTGACAGCCAACATAAAAGCAGGATCTGAGAGAAACAAATGTAATTTAGGCAGGGTTATAAGGGGATGATATGGTTCTGATGACCATGTTGCCTCAGGGAATGAAGTGATGAGTGCCCAAACGTACAAGAACACAGGCTGGAGTATAGGGCTGAAACATAGCCTGCAGAAATTTAGTCTTAATTTCAGCCTTGTTCACATGGCAGCTTATAAAGAAAGAGCAGATGAGGGGAGCTAGAGAGGCTAAGGCTGAGCTTTTTGTTCTGGAAGGGGTTAAATTGTGAAGTTAAGTATGGCATCCACTTGAAAACTTCCCCAAATGCACATATAGCTTTGCAGTATATTTATGAATGATTGATCACCTTTTTTATTTCCGAACTATTATCCTTACAAGTCTGCTGTGTGCAGAACAAGTGTGCTATATTTATTCCTAAAACGTTGGAGAGTCATAAATTATCTTTGAAATATTTTGACTGTTGAAACAGTTCATCACTCTAAATGTAATGTTTACATAAGGATTCAGTGGATTCAGTCAGCATGAAAATAAAATAATAACTCCCTGCTTCAGTGTTTTCATGGACACACTATTGAATAAACAAGTGCCATTTTGCTCATTAAGATTATTATTATTATCTTATTTAAGATAAGGTCCTTTTAAAATGACTCTTTCATAGATCAGGACTATATATTCTGTATTTTGTTCCTCCATATCTCCAGTTTACACACAGCACGGTAGCAAATCACTTTTTATGTTTATATGTATATGTCAGAGTTGACTCACTACACCTAAGGTAATACTGCACAGTGTGCTGTGTCAGAGTCAGGGACTCCCACTCCCTTAAGTGACATCTCTGACTGCAACATTAAGATAAAAACAGCTTGTCTGGGGCTTTGATTTAAATAATGGTTTCATCTTTGTCTTTCTTTTTGTGAGGCTTGGAAAGCTTTTACAGCTAAATGTTGACTAAAAAACCTTGTTAGTGTAAGGCATAGTGTGTGCCATTTCTAAATAATCGGTGTTTATATTCGCAAAGTAAGAGATTATCCAAACGATATGTCTCAATTTTCAACTGGAGATAACATGTTTTTTTTGTGTCAGTAGTTAGTTATTGAAGATATGTCTTAACATGTTGCAATATTTTTCACCCCATCTCACCATGTCTGGGATGTGACATCTGGGATTAAAATCTATTTATATGAATATTTTTGGAAATAATTTTTTTGGAGATTCTGCTTTCAAAATCTTCCCCCTGGTTGTGTTTTAACTGACACAAAACTTCAGCTATCAAATGTCATGTCCTCTCACTGGCCTGTAAGGGGAAAAAGAGAAGACAGAACCAGTTTGTGATTAAAAACCATTTTCAGCTGAGGCTTAAAAGAGAAGCCCTGTTGGCTAAACATCCCTCTCTCATGTTTTTCCAAAGACAGTTCCTTTGGGGCTAAATGTGGGAAGTAGGTCATCCCTTTTTGGAGCGGCCATTTTCTGTTGGTACAGCATTAATTTTTGATGTACATAAAGTCCCGTATGGATAGGAAAATATCAACTAGAGGGAGGGGTTTGTAAAGACTGTGTAAACACAGCAGCCATCAACACTATAATATAGTATACTACATCTAAGTTTCTTTATATTTCATTGCATATTTATACCATCACACACCACATTACAGAAATTTGTCATAGCATGAATATGATGGAAATAAATACTTATTTTATTGTATTGCGGTTTAATTCAGTAGAGATATTCTCAAATGTAATAGGCAAGAGCAAGAGGCGGTGGAAAATAGTTACCAGAAAGTTTTTTAATGGTCAACATTATATATTCTTAATTGTGAGTCGAGTGGTTTTTACAACTTTCAAATTCAGAAGTACAGGATGTATAAGCAGCCAGTTTCCTCTGCCAAATCAATACAGGACAAACACAGTGAACTAGTTGAGTGCAGTGAAAAAGAAAAATAGGGTGCAAAGGTTTGCATATCCCTGAAATCAGGTTTTGTGTTCAGAAATAGTCTTATGCTGCTTGGCTCTAGTATTCCTATTTTCAGCCAAAAACTGAGAACAGGTGTGAGTGAAATCTCCATCAATCTTGGTTGTAAGATGGATGCAAAATAGACAACATGTGCTTAATGTCCAATGTGAGGTTTACTAATAGATGACTTTGTTTTTCAAGTTTGAAACAAGAAACAAATGATCACACTCTCCTCATTATATCCCAAAATACATGGAGGGAGTTTGACTGAAATGTGTCTCTGCAGATATGAGACAGGGCAGATCCGGTGAGCATGCACCTGCACCATGTGTTTTGATAGAGGCGACTGCATTAATATAACCTTTAGATGTTACTGTTTAATATTCACATGTGGATGTTTTGCAGAAGGCAAGCTTTGAAGACACTGCTTAGCATAAAATGAAGACTGTAAGCCTTCATCTTATGGTTTCTTTAGCATTACTTTATATTTTTATGTAAAAACAGGCTCAGGCCAGGGCATGGAGAAAGAGGGCAGCGCTATCAAAAACATAAATCAAACAAAATGAAAGGTCATGACTGTTACTGGACATCACTGTTACTGGTCAGCATGGAGAGTGGACTTACTGCCAGATAACTGCAGTATATTAGATCCATATTTTGTCTCTTAATGCACCCATTAATGGCAACAGTAAATATACAACACATTTTTCAGTATCACTGTGATAACAAAGGCCTAGAATAGAGACTAGTAACAGTGTAGTAACAGTCTCTCCAACAACAGTGACTTCCTCTCTCATCTAATGTCCAAAATGAGGTAAAAAAGCATATTTAAAAAAATATATGTTTTGGTCTCCTAAAGAAGCATTAGAAACACTGTACACAGTAATGGAATCAAATACCAACAGTCCTGTTATTAACCTAACTAAACTAGTTAAGGACATTTTAACGAGGTAACAATTAATGCAGGGCTATTGTATTCCATTGGATTAGGTGCATTGTGCAATTGTTTTGATTTTCTTTACACTTTGTATGAGCATCTACCACATTTGTCATACAAATCAATATAGAGAAGTAGCATTATGTGCATACAGATTTATTTACTTAGTTAGGGGTCAATAAGCCAATAAGTCAATAAACTAGTAACCCTGTTACTCCGGCATAATTTTCTCTTTGTTGTTTTGTGATTTGGGTGAATTGGTAGTTAGCATTGTTTAACAATTTAAAACATGCATCATAGACAATAAAACAAACAATACACTAATACCACTAAAAATAATGAACACATTTTATAATTTTAGTATTCATTTTCAATTTCAGTAAAGGTTACTTTTTTTCAGAGAGGCATTGTTATAACGTCAAATAAAGAGTAAGAAAAAGGTACTTTTAAAAACTTTTAGGCAAGCAAAACTTGTGCATGGAATGCACTGGCTGCGTTATCTCAGTGTTTGTGTCTGTTTTTCACAAACAAAACAACAAAGACAATGGCTCCGGCAGCGTTTTCTTAAGTAGCTGTCCCCTACAAGGTACAAACTTAACGCCATGAGCCAGATGAGCTAATGTTTGCCTTAAGGAACTTGGAGTAAAAGGAAAGGAAAGGAAAATAAATGTGGGTAAAATATAATTAGGTAACTGTACAGTAGTGTTTATATCAACATCCCACTGCAATCAGCTAATAAATGGGTAATGATGTATTTGAGATTATCAAGACCCACGTGTGCTTATAGTCAATAGACTTTCACTATATTGCGGTGTGTAATGCTGTGTATAGTGAAACAGAAAAAGTGTTTTAATTAAAATCTATGACTTCCTTTGCAAGCTACAGCAAAGCAGGTTAACATACACCACTTTACCCTCTCCCCACCTGCTGAGCTGACACTCAAGATGTCTCACTGAATATTCATTAAGTGCTGAGCCGGTCTCCACAGCCCCCCACTGGCAGGAAGCCTAAAAGGGATATTTCAGGATATATGTTAAGAAAATGATCTTTGCTTATTTGATGTATTTATGACAGGGTAAGGCTGCATTCTCACCAAATCAGTTGTGGCCAAAACACCGGTCCTCCCATTAATTTAAATGTACATAGTGCGTTTGGGCTGCGCCGATAGGGACTGCAGGGTAGGCTATGCCGAACAAACCATATCAGCCTGTGGCTAAAAAGGTTGAAACAGTCTAAACTTTTGCAGAAAGGCAGCCCGATATCACGCTGCAGTTGCCAATAACGTAGCCGGCGATACAGAGCTGTACCCTGCGATGAGGGAATACAAAGACCTTAATCGACATGCAATTGCTTGGTGTAAATGGGTCATTTATTGAATGACACTCCCACACCGCCGCACTACCTTTCTGACACAGGCCCGTAAAACACTGAAATTTACAGTTTGTCAGTGCTTGACTTTTGCATCAGATTACATTATATGTATGTAGCCTAGAGTTGTTGTATGCCGACCCCCCGTAGCTCCCTATTAAACTGTTCCCAGGAGATTATGTAGATCATCATACTGATTTTGTGGCTTGTGAAAAGAGACATAACTGTTGAGTTGTTCAAAGGTAAAGATTTGGTGCTTTGAGTGCCACACATCAAATGACACTTAGATTCACTGCACTGCTGTGATGACAGACAATGATTGATATACAGCAATCCAGGAAAATATAATAGATACTCAATCATAAATTAGATTTATTTAAAGAAAATAAATATATTTTCTTGAATTTGGATTTTGGTTGAACTGACACTTCACTTAAATGGTCATTAAGCTGTAGCAGTAAACCGCTGTGCACTGCTTTCAACAAGATGAAACAAAATGCTTACATACTCAATCCACACAGCAGTACAGCAGCAGTCCGCTCTACAGTATGCGTTGATGTCAAATTAAAATTTTACGTAAGCTCTTCAAAAACCTGCATCAACTACAGTTCTCAAACTGAAAAATGCATTACGTGGACCTCATTTCTGTCCTCCCCATTTCTATTTCCTTCTGAAAATTGAAACTTGTGAAGTTGGCAGGTTGAGGGAAGGAGATAGCATAACCTCAGGTTCACAGCTGTGGCATAAATCTTGACCTCTCCTGAAGCAGCATGGAGGTAACACAGTGTGCCTGGTCATCATCACAGAAAAATGTCAAGGGCCATGAGGGACACTTACCCTAATACCCTCCCTCTCCCCTTTCCACCCTGTAGGTGCTCTTCAGATCGATTTTACCTTTGAGGTGAAAGCTGTATGATGTGTTCATCTCAGCATTCCTGGCCATATAAAGCAATGATCTTTTAAGGCACTAGTGTGCCCTCGGAGTTGTCCAGGTTTGCTGATAGTATTTATACATTGAATAAAACATATGAACATAGATTTATAGGAAATAAAGTAAAGTTGGTTGGCAATCCTATCTTAACTAAGCCTTTGTTTTTAACCCTCACCTTTTTGTGTATGGCCTATTTTTGTTGCAGTACTGAACTTATTCTCAGCACAGTGCATCTGAGTTTGCATGAGAATCCTCAAGAACATGCCACCGCCCACACGGTTGAAAAGAAGTTGCGATTTGTCAAACATTAGATACATAGAGTGAGTTTGTCTAGACTGAATTAAGTATAGTAGTGTCTCTATTTCAAAATAATTGACTGTATATTTCCACTGGTAATGCACAGAAGCCATGAGTGGGTGTGGTAAAGCAACAATCCAGGAAAAGCTGTTGTGGATTTATAGTAGGAGGGGCATTTTCCTGGAAAGAGTATGTACTACTGCAGAGCATGCATGCATTAAAGTCAAAGATGGTTCTATGGAAAGTTTAGGTTATATTATTTTGCCTTACAGATGCTCCTCACTCCAGGCAGTGGATTGACAATTAGTCTAACTGCAGTTTTGATGAAGTGGTTTTAGTCAGTCAATCTTTCATTCCTCTCACTCAGTCATCTCGTGTTCAGGCTTCCTGGACCGAGCATAATAATGTTCATAGCCAAAGCCTTCTATTATGTACTATTTTCAAGTATTTCTTTGGCCATTTTTTACTTTATTAGAAGGCAGTAGAGAGCTAACATCAAATGAGAAGTGATGAATGCAACCTAGGGCATAAAATATTTAAAAAATGTCAAATTGAAGTGACAAAACTGTCTTTCTCTTCAGCCTTTTCAAAATAAAATGTGTTTCTTTTGAAATCATTACAACGGTTATCAGGTTGTGATAGCATTTCTTTTACTTTTGAGAACTGCAACACTGCAGTGCATTCAGACCCTTTTGATATGAATTGAAATGTTCAGAGATCTTGTTTACAGTGTGCACTTAACACTTAACAATAAAGAATATTTCTTGTATTGTTACATATTATAATTCATTTAGCTGATGCTTTTGTCCAAAGCGACGTACAAAAAGTGCAA